>NW_021703778.1:56879139-57193565 GCF_005190385.1 Monodon monoceros | reverse complement strand
GTTGCCCAGAGAATAAATCCTAAAAGCTAACTTTATATGGGGATGGATGGTAATGTTCACCACAGACTTACTGTGGTGAAAATTTTGCAATGAATACAAATATCTAATCATTGTGTTGTATAACTGAAACCAATATAATGTCATATGTCAATTATCCCTCAATAAATTTTTTTAAACTCAACTTTTGCAAAGACAAACATGCATGACCACTTGTGCATAAAACTCCTGAAAAAGATGTTGTAACTGTTGCTGCTATTTCCAAAAAATTAAAAGAAAAAAGAAATAAATGTTCCTGGATTTGAACAGGTGGAGAAAGGAGAAGAATCTTTCAAGGAAAATATTGTGAATAAGCTTTTTAAAATAGTAGAGAAAGAGAGACTGGGACAAATATGGTATATGGAAGTTTGATGAGAGCAAATGAAAATGATTCTCCAGTGAGCCTTCCACCCAAGAAAATAAGTGAGGGTGGACACAGAATTTTACTGTGCAGTTTTTTTCCTGAACATCTCCTCTCTAACCCAACAATGGGTGTCTATGCTAATTAGAAACTCACTGGGTATGATTTCTTACCAGTCATAACTGCCATTTAATAATTTCAGGCTGTAAGTGGGGTGTAGTAAAGAAATAAGCAGTATAGACTAGCAAACTGCTTTCCTAATTATTGAAGGAGAGAAAAATAATCTGTTCTGGGGAACAATAAGTTTGATTTCCGAGCTTGAGCTACATAAAAAGGAGCCTGCTTGAAATCTTGCTCTCTGTGTGTGTGGGCCTGTGTGTATATGTGTGTGTGTCTGTCCCTTGTACAGACTTGTCACCTCCTTGGCCATGACTTGCTCACAAGCTTCCTGAGCTGCCTCTTCTGATTAGATCTCCTCCCCAGAGTTCCACTGCTTGTCTGAAGGCAATGATGATTCCCTAGAGTCCAGCTGCCTGTCTAACGAGACGGTCACTTCCTCAGGCTCTAACACTCTCTGGGGTTAGCTACTTGTTCTCCTAGTTTCACTCATGAAAACAGACTTGTATTTGAGGGAATGCTTGGTTGTAATCATTACCTGCTTTTATAGGATTGATCATTTCCCACAAAAATGTAGAATGTCATAGCCGGTAGAACCTGACTGCTCATCTGGTCCAAGCCCTTCATTTAGGAAATGCAGAAACTGAGACCTGGAGAGGTGAAGCAAACTGCCTCAATGTTAGTGATAGAGCTAGGACTGGAGTCCATTTCTCCAGGTCCTCAGACCTCTGTATTTGCCTCTCGCAACATGGTTACATTTGTTTTTCTCTTAAATCCCTCCCACCCTTCCCAAGTCTTGTCCCAGCAACTTGTTTGCAGAAAGTAATGTGCATTGAAATAATCATTTTATAGTTTAGAGTCTGTTAGACAAACATGAGAAAGTATAACCCATGCTGGCAAATCTGAAAGTATCTCTGAAAATTTGCTTCCGATCTGGAGTGAGAGGTTTAGTTTCTTTATGTATTTGCAGAAGAAAACACACTTTAAAACACTCATGTTTTATGCAAAAAATAGGATGTATATTTTGCTAAGTTAGTTATTCCTTGAGTTTGCCTTGAATTTCTAGGCAGAGCAGTACTGCCTTTGAATTTCAAATTGGACAATTAATACAATTGGTAGCTCTGAAGGGGAAGTCTGAAGTACATCAGGATCATTTCAGTTGGTGGGGGAATTCAGCCTTTCTCTGAGATTCGATGCACACCAGCAAAGTGCAGAGAGATAGTTGCCACCACTTTGTGTTTACTCATTGATTATTTACGCTGGTACTGAAGCTATTGCAGGGGAGGAAAATATGGCTGAGGGAACAGAGTTATTTTAATAGCTAAACTGGTTTTTAGATGCTCTAGCAAAATAATATAAGTCTGTATAATTAGAATCCAGCTATTACCTTCACTATGGTGAAGGTAATAGCTGAAGTGAGGAAGAACAGAGAGAAAGAAAGAGAATATTGAAACAAAATTCCTTTCATCTCATTACCAAGCTTCAGTGTTACATGAGGTTTAAGTTTACACCTACAAACACTCCTGCCTCTCAATATTTTCTATAATATGACAAATAACTGCAGTTTGAAGGAGGCAATGTAGTATAAGATGACCCGATTGGGAAAACATCTGCTGGCCTGTGTATGAGTAAGTAGGAGGATAACCTCCCTAAACAAAGACAAGAGGACACACTGAGTTCTCTAAGCCCAGGAATCTTGGGCCCAAAGGGTAACTATTAGCTTCCTTCACTGGCTAGATTTTATTTCCCACAGATGGCTCTGCATCTGGTTGCTCCCTAGTAGTTCAGCACAGATATTAAATTAAGGCTGTTGGCGGCTATTTCTTGAAATGCTTTAAAGAGCTGTTCCCTAGTGAACAGGGCAAATGTCACCTATAGCAGATCAGGGTATAGGTTACTTTTTCTCCCTCAATTAAGCACAGACAATCTTTCCATTCCAGCTTCATAATGCACCTCGGGTAGTGGTACAGTCCAGGCCTCTCAAATAAAGGGATAAATAAATATCACTCTTGACTAAACTTCGAGTGCATTCATTGGATTTCTTTACCTGTATAAAAAAATGTGATGTGTTAGTCACTTACGAGTATTGTTTCTATTTTCAAGATTATGGATTGCAACTTCAAAAATAAAGCAACTTCTCTCTCAAACAAATGAGATAGATCTCGTTGATTTTTTTTTCCTTAACACTCAAAGAAAATGAGAAAAAAATGCTAAGAAGCAAAGATGGCCACTATTGTTTTTTCTAAATATTGTTGTGATAGGCATAACTGATGTTCTGGTTTTCCCATGTGTGAAACTGCATTCCTGGTGCTGCATTAACACTCCCATCACACTTATCTAAGTGGCCAATCCATCAGAGAAAGGCTCCTCTACTCCATTCATTCCAATGGACATATGTGCAGCTTTGTGCAGGACAGATTCTGATTGCTTCTATGGTTTTCTCCATTTAAGAACTGAGTCATTGGCATTTTGAATGTAAAACACAATCTCTGTTGTGGTATAGCTTGGAGCCCAGGAAAGAACATTGGATTGGGAAATAGAAGAATTTAAATCCCTGATCTCCTTACTACTACAGGAACATCAAATGTGATTCAAGGTCTCTGAGCCTCAGTTCCTTCATCTACGAAATGTGGATAAGAACATCTTTGAGGATTAAATATGTAGGTGACAATGCATTCTAAAGTTTAATATTCTATAGAAAGGAAGAGTTAATATTATTTTTTTATTATTAATTATTTTTAGTACATTTCATGTTCCTAGTGATTATGATCTTCAAGTTCTCACTTTCATAAGTGGAAATAATGAAGTCCCAAGGTCAGTGATGTTTAGGGAGCTGATAAGTAACACTCAGGGATAAGTGCCCTGATCTTAATCTATAATTTTTCAGAAACCACGCTGAATTAGAAAAAGGGAAAGGTTCAAGGTAAGGAAACCAGTTGGAAGTCTGTTGGGGTTGATCCAAAAGGTAGCCAATGGTTGTCTAAACTAGGAGAGTAGCAGTGAAGGTGAGGAAAAGGAGAGTATGCTAGAGTGGAAGGTAGAATTGACAGAAATTGTTGATCAATTGGATGTGAGTGTCGAGGAAAAGGAAAGAAGTGGGATATAGACTCTGCAGATCAATTTGGGGAGAACTGACATTTTTACAATAATTAGCTTTCTAATCCATGAATAGGGTATATCTTGCCATTTATTTAGGTTTTCCTTAATTTCTCTCAGCAGTATTCTGAAGTTTTCAGTGTAGAGGTCTTATACATATTTTGTTATAATTATACCTATTTCATATTTTTGATGCTGTTGTAAATGTATTTATTATTTCAATTTCTAATTTCTGTTACTAGTATATAGAAATATATTTGATTATTGTGTATTGTCCTTATATCCTGTGATCTTGTGTTATGTGTTGAATTGTGTCCCCCAAAAAGTTATGTTGAAGTTTTCTCTGTCTGTATTTTGGATAGTTTCTATCGCTGTTTTAAAGTTCATAAAATTTCCCTTTTCTCACGTGTTATCTGCTTGTTAATTTCCTCCAGTGCCTTTTTTTGAAATCAGGCATTGGGGGTTTTATCTTTCAACATTCTATATGGATCTTTTTTACATCCTTCATGTCTGTACTTAACATGTTCCATCTTTCCTCTAGTTACTTGATCATATGAAATACAGTTCTGGTAACTATTTTCATGTCCTTGAATATAATTTCATCATCTAAGTTATTTCTAGGATTTTTTTTATTGATTTCCTCTCCTCACTATGGGTTATATTTTCCTTTTCATTTGCATACCTGTTAATGTTTGATCGGAATGCAAACATTATGAATTTTACATTTTTAAGTGCTAGATATTTTTATGTTGCTATAAATATATTTGAAATTTATTCTGGGATACAGTGCAGTTTCTTGTAAACAGTTTGATCCTTTGAGATCTTGCTTTTAAACTTTGTCAAGCAGAACCAGAGTAGAGTTTAGTCTAAGACTAATTTTTCCTTCTGAGCATTCTCACTAATGCCTCATGAGTTGTGAAATTTTCTTTTCTGGCTCATGGGAATGGAATCAGAAACTATTGCTACCCCATATGCACTCTGAAGATTATTTCTTCTAGTCCTTCCAGCTGGTTCTTTTCCAAGCCTCAGGTAGTTTTGTGATCTGCACATGCTAATTAGTACTCAGCTAAAGATTTGATGGCGGCCCCCTTTAGATCTCCAGAACTCTTTCTCTGTAAAACTCCCTCCCCTTTGGTATTCTGTCTTATGACCTCTAGCTACCTTGGCCTACTTGGATTCCCAGCTACACCTTCTCAACTCAGAGAGATTACTGGGCTCCACCTAGGTCCCCTCTCCCTGAACTACAGCCTGGAAACATTCTCCAGGAAGTTAGCAGGGGAAATCATACAGCTTACCTCATTTGTTTTCCATCCTTCATGGATCCCTGTCCTTTGCTGCCTATGGGCTAATGTGTTGAAAACCACTATCTTTAATTTTTTCATGTAGAAGAGTAAATCCAGTCTCTACTAATTCATTCTGTCCAGTCAGAATATTAGGCAGCAAATGTGTTGAGTACAACATCAATATCAAATTGAAGTCACCCAGAAAAACAGCAGGAAAGGGAGGGGGGAAGAAGTCTGTAAGTTAGGTGCCCCTATTTTCAGTAAATAAGGAGTAATGGAATATTGGTAGGTGATAGTAATGGGAGACATAGAGAGTGGTTAAGCTGATAATACACATAACAACGATCAGGGGTTTTTACCAGGAGGATGCTGAGCCTACCTCCTAATTCTGAGGCTCTTGGAGTGGGAGAAAAAGCAGCCTCTCCTTGAGAGGCTGATGGGAGCCAAGTCCTCAAGGAGAAGCCAGGGTTTTGATGGGAAAGGAGGTGAAAGAAATGTTCAGTGAAGACGGCAAAGACTTCTTAATCAGAGAACAAGGTTCCTGAAATCACAGTGAAAAGATTGAGATGGAAGAAGATTGGATGCAGATGAAACATGGAAGGTGCTGGAGAAGATGGGTAGCCAGAAGACCTGTGCTCAGGGTAGCTACCTGTTATTCAGAAATGTGGAACATAGTGGGTGCAACCAGCTCAAGGTCGCCAACAGAATGAGTGCGGTCACCACATCTTTGGTGGACAGTGGGCATCCAGGCATCCCAGGAGTCATATGCAGATTGCAAATATTGTACTCTAAGAAGGGCTCAGGATCAGTGGGCTAAAGTAACTTCAGTCTTTCTTCTAGGACCTGACTGAGTTCCAGCAAGAAAGTCTCAGCCTCACTCAGAGGAACTGACATCTATTCACTAGTGACCATCCTGATCAGAGGGTAGAGTAAAGAGCTGAGTGGTCATAGTGGTCCAGGAACAGAGGGAGAGCACAGTCCAGCTAGTTGCTAAAAGCTGGCAAGAAACTTGACTCTAAGCTACCAGGGAGCAAAAGGAAAAAGGGAAACATCAATTACTAATTTACCTATAAGGACCAAAAAAAAGTTATTTAGGACAAACACAAATGTTCCTAATACTAAGGCTGAACAGAAGTATTTCGCGTGTGTTTTCTCAAAATGAGAGAAGTATATGGTGACCAGGTATAGTCATGTATCTCATAGGACTCTTTATTAAATCATCTCATAATGTGGGTTGATTACTTGGCCCTTTAGGTCATACATATAAAGGGTACTTTCTAGTAATAAGAAATAAAGAGGACTCCATTATGAAGCAGTGAGTTCCCTATCAGAGACAGTTCATGTCAGCCTGCAGGGTTTGGCACACAGCGTGAGCTCTTCTATATATGTTTATTTATACATGTATAAACATACATAATACATATAAACATATATATCATATAACTATATATAAACACACCTAATATACAGATGATATAGATATTTACAGACCATTTCTTACCTAGAAGGTTAGGAGGAAAAAACTTTAGCTAAAATCATAAAAGCCATTTCAATTCATCTTTGGAACAAGTGGAAAATATTATGAAAAAGTGGAATATATTAAATATAACTCAATTGACAATAAATTAGAATGAAAATGATATTATAGCTCAAGTTAAAGGGAAAAAGGAATTTACCATATTTTATCAATTTAAATATGTGTATTTTTTTCAAACTTTATTATCTCTGAAATCAGACTGCTTCTTAAAATCAACAAAGTCTTACAATACTGTCAGCATGGCAGTGGTTTGGTTGACGTTGCTTATACCAACGGTTCTAAAAGTGTGTCCCACCAGCAACATCAGCATCACCTGGGAACCTGTTAGAAATGCAAATTCATAGGCCCCACCTCAGATTTAACTGCAGCAGAAAATTTGATTCAGGAAACTGTGTTTGAATAAGCCCTCCAGGTGATTCCAATGCACACTCAGGTTTTAGAACCACCGGCTTGCATGGTTGAAAGAACATAAAAGCACTAACACCAAACCTATAGAACAGGTATCAGAGCTTGGAAGAAAATCCAGGGGACAATAATAAGCACCCTAAAATGCAAATGGTTGTGTGGTGGGAAAGAGGATACATCAGACATGTTTAGGAGCATTCCCAAAGCTAAGCTAGCTCTACATAATTGCAAAGCCAGCCTAGAAGCCCTTAACAAATGGCTTTTATTTTATTTATGGATTTCCTTCAGAAATGCTATATCATCAATGTACTTGATGGCATAGAGTATGATATTGTATGGAAAAGCATAGTCATAGCTGACTGAGTAAAAAAAAGAAATTTAGGAGAGTAAGACTCTTAACTGTAAGCAAGTTTGAGACATATCGACATTTTACAGTGTTTTTCTTTCCATGTATACATATGGGTGATAAACTATAAAAATAATGTTCAGCGGAGTTTAAATAAGCTTTTTCAATAAGTTTAAAATTAAAATTCTAAGAGATAAGAAAACATAGTGTCAGTTTAATTGGCAGCCTTTTCTCCTTCCTAGTGTGAATGAAGTAATGGTACATCACAAAATCGATGCTTCTTAGTTTGATGAAATACAATAATTCACATAAGTATTAGCCCCTGCTTGTCAGGTTCTTGTCTTTGCCAAGGACACTTTGTTTTTAGAAAAGGTTCAACTTTTACAGAACAGTAGCTTCCTGCTTTGGTCAGTTTCAAGGGGAAAATGCACAGGGTCAAAGAAGGAAAAATGAAAATTCTTAGAGAAGAAAAACAAGTTTTCTAGGTTTCATAATGCTCCTATCACATTGCAGTATACTAGAAGAAAGTACAGCACATTGGCTGAAGGTATATGTTTTAGATTCTAATTAACCTCATTTCAAATCCTGGCCCTATCATTAGTTAGCTATGGGCTTTGGACAAATCATTGAACCTCTCTGAGACTCAATTTCCTTTCCTATAAAACAGGGATAATATTCATAGGGTTGGGGCGATAACTGAGGTAGATAATTCATATGAAGTGCTTACAGAACACCTGGAGCATAATAAACACTCAGGGATTGAGAGCTAATATAATTGCCTGCAATCTGCAATGTAATCCCACTCACAGGCTGTTTTCAGGGCAGCTGCCCAAAGGGGTTCTGCCCAAAAGAACAACAAAAGGAAGCCACTGGTGACTGGCTTAACTGCTTGAACCTGCACAGGAAGGGTCAACCCAGCTTTTATTTTGATGAATGAAATTTTCCTCTCTGAGAAAAATTTCAGAACCATTTCAAAACCTCCAGAAAGTAAGTCAATTAAAGAGTCTTTCTAATCACGTTACATTATCAAAATGAAAATACTTTTTCATTAGGGAAAAGCACTTCAGAGGTTGTAATTCTGATTGATGGTGAGGATCTTTGAAGAAAATGACTAGTAGTCAGAGACAGACATATTTCAAAGCGACTCATCCATCCCAGATTGAATCAACAAGGAAATTATTTTTCTTTCCTGAACCAGTGTCCAGATCATCACACATACAAAAAAAACTTGCATTGAATCCTCAGAGAGCCCTTCCCTTGATAAATAATGTAGGTACAGAAAGATGAAGAGAGCAACTGGAAGGAGTGATGTCACATAGGTTTAGGATTTATTCTTCTTCTCTGTAGTATGTTGAATACTGTCATGAGGTTAAGAACTCAAGAGTTGTGGGCTCTGATCTGAAAGATAGGAAGCATACATCCCTTTATCCAAATAATATCTGCCTCTTGACTCTTTTGCTTTAGTTATTGATCTAGGAGACTCTGAACTATAATTTGAAGTCTATGAAGTCTAAAAGAAATGTGCTTAAATAAAGTACACTCAGGCACAATAGACAATACATACACACAGGTACCCACTGTCCCTCACTGTGAGTGTTACTAGGTTTGTAGATTTTCTGGAATGAATTTTTATTTTAATACAATGTCCCCTGTTCTACCATTTCCTATTTTGTTTCCTCATTCTCTCTGATTACTAATGAAATAATAGTCATTATGGAAAAATAATTTCATTATAAATTTAAACCACGATGAAAAGTGAACTCCCCAGAATGTTATTATGTTCCAAAGTCAAATACAGATATATTTGAGAGAGAGAGTGTGTTTTGGGGTAATGACACCACTGAAGATGAAGCTGATTATGCTGTACTACAGTGATATTAAAGCGTGAGGTGACTTTCCTACTCTAAAGTGAGCTTTGGATGTGCCTATATCCTTCGTAGGATCACCATGGGTTCAAGGTCTCACCTAGGCTTGTCAGGTTCAAAGACTTGTTTTAATTTGTTCCATTAGGAATGACCATATGCTCAATGCCTGACTCATGTTAACCAAACTCATAAGAGGTTGGTTTGTAAACCAAAATGTCAAGTTGCTTACAACGTGGAACATCTTTCCAGTGTGGGGAACTGGAACAGTGTCCTATTTTCTGTGTTAAAGTACTCTACTGACCGAACAATTAACAGGAACACTGTTTCTACATTATGGAATCAGGGCAAGTATAATTGGATGGCACAAAGTTATTTTAATCCCTACAGTGCCTTGTCCAATATGAATAAATGTCTATTAAATTAAAGCTGTTGTATTTTATCCAAGATATAGTCTATCTAAGAACACATTATCTATTGACCAGGACACACATTTCTGTGTCACATACACAGTTCCTTTGCAAGTTTCAGGGCAGTGATTGGATACATGTTGGTTTCTGGTTCCATTAGGATCATATCTACAGTCTTCCAATGAAGGTCACCTCTGTTGACTCCTGATTTTCTTACCTATGTGTATATATTTTACTAGTTTCAAAATATTACCTTCTACCAATCTTGCCTCAAATTTTGATTCAGATGTACTCTATCATATCCTGACTATATACAGAATCTTAGAATCAGGTCTGCTCTTGTTGGAAGAGACCTATTTTAAAGACCACTGGGTCCAACTTCTCATCTTATGCTTGAATCCTCTGTGTTATGTCAGCCTATTAGGTCATTTGGAGATTATTTATGTATACTTATGGAAAATCATCATTGAGATCTGATATTTCAACTGAACATAAAACCTAACAAAGATACAAACTCTCTTTTTTTCCAAATGACATCATTGTGAAGTTTCCCTCTCTTCTTTTTTTTTTTTTTTTCCCCTCTCTTCTTAAATGAGAGAGGAATCACAGTTTCTTTCCAGCTACCTGTCTTCATATGGTTTCCTGGTTTTGGTAGCTGTTCTAAAATGAAAAGTGTCCCGCTGCCAATATTTTCTCCCTGAAATTAACTGCTTTTGATGAGAAGGTGAGCACTGATGTTTGAACCCGCACTGACCTCCATCAGTCAGGCAGTCTGGTCAACTTATTATGTCCTGAGGGAAGTTTGGATTAGGGATAAGCAATACAGATAAACCAGAAGACAAGTCTTGTGTCCAGAGAGGAGCTAAAGTGATCATTTGCAAACAGCACACTACTAGAACTCCCTGCCTGAAGGGTCACCTAAGAGACCTTGGAAATGGAAAACATCAGTTCAAGGAAGAAGTACTTAGATGTTGGGCATACGGATTATTTAGAACCACTTTGATTTCTTAGATTGACATGCTATTACAGAAGACAGACACGAATGCAGATGAAAAGGCAAAGGAAAGTGTCAAAATCAGAAACCTATTGCTCAGTGGGAGATAAAAAAAAGACAGAGGGTTTTAGGATGGGGAAATATTGCTTACTCTCTTGCTCTCTCTTTTTTCTTAGGTCCCAACAAAAGAAAGTACTTTGAAGAATCAAAAAGAGGATGATGTAACCATATTTAACATGTATCTGATTCTTTGGAATACTAACAAGGGAAACTATAAGTTACATAAAGTATTTACATCAACTAATATTGAACAGTATGTTTCAATATAATATACACATATTGAGCAATTTTTATTAACAGAAGCAGTGCTGAGTACCGGAGATATAAAAATAAATATAGCCTGATTCCATTCTTGAAGGAGATGGTGGTCCAGTGGGGGAAGAAACAGATGGTTATACCATGATAGAATACAGGAGAGAGCTGGATTAAGACCCAGGTGGTCTGCCAATCCAGAAGCTAACTGACTTAGCTTGGATGGGATCTGAGAAGGGGTTTATGGAAGATGTGATGTGTGTCTTCCTCCTTCAACTTTTTAAAAAATAAACCTTATTCTTTAGAACAGTTTTAGATTCACAGAAAA
This sequence comes from Monodon monoceros, assembly GCF_005190385.1. NCBI lineage: Eukaryota > Metazoa > Chordata > Mammalia > Artiodactyla > Monodontidae > Monodon > Monodon monoceros. Next base: position 57,182,478 of record NW_021703778.1, on the reverse strand, counting down.
GAAAATGCAAGCATAGGACAGAGAGTTCTCACACATCTTGTACCTAGTATCCATTATTATTAACATCTTACATTAGCATGGTATATTTGTTACAATCAGTGATCTAATATTGATATATTATTAGTAAGTAAGGTCTATAATTTATTAAGATTTTCATAGTCTTTCCAAACATCCTTTTACTCTTCCAAGATTCCATCTAGGATACAGCATTACATTTAGTTGTTGTATCTCCTTAGGTTACTCTTTTTAAAAAAAAAAAAAAAATTGGGGTTAATTTTTATTACATTTTGAAAATTTTTATATGTGTTTAAGTGGTAATAGAGCTTTTTTTTTTTTTTTTTTTTTTTTTTTAACTTTTTTTTGTGGTACGCGGGCCTCTCACTGTTGTGGCCTCTCCCGTTGCGGAGCACAGGCTCCGGACGCGCAGGCCCAGCGGCCATGGCTCACGGGCCGAGCCACTCCGCAGCATGTGGGATCTTCCCGGACTGGGGCATGAACCCGTGTCCCCTGTATCGGCAGGCGGACTCTCAACCACTGCGCCACCAGGGAAGCCCGGTAATAGAGCTTTTTAAAATTAATTTTTATTGGAGTATAGTTGCTTTACAATGTTGTGTTAGTTTCTGCTGTACAGCAAAGTAACTCAGTTATATACATACATATATCCACTCTTTTTTAGATTTCCTTCCCATTTAGGTCATCACGGAGCATTGAGTAGAGTTCCCTGTGCTATAAACTAATGAGCAGTTTCTCATTAGTTATCTATTTTATATATAGTAGTATATATATGTCAATCCCAATCTACCACTTCATCCTATCTCCTGCTTCCCCCCTTGGTAGCCATAAGTTTGTTTTCCACATCTGTGACTCTGTTTCTGCTTTAAATACAGCTTTTATACAAATTAAATTTAGCAATACCATCTGAAGGTAGAAAATAGCATATCTATAATGTACACATATAAACATATAAATAGACACAACCAGAGATTTCATAGTGTTCATTTTAAAACTTAAGTCTCAAATCAGGTACAATACAAAACTCACTAGTGTATAAATAACAGTTGGAATAAACTAAGTTTATTCATTCAGATGGCTAAAGTCTTTTATTACTTGTGAAGAAGAGCTTTAAGACCTGTATTTGTCCTTGACAAGCAATTATTAAGGAGGCTGCAATTTAGAGTTTGGGCAAGAGAGTTCTTCTAGCAGTCTGTGTTTAAAAAGCCCTCTTTTCCTCTTTTTTTTAGTTTCAGATTCTGGTGACTGAGTTAATCCAGGCTCAGTCTCAGGTGATTGTGTAGGCTGTATTTACATTTCAAAGACATGATAAGATTCATAACTTTAAGGGACAGAGAAAAAAATTTGTCCTAGGAGTTTTGGAGTACATTTGTCTATTATCATAAGTCTTAAGGCGATTATTATTTAAATTTTGTTTCTTCTTAAGTACGAAACACTTTTGCTCCAATATCCTGATTTTTAAAATACCTACAAGTATTTCAGAGGAATAGATGACATTTTGGGATTGGTAAAGATAAATGGGCATTGACTTATTTCTAGAGTTGTATTTCTGGTTCTGTTCCTTCGGCTACTCTTTCCTCTGAGTTTCTTAGACTTTCCTTGCTTTTGATGGTCTTGAACGTTTCCAGATGTATTGGTCATTTATAAAATGTCCCTCTATTGGGATTTGTTTAATGTTCTTCTTATTATTAGGCTGCTGTTACGGATTTTTGAAAGAAGGACCACTGAGTTAAAATGCCATTTTTATCACATCATACCAAATGTCTTACAATCAACATAATGTATCACTGTTAATGCTGACTTTGATCACCTGATCACCTGGCTGAGGTACTGTTTGTCAGGTTTCTCCAGTGTAAAGTGCCCCCCCCAACTCCCAGCCCCTTTCCATGCTGTGCTCTTTGAAAGGAAGTTACTTTGCACTGATTGTGCTTAAGGAACACAGAATTATGTTCCCCTTCTTAAGGGTGCAGTATCTACAATTATTTGAAATTTTTCTGCACAGATTTATCCCTTCTCTTCCATATTTAGTTATTCCATCATTTATTTATGTCAGTATGAACTCATGAATATTTATTGTATACTTTGGGTTTTAATCTAATTCTATTTTCTGTATTTTCTTGCTCAAATTGTTCCAGCTTTGGTCATTGGGAACTGTTTCAATTGGCTCCTATGTCCCTTTAACGTAATCTCATCATTGTGGAATATTTTCTTTTTTGAGCACTTTCTTATTTTCTAAAACTCCAAGATGCTCCAAGGCTCATTTTGTATATTTCCTTTCACTCTTCTATCTTTCGAAAGATAAGTATAGTCAGTTCTGCTATAAGGTTTACTTTGAAAACATGAATTTGTTTCAGCATGACTGATATATTTGGGAATAATTTGAGCATGACACCAATTTAGTACTTATGTATGCATGAGAACCACTAAGGAAACATACAAATCTGCTAACTCTACTAACATGAGCTACATAAAACTAACAAAATGAACAGGTGCAAATACCTCAAACATCTAACAGCTTCCTCAGTTCACTGAGTGTGTTAAAAAACACATCCATCCACTTATGGTGTTACAACTTTCCTTCTGATTTCATGTAACCCTCCTTCCACCACTTCACAATAATTCACAGGCTGCAGTTCTGCTGCTGCCCACTTCCACAAGCAAGTTTCAGGTCTTTTTCAAGATGAAGTGCCATATTTATTGCAGCATTTGCCATTTAAGGTACATAAAACTGTGCCTCTGTTTTTATCAGGGTCCTATCTTGTTTTTACATGTGTCACTAACAAAGTTTTGGAGTGCTGTGCTCCTAACCCTATTTTGGTGGAAGTGAAGGGGAGGGGTTATTGTGCACTTTTGCACAGCATGGTGATTTTTAGGAATACTCATGTCATGTAATAGCAGAACAGACTGTAGGTGTTATTGATTGAAAAGAGGAGAAAAAGTATTTGGGGAGAGAAGGCATGCAACTATGAAAAAATATGATGTGGGTGGTGCACTTTACCTCATTTTATGTTGGTGGAGCAGAAAAGGAAACGGTGAGTTGAGACCAAAGGAATAAATAGGAACAAAAACAAGTGCAAAGCATTTGTTATGATAAAATTGGACACTAATTCTATAGTTGTTAGGACGTCCTCAAAAAGTCATGAGCATTGCAGTGACACATACAAATTGGCATTTTATGTAGATTTCCCTGTTCTGGCCACTAGGAAGAGGATGGATTGGAGAGCAGCGGGAATCTAGGCTGGAAGACCAGGAGGCTTTTGTCATATGACTAAGGCCCAGAATATGGCAGTAGTACCTAGAATGAACTGAAATAGAAAGACTAATGGAATATTTAGGAGATACAGTTGACAGAGCTGGGTAATTTTTGAACATGGTGGGTGGGGTAAAATGTGGTTAGGGGTGGTGAGGAACAATAGAAACATCCTAGATTTCTGACTTGAACACAATGATGGATGGTCATACCACTAACTGCAATTGAGAATATGGCAAGAGGGAAAATCTGGCAGGGGTCTGGAGTGGAGGGTGGGATTGGTGGATTTGAGTTAATAAGCCTGGTATGGGACAACTTCCAACAAACAGGGATGTCTTACACACACCTATGGAAGTCTGAACTCAGAATTTATAATATATGACTAATATCTTCCTAAGTTTGGAAAAGAACATTTAAGAAATAAATGCAACAAGGATTTGTTTTGCTTACTACCTTTTCTCATGACTAGCTCCTTCTCATCTTTCACATGTTAGCTTAAATTCACCTCTTCAGAGAGAGCTTCCTTGACTAAGTCTTCAGCAGCTGACGCTAAGACAAGGATATGCAAGCAATTACTCAGAAAATTATTTATAAAGGGAGTGAGGAAGTTGGAACAGAGATGGGGGTAAACCAAGCAAAGCTGTCATCTCAGGCAAAAGGTCCTGAGGAGGGTTGATTCCCCCAGGGGAACTCAGTGTAAGTTTTATCTCAGACTGTTCCATCCTGAGGCAAGAAGTCTGGCCTTTCATAATCCACAACTTGACAGTTATTGGTTAACCATTTCCCTGGGATGAAAACTTGCAGGCACTTTTGGCTCTAAACTGTGCCCAGGGCAAGGCAGCTCCATAGCCCAAGGACAGGCCTCCAAAGTTAGCTGCAAATACACTGCTCACACACTGAAGGGGAGCAAAGCCAGAAACAAAAGGTAAAAACTGCATTCGAAGGGATGTGGGTAGAGCACAGACATTTTAGACCAGGGGTCAGCAAACTGGACTCTCAAAACAAATCCAGCTCGGTGCTTTTTGTTAACTTTATTGTGGTATAATTTACATACTGTAAAACTCACCTATTTAAAGTGTAAAATTTTTAGCATATTTACAGAGCTGTGTAGCCATAACCATAATCTAATTTTAGAGCATTTTCATCACACTAAAAAGAGAGTTGCACCCATTAGCTGTCACTCTTCACTGCCTCCTCATCTGCCCCCAGCCCAAGGCAACCACTAATCTACTTTCTGTCTCTATGGATTTGCTTATTCTGAACATTTTATATAAATTAGATGATGCATTACATGGTCTTTCATCCATGTTGCAGCATATATAAGTATTTTATTTCTTTTTATGGCTGAATAATATTCCTTTGCATGAATATATCACCTTTTGTTTATCTATTCACCAGCTGATGGGCATTTAGGTTATTTCCACTTTTTGGATAGAAATAATGATGCTATGAACAGTTGTGCTCAAGTTTTTGCATGGACATATGTGTTCTTTCCTTTTTTCCCTAGCTTTATTTAGATATAATTGATGTATAATATTGGGTAAGTTTAAGGTGTACAATATGTTGATTGAATACAAATATATTGCAAAATTATTATCACAGTAGTGTTAGCCAACACCTCCATCACATCACATAATTATCATTTCTTTTTTGTGGTGAGAATATTCAAGATCTACTCTCTTAGCAACTTTCAAGAGTATAATACAGCATTATTAACTATACTCATCATACTGTACATTAGATCCCCATAACTTATTTGTTGTATAACTGGAAGTTATAAGACAATGCCAGATTTTCCCTACCCCCAGCCCTTGATAGCTACCATTCTACTTGTTGTTTCTACGATTTTGGCTTTTTTAGATTACGCATGTAAGTGATATGATATAGTTTTTCTCTTTCTCTGCCACACTTATTTCACTTAGCATAATGCCCTCAAATGGCAGGATCTTTCTTTCTCATGGCTGAATAATATCCCATTGTATACATATACCACAACTCCTTTATCCATTGAAGATATGGACATTTCATTTGTTGATGAACATTTGATGGACGTTTCATTTGTTGTTTCCATATCTTGGGCATTTTTAATAATGCTGCAATGAATATGGGAATACAGGTATTTCTTTGAGATCCTGTTTTCATTTCCCTTGGATGTATATATCCAGAAGTGGATTGCTGGATCATATAGTAGTTTTATTTAAAATTTTTGAGGAACCTCCATACTGTTTTCCATAGAAGCTGTACCAATTTCATGGACATATGTTTTTATTTCTCTTGGGTAGATACCTTGGAGTAGAATTGCTGGTTCATATGGTAATTCTATGTTTAACATTTTGAGGAATTTCCAGACTATTTTTCAAATTGGCTGCATAATTTTACATTCCCACCAGCAAGACATGAAGATTCTAATTTCTCCACTTCCTTGACAACGCTTGTTATTGTCTGTCTTTTTTATTACAGCCATTCTAGTGAGTGTGAAGTGATATCTCATTGTGGTTTTGGTTTTCATTTTCCTAATGACTAATGATGTTGATCATCAGTTCATGTGCTTATTAGCCATTTGTATGTCTTCTTTGGAGATACGTCTATTTAAATCCTTCACCTACTTTTTTTTTTTTTTTTTGTCAGTACGTGGGCCTCTCACTGTTGTGGCCTCTCCCGTTGCGGAGCACAGGCTCTAGACGTGCAGGCTCAGGGGCCATGGTTCACGGGCCCAGCTGCTCCGTGGCATGTGGGATCCTCCCGGACCGGGGCACGAACCCGTGTCCCCTGCATCGGCAGGCAGACTCTCAACCACTGCACCACCAGGGAAGCCCCTTCACCTACCTTTTAACTAGGTTATCTGCTGCTTGTTTTTGTAAATAAAATTCTACTGGAACACAACTATAATCATTTGTATACTTATTGTCTATGACTGTTTTTGTGCTACAATGGCAGAGCTGAATAGTTGCAACAGTACCATATGGCCCACAAACCTAAAATATTTACTATCTGGCCCTTTATGGCAATAAGCCCCATCTACCCTGCCCCCATCCTAGGAATGAATGTTTATGTGGGAGGTGAGGAGGGGACTGTCCTTTCACCTCTTGCCCCGTGAAGAAGTTTCCATGGAAATACTTGGAACTGCTTTCCCAGAATTCGCTAGGGCATGGTGTATGAGAGTGTTTCCTAAGGTGCAAATGTGGGGTGAACTAATTCTCACTCAAGAAAGTCACCTACACGAGGTGAGTTGGCTTCAGTAGGAAAAAGGGAGAAAATAGCACCAGATTCCCAGGGGCTGAGAAAGGAGTCATCAGCCTGGAACAGAGCTGCATCTACCAGAGTCAGAAACTGTGAGAGAGTAAACAGGGCATCTTCAAGAGCCTACCATCACTCTTGCCAAAGAGAGTCAGCTTCAATCACCTCCCCGGCCCAGAAGGTGAGAAGTCATCTAGCCTTGTACAAACTCTCCCACCCAGTTCTTCTCCCTGCCCATCCCCTCTGTCCACACAGACAGGGTGCAAAATATGACCAGCTAGAGCTAGGAACAAAGTGAGCAGAGTGGGGAGCCCACTCTCTCCTCACCCACTTCAGGTGTTCAGGCTGCAGCTGACCCCTGTGCAGGGACCATAACTTGCATTAGGAGATATTATTACTACATGGTTCTGGACATCTGATTTTCTGAATTGAGGCAGTGTTTGTGACTTGAAGGGACTCTGGGTCTCTCTATTACTTTAGACTCAGCTTCAAAATTTAGACACTGCCTGGGTTTCTTTTGGGGGCAGGGACTGGCTCCTCACATTGAGTTAAGTATACATGATACAGTGGGAAAAGAAAGCAGTAATCTTTTGATTACATCAGAAATTATGCTGTTCAACATATTGTCACACATGTATGTGAGACGCTGGCTTGAGGTGACATACAAATGTTTGTCAAGTAGGTTAAAGACCATTTGATAGTTAAAAAAAATAAAATTCAAGAGTTTCCCCATGGTGTATAACTTTTGTTTCATGTAGGAAGTCCATGGCTCAGTAGGTGTCCTAATGGTATATAACCTCTCCCCGTATTTTGTTAAATCAGATGTCACCTCTCTCAGGAAGTCTTCCCTGAGCACCCCTCAACCCTTACCCTGCTCCAAGGCAGGTCACAGTTCCTCCTCAGTGTTACTGAAGCACCTAGAACCTCCCCTTATCAAAGCTCCCACATTTTATAATGTAATCTATTTTCTTGTTTATCTTTGCTGCCAGTCCCAGAATTCCTTGAGGGCAGAGAGCATATCTCCTTCACTGATATATCATAGCATAGTGCTGACAAAGAGTAACTGTACTCAATCAGTATTATTTAAATCAAATACTGCTTAATAAACCCATTTATGTCAAATGAGGTATGACTAAGTGCAGCCACTCACCATAATGCAGCCCAAGGAGGAAAGAGTGAGGAATGGGGACCAAGTAGCAAAAATCCACTCCTTTTCCTAGTAAGTCAGAAGGTGGCTCATTAGAATCCTCTTCATAGTGAATTGACAGATGATGGATCAGCATACTCTGTTGAAAGTCACACAAAAACCTTTTCCCGCTTTAGCTGCTCCTATATTTCTGATGTGAAGTTGGATAAAGCAACTTCTCTCTGTACCTTTGAGAGGCTTTAATAGATGTGGATCACTGAATGATAGATGTGGATGCAGCCATCAGTATCAATTGGACGGCAGCTGAAGTAAGAGGATCAGCCATCCTGCAGTCTGGTTTGCCAACCCCATATAGCTAGAGCCTAGACAATTGATCTTTGCTGCTTTAGGTGATCAAACTGCAACCTATTCAAGATGCATACGGTTTCAAAGGCTCCCGAATGCTGATGCTGGACACTGCTAAAAGGGGAATAATGAGCCTAGCACCATTAAAGTTGGAGTCAATTACCAGAGTCAGGAGACTGACATTGTGTGTTTCTAAGTATAATTTGCATCCTTTGTATCTATAATAAAACCTTAATGATTTTCCTGTAGCTTGATCGTTCCCTGAGGAGTCACATTTACAGCTTGGTCGAGTAGTGTAGGATGACATGAGCAACACAGTACCATGAAGTTACTGCCCCCTGAGGTTTAATGCCATCCCTAAATTTCTACCATTCAAGCTCCCAAGCTAAGGATTGCTTTCTCTGAGCCAGCTTTCCCAGGGTGTATTTGTACCATATTACTACCATAGGAAGTGATATATTATTTGAGAAAAAAAGTTCACATGGCCAAATAAATGTGGGAAATCCTCTACTAGATGAAGTCTCTTGACATCAGGACATTTCTGAGTTAAGTATGTACCATGAATTATGTGTATATATATTAGGAATTTCTAAGGGAGGAATAACGTTAACCAAACATTTCACCACTGACCATTTGGTCATGAAGCTACTAGTGGATTATATTCTGACAACATCCTTTGGGAAATGCTGACTTAGGGAACACTCCAGGGATGGCTTCACATCGTGTCCCCAAATCCTTACTGTGAAGCAGTTTGCAAAGTGCTTTCCACCCATATTTTTTAGCTTTTAAAGTTTCTTTAATTAACTTTTCATTTTAGAATAGTTTTTTTAACATCTTTATTGGAGTATAATTGCTTTACAATGGTGTGTTAGTTTCTGCTTTATAACAAAGTGAATCAGCTATACATATACATATGTCCCCATATCTCCTCCTTCTTGTGTGCCCCTCCCACCCTCCCTATCCCAACCCTCTAGGTGGTCACAAAGCACCGAGCTAATCTCCCTGTGCTATGTGGCTGCTTCCCACTAGCTATCTATTTTACATTTGGTAGTATATACAAGTCCATGCCACTCTCTCACTTCACCCCAGCTTACCCTTCCCCCTCCGCATGTCCTCAAGTCCATTCTCTATGTCCGCGTCTTTATTCCTGTCCTGCTCCTAGGTTCTTCATAACCAATTTTTTTTAATTCCATATATATGTATTAGCATACAGTATTTGTTTTTCTCTTTCTGACTTATTTCTCTCTGTATGACAGACTCTAGGTCCATCCACCTCACTACCAATCAATCAATTTCGTTTCTTTTTATGGCTGAGTAATATTCCATTGTATATATGTGCCACATCGTCTTTATCCATTCATCTGTTGATGGACACTTAGGTTGCTTCCATGTCCTGGCTATTGTAAATAGAGCTGCAATGAACATTGTGGTACATGACTCTTTTCGAATTATGGTTTTCTCAGGGTATATGCCCAGTAGTGGGATTGCTGGGTCATATGGTAGTTCTATTTGTAGTTTTTTAAGGAACCTCCATACTGTTCTCCATAGTGGCTGTATCAATTTACATTCCCACCAACAGTGCAGAAGGGTTCCCTTTTCTCCACATCCTCTCCAGCATTTATTGCTTCTAGATTTTTTGATGATGGCCATTCTGACTGGTGTGAGATGATATCTCATTGTAGTTTTGATTTGCATTTCTCTAATGATTAGTGGTGTTGAGCATTCTTTCATGTGTTTGTTGGCAGTCTGTATATCTTCTTTGGAGAAATGTCTATTTAGGTCTTCTGCCCATTTTGGATTGGGTTGTTTGCTTTGTTGATATTGAGCTACATGAGCTGCTTGTAAGTTTTGGAGATTAATTTTTAAAAAATTTACAAAGATATTACAGAGTTCTCCTAGAGCCCACAACCAGTTTCTCGTATTGGTAACATCATACATTCCTGTGATACATTTGTCACCTCTAAGAAACCAATACTAATTCATTACTATTAACTCAACTCCACACATTTTTTGGACTTCACTAGTTTTTCCTTAATGTCCTTTTCCTATATCACATCTAGGATACCATTTAGTCATCATGTCTCTTTAGTTTCCTCTGGGCTGCAACAATTTCTCAGACTTTCCTTGTTTTTGATGACCTTGATAGTTTTGAGGAAGGTGCTTTTTAACAGCAAGAGAGAACAGGGAAGCAATGAAATCAGAAATCTTCTGGAGAGAAAGAAGATGAAGAAAGTTTGAAAGGGCAGAAAAATGTAAGAAAATAAAAAGGCAGGAGAAAAAGTTTATTGACTGTTCAGTTTTACAAGATCAACCTTGACCATAAACTAATTTTGTGGAATATATGTATGGAAAAGATGGATGCAAACCACATTTTAAAAATTTACATCACTCATATATATCAAATCATATCATTTTCTCCTAAACTGATGCCTGGAATAGTTCAAAAGAAAAAAAAGGCAAATATCAAGTCAAAAGATAAAACTCAATAAAATTTAGGACTAAGAAAGACAAAAGTGACTTGAGATGAGCAACAGGAAAGAGTCTGAAGGTTACAAGTGCCAAAAGATTGTTCATCAGCATGACAGCCCTTTGATTGAGTTGGTAGCTGTTGAAGCACTATCTTTTGTTCCCTCCTCTTTCTTCTCAATAAAGGATAGTTTTGAAAGTAGGAAACAAGAAATCTCTTAGAAGGCTTGTCTCCTTGTTTCCTGCACTCAGGCTGGAGGTTGGGGCAGGGGGTGGGAGGAACAACGGCTCCTAGTGACTATTTTTCTCTTCCCCAAACCAAGAAAGTACATTTTCCCCTAAACTGGCCAGACTGAAAGAAACCCATGTGTAAGACTAGAGAGGTGGTTATCTGTTGGGTCCAGTGTAATCACTGGCCACAGAAGCCATGGTGAACAGCATGAGCAAAGAGATCATGACCTGAGCAAGTGGCCAGGGTAGACTTTCTCAGGGCATGCAATGGAATGAGATCTGGTGTGGATCTAGGGAAGAGCACAGCCAATCATTTTATGAGCAAGACCTGAACAAAGCATACATCATTTCTACCCAAACACCACCAGCCTGAACTTAGTCACATGGCCACACCTAGCTGCAAGAGAAGCTGGAAAATATAGTCTTTTGTTGGGTGGCCATATGCCCAAGTAATATTCTATTACCATGGCAGACAGCAAGAACAGATACTGTGAAATAGGTTTCTACATACCCAAACTGTTTGCCCATTCTGCATTCCCCCTTTGTAGTTAATAGAAGCCTGATATTGTTTAAAGAAGCAATGTGACCAGCTGATGCTTGTTTTGCAGCTTCCACTGTAGTTAGGAGATGCCATATGGCATAGTTTTGGCCAAGAAGAACAAAAACAGAAGTTGTCTGGAGGTTTTAGATAAAGCTTTTATTTCACTGATAAAGGAAGATAGGTATAGCTAGTGCTGCCTTTCCTAATTCTTCTTGCCTGGAATGCAGATGTGATAGTTGAAGCTGTATGTCCATGAGGAAAGGACAAAAGAATGGCAGAAAAATCTATCCTGACATTCATGGCCTGCTGGACCAATATTAACAGTTACTACCTTTGGACTTGTGGCATGTAAGAGAACACCCCACCCCCTTTTTAAGCTTTAGCTAGTTAGATTTTCTATTTCTTGTAGCTTATTGCATTATGATACTGAGAATAAGTGGTCAGAACCAAGGATATCCTAAGAGCAAATAAGCAGACGACTCAGCCTGAGAAAGAACCATGTAAGAAGATTTGCCTGATGCAGTTCACATATTACACACAGAGAGGTTAAATTCAAAGACTAAAAATGAACAGAGAAGAAAAATAGGCTAACAGATGCATTAACAGATGTAAATACCCTATCAGAGTATTTATAGATAGGGTAGTGAGAACCCTAAATGTAATTATGGGGTATTAAGAAAGTGCAGACAGAATCTGTAAATCCCTCAGAACATACTATGAGAGTGAAGAAGTAAATAGAAGTAAACAGCAAACTTATATATAAAGGAACAGAAATAGGGCCACACATGTGACTAGAAAATTATTAATATAACTAGAAGAAGTTAGCGAACAATGAATATAATAGCAAAAATCATGACCACAAAATGAAACTTTCATTAAATATCTGTAATTAGCTGAAACGCTTACCGTAAAAATCTCGGAAAATTTATCCTTGGTATTCTGAGTGTTTTTCTAAATAATATCTTTGCTTCTAAACTCACATTTTAAAACATCATTCAGATAACATCTGTCATAGGACTGTAAACTATGGTGGTTATAAACCCAGATTTAGGCATTAGAGTATCTGCAGTTGAGTCCTGGCCTGATCATTTACTCTTTGTATGTTAGTGAGTAAACTACTAACCTTTCTGTACTTCAGCTTAATTATCTGAAGAATTATGATGACAGTAGTATCAACCTTATAGGGTTATTGTTGGAATCAATGACATGGTGCGTATTAAGTAACAGGAACATCATGAGTTCTCAGTAAGTGTTACCACTGTTGTTGTAGAAATACCTAAATCTAAATCAACTACTCAGTCTCTACAATGACTGGATGCCACGCATAGAGAGTAACAGCCTTGAAGTTCCAGAAGCACATGCAACACAGTGAATGCCCTGAAGTCCAACCTGTCTGACGATAGTGGGGAGCAGAGGTCCAGAGGAGCACCTGAGCATAGATGCCATTGCTACTCAGAAAGGGTCATCTCATTTTCAAACCCTTCAGATTGGAGACTTGATTTATACTTTCCTTTAGCTGATATTTCCATGCCCTTCCAGCGCTTTCCTTCTATAGATCCTGGGTCTTTAGAGGCTTTATCATTTGAGCACCTAGAGGTGATGGTTGAAATACTGAAGGTAAGTAAGGGGAAAGGTTGATAGATAGATTTTCCTAACAACTGAAAAAAATACATATTTCACTGTTCTCTGTTGTCAGGAAATGATCATAATTGTCCCTGTCTATAAAAGAGGCTCTGAGATTTTCTTGTGGATTCCCCTCTTCCCCCATTTCTAGAAAAGAAGCCAAGATAGTGAACCAGGTATGGCAGATCATGCTAGGCAAGCTAAGTCAGAGATAAAATTAATATGATTGGTTCAAATGTATCCATTTCTTCATAACAGATGAGATTTAAATAAACTGGTGGTGCCATTAGTTTCCTCCCTCCCTTCAAATCAATTGAAATATACTCAGATACTGTAACTTTTGCCTTCATGCATCCTTGTACATACCTCAGGAAGATTGGTATACACCATCCCGTTGCCTGAATATGTCCATGTTGTGTAAAGTTATATAAAATTCTTTGGAGAACTGAATCACATAAGAACAACAAATATTCCAAGGGAAAAAAAAATCCAACAAAAGCTATACTTTTTATAAGTGTATTGTTCTGTTCTGAAATTTAAATTCTTTGAAAAGAATCTAAAGAAATAATGCCACTGAATACCCAGAATCCTTCAATTCACTGTATCACTGAAAGATTTCTCACTGCCACCCAAAGGACTCATTCATTTTTCCTATCCAGAAAATGAGCATCATTATAGTAAAATTCTCCACAAATTTGCTTTGACCCTCCATTACCCTGTACTCAGTTCTCCCTTGCATCCAAGGGAATGATGGTCTTAAGGAATCTGTAGTCTTTCTATGTCAAGAAGACATTAATATTACACATAAGAGAATGCAAATTCTCTGCTGAGTCAAAGTTGTGTAATCTGGTATTCCTTAAAAGTCCCAAAGCAAAAAATTGTAAGTTCTGAAATAATTACATTTATGCCTTACTAATACATAGTTAACTGGGAAACTTGTATGTTACAAAACTGCTTTAATGAATATTTATCGACGATCATTTGTAGAGTGCTATATCTCCTCATGTAACTCGAGAGACATGTCTGACAGCAGAAAAACCACTTTTAGTCTAGCCAGTCAGGTTGCAGTGAGGCCTAGGTAGTGTGGCAGCTCCACATTCCAGAGATGATGGTTGAGGCCCAGCTCCAAAGTCAAAGAACTGGTTTTCAATCCTACTCTGTGACTTGGGATAGATATTTGGCAACTCAGATATCTCAAGTGGAAAATGCAGTGCCTGCCTCATAAAGTTGTTGTGAGGAGTAAATGCATTAATCCACATGCTGAGCACAGTGCTGGGATATTGTCAGTACCTGAGAAACGGTGTTGTGGTTAGGTTATCATTCAGGGTCACACCTGGCCTAGATGGAAGGTACACTTAGCGCCAACATCTGTACCCAGGGAGATGGGCCTCAGGCTTCTACTATGGGCAGCTGCTAAGTCTTTGGTCAGGGACCAATGCAAGAGGGATGGGAGCAGTTCTCACATCCCATGAACACAGAGGGAAGAAAGCCTTCCTTCCAAGGGAAAGAGGAATGAAGGAAGAGAACACATCTGGAGGAAGATACAGCACAGAGAGAATTTATGCTCTGGAATGAATTCCTAGAACTCTTAGACAGTTGTGGCTTTTGGGAAAAACACTGGATTTGTCATCAAAAGTTTGAAATGTAAGCTCCATGGAGGCAGAGAATTTGTTGGTCTTGTTTACCACTATATCCCCTAAAATAGAGTCTGGTGTACAGAAGGTACTCAATACTGTACATATTTATGTATTGAATAAATGAATCAATCAATTAAATCATCACCCTGTCTGTTATTAGCTGTGTGATCTTGGATAAGTTATACAGCTTCTCTGAACCTTATGTTATGACCTATAAAGCGAGAATAAAAATAATATGTACATACTTCACAGGACTATTCAAGCATTAAAAGAAGTAGTGTTTTATTGCAATGTTTTGTCTGATCAGGAAGACTGTCAAAAATGTACACCACAAATTCAAAAAGAGTTATTGCAGTTGTGTCATAAAAGTGACAGAATGCCTTAGCCCTAAGAAGGCTCCCCCTAGCAACTCAAAAGTGCTTTAGAAGCCACAGCAGACTGGCAGTCAGAGGGCATGGCCAAACTCTCTTGGAGATCACAGGCTGCCTTCCTTCTCTGAATTGCAGGTTCAACCATGATCTTCTCCGCTTCCAGGATGAGATTCGGAAGGGAACCCCCCACACATCTGCAAGTGAACTTTCCAGTGTTTGCTTTAAAATCTGCCTTATTATAGTTTCATTACGCATTATATACTGAGTCAAACAGAGAAACACCTCACCCAGTTCCTCATCTAATTTTCCTCTGACCTTCTCCTTTTTCCTCATTTTAACCTCCTCTGCTGCCCCCAATCCATGTCTTCTCTCCCCAGCCACCCTGGTCTGGTAGACTAGAAAGAGCACCAGATTAGTATTTAGAATTTCTGGGTTCTTGACTTGGCTTTGCTAAATCCAATCAACACCTGTCTGAGCAAGTCATTGTACCTCTTGGAATTTTAGTTTTCCCACATTCGAAGTTGTGATATTTGGTCTTTGTCCCTGATCCTCGCACAGAGTTCTAAAACCCTTGTAACTTCCTCAGTGGTAAGAGTGAGAAAAGCATCTTCGATAGTCATCATGAGCCCCTTTCACCATACTTGAGTTTTTGTTAATTAAGTGACACTTGGAGGATGGAGGCTGGTTGCCAGAGAAACCAACCATTGAGAAGAGTTAAAATTTTCAGTCCCACCACCAGACCTCTGAGGAGAGAGGAGCTGAAATTGACATTGTTCACCAACAGTCAGTGATTTAATCAATCACACCTGTGTAATAAAGCCTCCATTAAAACCCCTAAATGACGGGGTTCGGAGAGCATTCAGGTTGGTGAACACATCAAGGTGCTGAAAGAGTGGTATGATTGAAGAGGGCCTGGAAGTTCTGAGAGCCTTCCCACATACCGTGCCCTATGCATTTCTTCCACTTGGCTGCTCCCAAGTTGTATCTTTCACCATAAAAAAGTAATTGTAAGTAAAGAGCTTTCCTGAGCCATCATTCTAACAAGTTATTAAGGAAGGGGGCATGAGAACCCCTGATTTATAGCTGGTTTGTCAGAAATGCCGGGGATAGCCTGGGACTTGAAATTGGCATCTGAAGTGGGGCAGTCTTGTGGGACTGAGTCCTTAAACTGTGGGATTTGCATTAACTCCATGTAGCTAGTGTCAGAATTGCTTAGTGTGGATAACCCATACATTTGGTGTCAGAAGTGTTGAGAGTAGAAGAAATAGGAATTTACCTTTAAAAGTGAAGATACTGATACCAAACTCATCAGCTAAAAGTCTCAGCTAAGTTAATATATGTAAATTCTGTAAATTACAAGCATTTGATACATTTAATCCATTAATTTGTTCACTTATTAATTCATTCATTCACTTTTGGTGCTTTTAAGCACCAGCTATAAGGGATAATTATTATTAATATTCTAACTGGTCTCCACCTACTCTGGCTGATGAGAAAGGTAAACTCAAAGTGATCCACAAGTCATAGAAGAAAAAAAGTCCAGAGCACAGGAGGTGAAAACTAGGAAATTCTCACTGAAGGAATTTGTGCCTGTGGGTCTGTGGTCTTCTGCAGCCATGTGGTTTTCAAAACTCTCCTTGGCTCCACCCCATCATGCCATTTTGACAATGGCACTATCAACGCCCAGACCTCTCTGCCAGAGCCACCACTAATCAATCTCACACCGCCCTGTTATCAAGGCTGCAGGGGCCTGCGCTCTTATGAATTACGTGTCAGAGTAATTAATCTTCTCCGTCCTGAAGCCCTTACATGTGGTCAACTGCCACCAAAGCCAAGAGCGATGGTGCAGATTAGTTGTTTAAATGCAGCCTGGAAGCTACCTTCTGAGTGAAGTGGTGCTAATCAAACCCTGCACCCTCACCATAATGGGTCTCTCACAGAAGCAAGTGGCTAATTATGGGCTGGCACTATTTTGGAATTTGGTGATTAACTCCCATAGGGTTGATTAGTTCTTAACACAGAAACATCTGTTTATTTGGGGGAAGCCCATTTATTAAGAATTCTCTTGATCCTGGGTCTTTTTATACTAATTGAATCATAAGAAGATTACTTGAAGTTAAATAAAGAATTCCCAACCATTAAGCAAATTGACATTTTTCAACAGCAGTTGTTATTTTTATCATTACTGTTGAAAACTCAGACAAAGGGAATAAAAAGAATATAGCAAAATTATTTTACATTAGAAACAGAGGCATATTTCTACTAACAAAGTTTCAGATATTAATTTTATCCTTTTAAAATTAGAATAGAAAATAAATGAAATGGTTTTACTTAAATATGATATTTTTCCTATCTCAACATACTTAATATAATTTAACTACCTTTGTGGTGACAACATCTATAGTAAATGTCCTAGTTATGCAAAACCATTTCATTATGACCTGAACAGGGGCCAAGACTTTAGGTGGGGTCATTGTTTGAGTTCTTGTGAAAGTTCCATTACAATTTTTTTCCTGTACCAAATTTACTACTGTTAACTTTCAAAATCAAACGAAATGAAGAAACAAGTGCCATGAGACAGGAAAAAATAATATGCCTGGCAAGCGAATATTTTAACAATGTCTATTGTCTGTTTCTACATGTGTCCACTGGCCAGTTTTTAATCTATTTATTTATTTTGGGCAAATTTATTGACCAAATTCAGAAGAATCATTGTCATTGAAATAGCTCTAAATTTGGGGTGTGTCTGTGTGTGTTTGCGTGTATGTATGCATGAGAAGTTTACTTTCTAACCCCTGCCCCAATTATCCATTATTCAATAACATGTTTATGTAAGAAGTGTTGGAAATACAGAGAAGAAAAAAGAAAAAAGCAAGGTAAAACAAATCATTGCAGTCTGATCAAAGTCCAGCTTCATAAGGTTTAAGCTGCTAAGACTGAAAGGAAAAAATAAGTGTAGTGGGAATCCTGCTCCTTGATCTAGATCAAGATAGAAAAATTTTGAAACAACCCAAAGGAAAAATCCTATAAATGGTCATTTCAGGCAATTTATATTGAATAATGATAATTTATATTTAGTGGTACTTACTGTCAGGCACTTTATGGATATTTATTTTATCTTCCCAACCAGCCTATAATATAGGGACTCTTATTCTCACCATTTTAGAGCTGAGAATACGCAGGCTTATAGATGCTAAGGCAATTTGTCCACAAATCACTTCTAGAAAGTGGGAAAGGCAGAATACAAACTCATCACTTTAATTAAAGGCACTGTATTATCAACTACCACACTGCTTGCCTCTTTCCTAGTTTTAGACATTCAAAGATTACTGCAAAATTCCATGCAAAAATTATGAAGTAGAAATTCTATAGGTTGATATGGCTCTTAGTTGTATGTAGTAATGTGTGAAAACATTTTCTCAGGTAATGTCTCAGACTTGCGTTTAAAATGCCAAAAAGGCAAAAAAAAAAAAAAAAAAAAAAAGACATACTCTTTGTACATCACCAAAGATGACTTGGAATAACCTTGAAGTATTTTAAAGAATTGGTGAGGAGATGAAGATGTTGGGCTGAAATCACAAAACACTGGTTTCACTGGTCATGGTATTATTGTTATACTTGAAAATGCAGTCTTCATTCATGTGAGATGAATAGTCTTAGCAGGCTGTCGCCAGTCAAATAGGACATATCTTATTTCCTCAATTCTAAGATGCATTTTTTTCTCAATTTAACATTTGATTTGGTGGCTTATCTTACAATCACTGCCTACTGTTAACTGGAATTTTCCTTCAAAAGCTGTTAAAAACCTACTGGTAAGTTTGCAATCCAGGAAATATTGTGTTCTTTGGCTCCTGCTGCCAGAATGTCATCCCCAATGTTAACTCTTATGGCAAAGTAAGCCAGTGTCAGACAATCATGAAGTGTAGTCTGTATAAAACTGAATAAAACATACATATTAATATATATTAAAACATATATATTAATCACCAATCTGAGGGCAGGAGAAAACCTCTCAGTAAATATCAGAAATAAATATCCTTACAAGCAGTTTCCAAGTTAAGATACAAAAGCTGCCACAGCAAACTATGTGTCCCTATGTGTCACAGAATGGACTACAAATACTCAGAATTGCATACTTCATTATGAGCTTTGATTATCTGAGCTATACCTATACAGCTATTTGTTTGTAGGATGGGTATATAACAGTATAGACAGTAACCTGCAAATTATGTACAAGTACAATGTAACATTGTATAATGTCACTAATATTCCTAAGATTCCAAAGTATTTGCACCAGTTGTAGTCCATTCTACAAAGCAAACACATTTCTTGTGTGCTCACAGGTACTGCCAAGTACAGTCGATTTAAAACTAAAATGGCTTACTAGTTTCTAAATAATCCCCTAGGAAACAGTTTAGTCTAGACCATTATCTTGATAGTTCATAATTAGGTTCAATAATAAAGCTTGTTTTGCTGACCTAGGTCAGATTGGCATGTCCACAGCATCTGGGCGCAGTGACCTTGCTTTGAGAGGGTATTGTTAAAAAATCCATTATTATCATCACATACACTTCAGAGAAGTGACTGTTTTGTGAACTGATGGTGTGAGGTTCCACTTTAGATAAAAGAGTCCATGAATTATTGACTTAATGAGTTAATGTTGCTTCATTTCACAACAAAGTCTTCATAGTCTCCATGCTATTTACTGAACACACAATCACAGCATATGAAGGAAGCACAGGCTGTGCTGTGCATTTATAAGCCATATCAAATCTGAAAAAGGCATAACTTCACAGAAGTATCACTCTCTCATGAAGGCATGGCACCTTGGTCAGTGTGTCTCAGGCCAACTCATGGACAGTCACTTGAGATGGCTTTCTTCCCATTATTTTTGCCCTGTAGACACAAAGCAGTTAGTTGTTTTTCCTCTCCCCCAGAGTTTGTTTTGGGTCTTGGGTGAGGCCTTGGGATCAGTCCTGTGTAATCATCCGGGCTGCGTGGTATGGTTGTTCCTGGGTAAAAGTTCAGAGAGCCCGAAGAGAAAGCTTACCGCAGAGAACACACAATACCCTGATGCTCACCATGGCAAAACAGAAGCAAAATCTTCTGATGTGATGGTGGTTTTCCTCAGAGTATGCCAAACATGTGGAAGATTATAAAAACCCAGGCACAAAACAGTTAACAGGTTTTCCAGAGAAACTGACGAGTGAGTCACACATATCAATTCAATGGGCTGTTCCTAAGTTTGGTTTTGCTACCATTAATTGATGCTTATTATCTACTAAGAGATGTATACATAGTATTTCATTCTGTCCTCCCAACAAACTTAAAGGGAGGTATAATTGTTTTCCATTTTACAAGTGTAAAAACTGAGGGCCAGAGAGAATAACTTGCTCACAGCTGCAGAACTAGCAGGGAAGGTCAAGATTCAGAGTGGGGTCTGGCTGACTCCCAAGCCTGCTTAAATGCTCACTCTGCTCCCGGTACCGTGGCCTCCTGACTGTCCTTCTTTCCATGCTTTTCATCTGTATGCCGTTTATCAGTCTATAACTCTCTTAGCCTGAGAGGTCTCGTTTGCAAATACCTCCAGCTATCCTCCAAGTCAAAAGTCCACCATACTTAAGATTTCAGTTCCAGCATGACTTCTCATCCTCACCTCTCTCCATCCCTATTGGAATATCTTTACTCTCAGCTTTCCAGCACACCTTTTGCTTTTTAATTATTAAGACCTTGGTTTAGACCTTTCCTTCCTGTCTCTGTTGAAATTTGATCTATTTTTCAAAACAGGCTTTTGGTGGTTTTATTTTCATGAAGTCTTTTTAGATCCCCCACCTCCATTAAAAATTATCTCTTCTTCCCCTCTTCAAATCCCATAACACTTTGCTTGTGCCTGCCTCTCTGAGGGTATTTCATCACATTCTGATTTGTGATAATTACGTGTGGGTCTGACCAGCTTCCTCTTGGGAGAAGTGCGAGCCCTTTGAGGGCAGGAACCATGTCTTAATCATCACTGTATCTCCAGGGTTTAGCATCATTTTTAGAACGTGAGATACTCAATAAATGTTTGTCAGACGAGTAATTAGGTAACTAAATTGTCATGAAGAAATAGCCAGGTGAAATAAATTAGGTAATGGTTCAAAGGTACTTCATGCAATTTCTTGGTGAAAAGACTACTGTGAAAAAGTAGAGAAAGTTATCCTTGCCCATTTGTCTTTTGCCCCAGTCAACCATTTTGTTTGCAAGTTAGAATTCAAGTATGGGATGGAAGAGAACTGACTGATGTGCAACAGATCCTCTGCCCCATCTCACTTGCCCTATTTCCATCACCTGCAAGGACCTTTAGACAAACTGGGAAAAATCCCTGCTCCATCTTCAGCAAGTTATTTTAGCACCATTGCTCAGTTTCCTCATCTGTATAATGGGAGTATAATATTACCTATCATTGTTTACCTCATTTCTGGACACATTTTATGTGATTTTTTTCTTTCATGCCTTCACATATAATGGGCTACTCTGTCAGCAAGCTCACCCTGTGTTACTCTACAATCTGTCCCCTTTCAATGCCATCCATTAATCCAAGGTCTATCTGTTGAATAGCTCAGAACAAGTTGACCCCCTCTTCTACGTAACACTTTTTTGGGTGACAAGAATTCCCACTGGAGATACACATATACAGCTTATTTGAGGCATAGGTAAGCTGATGGGCACTTGGAACCACAGCAGGAACCATTTTGGGAACTTAAGGGTGAAGAAGCCCAATTCACGTCTCCAACCCTGACGAGATGTCTTCTGCTGTGAGAGTGAGTGTGATATCATGGAAGGAAGATAGATTCTCAAGTCAGATGTTCCTGGACTCCATTCCTGACCCTACTGCTGGATTTGGAGCAAGTCACTTAACTTTCCTGAGCCTCATACTTACCCTACCTTCAAGGATTGTTTGAAGATTGAAAAATATTAATAGAGGCAAAGTGCCCAACACATAGAAGGTATTCTAAATATGGTCATTTCTGTTATCCCTCAGTTTCCTATAACCCCTTTTTCTTTAAAAAAGAAAAAATGACCAGGGGCTCCAGTTGAAAGAAAGCAGTAACAATAACTGTTTTGGTTTTAGACTCCAATACTGTTCTCCTCTCCCCTCCTCTGCACCACAAAACCACTCTGGGAGGGTGAATGGACTTGCTCTTCCACCTCCTTCCTCCCCACCTTGCCACACACCCCTTTGCATTCTACCTACCCAGGTGTGTCTCCTACCTGTGATGAAACCCAGCTCTTAAAGGCATACCATGACCTCAAAACCTACATATGTGCCAAGGAGTTCTGTGCTAAATTTGTTATATTATTATTATTTATTATGTTTATTATTATTATATGTGTGCAGCTTCGGTACTTACCGCACCCCTAGTGCCTCCTTCTGGTTGGCTTTTGAGTTGTCTTCTTAAAATACCTATTTCATTTGTACTGTTTGAAGTGTGTCCTAATGTTTTAAGTTTCTTCAAATGCCTTTTGAAAGAAGGCAGGGAAGAAATCCTAGTTACTAAGGTCACCAAGACCTATGGCTTCTTAGCTCTTACCCACCTCAGCTCTTCTCTGATTTCTGAGGCTCTTAGTTCTGTCACCCAGAGACGCCCTCCTCGGCCCTGTCTCTCTCATCTCTCTGTCTCCAACTCCTTTGCAGCCTCCTTGTCCTGCCCCGAAACAGATACATTTTCTAGCACTTGCTCTGACCTCTCCTCCCCTTTCTCTCTCCCTTGGTGGACCCAATCACTGCTATGACTTCAACTTGGACTACAGTGTCAATGATCCTAACTCTGGGTATTAGTCCAGACCCAAGCCAGAGGCCAGCGCTGCCAGAAGCTTTATCGTTTCCAGTTCTTCTTGGAAATGCTGTGGGTACCCCAGACTCAAGAAATCTAAAACTAACTCACTTTTACTGATTTCCTCCATCCTCATTTTTGGTAATGACATAATTAAATCCCTAGTCCCCTATACTTGGAACCTCAGACCTTTTTTATGCTCCTTGCTGTCCTTTACTCCACAATCCATCAAAAGCCAAACCCTGCCACATTGGCCTCCTTAGCGTCCCACATTTGGCCCCTTGTTTCCATCCCCACTGCCACTGTCCTAACTCAGGTCCTCATTAGTGCTTGCCTGGACCACTGCCATGTCTACCAGTTGGCCTCCCTGCTTCTGGTCTTTCCCCACTCCGACATAGTTTTCACACTGTGCCAGACTCATCTTCCTGAAATACCTCTCTTCTCATGTCACTCCCTGTTCTGATATCTCTAATATATCCTCAGTGCCCTCAGAACAATGGCCAGATGACTTAGCATGCCAGTCAGGACCCTCTGGGATTTGAGTCCTGTGCCCATCTTGCTTACTCCCCTCCATTCCACCTGCCTTCCAGTCCCACAATCCTCCTTGTCTTTTCTCTCTCCCTTGCCTTGATGCATTCCCTTTCCATCTCTTCATCAAAACCTAAACCTAGTTTTCAAATGCTTCCCCACCTAAGAAGTCTTTCCCAAGCTCTCTGGACAGAACTCATCTTCCTCCTCTGTATTTTGCTAACACTTTGGTTATTATTTGATAGAGGTCATAGAAGGAACTGATTTTTTAAAACATCACTATATGCTGAACTAAGTGGTTTATATGTTTGTCCTTTTTAATTTTCATAGTAATTCTATAAAATGGGTTTTTACAGATGGGAAAACTGAGGATCATATAGATTAATTAACTTGGCCAAGATCATACAGGTAATGAGGAACAGTATCTCTTCAGACCTCACTACCTGTACTCTTTTCACCATACATAAAGAGGATAAAGAGCCACAGAAATCTAAGGCAACTGATATGACCATTTAACAGTGATAAAGCAGCTCTGACTTTGGACTGTCCTAGTCCTAGTTTTTTACTTGGCTTTCCTCCTTTCAGACCCTCTTCTGATATTTGGTTACTGTTGCCTTTTAAAAGTTTCAGTGTTATGTATAATACATTCATTGAAGGACAGCATTTCCTGTAATTTATGTCTCTTCATTTTACTACTCAGCAATTCCTCAGTATTTAACCTCATAAATTTCCAGTTATTGTCCTATATTTACACATCACATCTGCTGGAGAAGTCTGTGCAATTTAATACTGTGTGGAATCCGAAGGGGACTTACAAAGAGGGCGAGCCCACAGCTTATGCCTCTCCTAACAAAGTCAGATTGCTCATGATCAAAAGCAAATAATCGTACCTTTTCTCCTCCTCTTGTATTTATCTTATTAAATAACAGAAGGGCCTGATTCCCTTGACTTTCTGATATCATCCCCAGCCCATTCCTGGGAGCATGGGCTGCTGGCCTCAAAGTCCCTTTGCGGCTGCAATGCATTTTGCACGTTGTACCTCTCCATCAGCCTGCCGGACTGCCTGTTCCTCCCGCTCTGAAAAGCCAAACAGTACTAAAACCCCACCTCATCTGGCTCTCAGCTTCCTTTGTTCCTCTTAGATTGTTCTGCCATTGCCCTAAGGCCAACAGATCTTTGGGGCAGTGGCCCTGGTTGGTGTTTGGCACAATTTCATTTACTGAACATCTCTATGTACATTTATGATGCCATATAACTAATAACAAAAACAGGACAGCCTCGGGCATCGTTTTTTTATTGTCAGCACCACGGCAGCTGTGGGGGATGGGAAGGCGAAGGACAGAGAGGGCAGGAAGGTTCAGAACTTGTAAATAGAGGCTGGCCCTTGCTGAGCCGGGTCTGCTGAGGCATATCCCCTTCCAAAGGGAGGCAATAATGATCCGAGCCTTGTCCAGACCCTCTCACAGAGCCACAATAGAACAGACCAGAACAGAGGATTCTGTGTGCTGTTGGGGAGCTGCCTGGGTTGTGTACCCTGCTGTTTTTCAAATGGCAGGTTTGCCCATCTCTAGGCATGTGCAAAATGGACAGCGGCAGAGCTCACACCGTTCATCACTGCCCATTGCTAACTTGATGCGGCTCTCCTTGGACGCCATAAGCTGTGCAGTAATCCATATTGATGGCTGGGCTTTAGAGCAGCCATTTGTATGCTCTGCATCCCTCTGTGACTGTCTGCTTTTTGTGGACGTGGCCTGGGTAGTATATGCCCCCAGATCCTCTGACTCGGACTTCAGAATGTTGGAAAGGATTTTAGAGGCAAAAATTCCTTCCAGGAAGGCATTCTCAGGAGGCAGCATAGAAAAATGGAAAAAGCCCTGACTGAAATTAAGTGGCCTGATTTCATGTTTTAGGTCTGCCCTTTACTATCTGTGTAGCCTTGGGTAAATCATTCAACCTCTCTGGGCCTCAGTTTTCCTTTTTGCAAGTAGGGAAAAAAGAATAAATCTCTATCTCTCAAGATTATTTAAAAAATCCTATGTAATTTATGTGCCGAAAAGTGCTATATAAGAGGTCATTAGTATTGGTACTATAGTCAAATATTTTATAAAGGAAAGAAAGGCACAGAAGAAAATCTCTATGCTACATATATTACTATAAAGGTGTAGAAAGGTGAATATAAATGTTGAAATCTGTACTAAAGAGTAAGGGAAAAATAAACTGCTCATTTCCATTCTAGATAATTCCTGCTATTTGAGATGCCTTGGTTGATCTGGAATACTTGGCACGGTTCTGCCACAAGTATAATTATTGGCAGCATCCACTTCAGAAAGAGCAAGTGAACCCTCTCTAAGCATCAAATAAAAAAATCAATGCTGATTTTTACATCTATTCAGAGTGTGTGGTTTGTAAACAGTTAAAGGAGCTTGTTCTGTGGGGATCCATGGATTAAAAACTGGAGCACACATGGGTGGCATGTAGTGGAAAAATGGATTCTGTCCACCTGATTGGCACTGACCATGGTAACACGAGGTTAGCTGGAAGCAGCCTCTGAATTTGCCACACCCAGAAGGGACTGGATCTGGCTTACAAAACACGTGTCAGTGAAAAACAGATTTATTTTGGTGGTGGGATATTTAGTCAAGGTGTCCAAGCAAAGACAAACTCAACACACAAAGGAAAGTGGACTGACTGCCTAGGATGAGGACCAGCTTGCATCCTCTTCTGAAATTTCTTTAATGATCTCAGCTGTTTCCACCCTACATACTGTTTGTGAAGGGACTAATTCCCATCATCCTTTAAAAGGGTCTCTTCGCTGTATGTTAGCCCTCATCAGCACATCGTGTATGTTATTTTAGGGGTTATTGCAGATGAGTTAACCTTTATCTCTGAGCTGCACATGCTAAATGCTGCACATGGCCCTGCAGAGGAAAGAGGTCAATTCCCCTTGTATATTCTAAGGACCTAACAGACATTTTCAGAAAGAGAAGGTTAATAAGGAAGATTGAGATGGTCTGTTCTAGGGGAATATTTTCTTTAATTCAACAAAAAAATACGCCCTGTAGTACTCTTTTGACTTGCCGATCTGCTAACTTTAACAAAAAAGTTGGGCAAGCAACATGTATCTCTACCTTTCTCTATAACTGAGAAATCCATTTAGCCTATAAAAGTGATAAGACCATAAGGAGGTGTTTCCTTAACTGAAGGCAAAGGAAGAGGAGGCAGCTGCTTCAGGTTTGCTTTTGCTTCTTCTCTGTTGATTTTGACTCCTCACTTCTGTGTATTGGAAGGTGTGTCTACCCACTGGTCCCAAAATCCAGTATTTCAGGTTTTTCCCCCTCATTAGAAAGAAGGAAGGGATCAGGGCAGACATTCACAGCCATTTATCTTGTTCTTCAAGTGCCACCTTCTTTGTAAATGAAAGAGTGCAATCAATAGGGCAATAAGGAAGGAGGACAAGTAGCTGGGAGGGCCCCACTATACGGTGAGGTCTAGTCACAGCCAGGGCCCTATGCACACTCCATCCCAGAGGTGTGACTCATTAGTACTCCGGAGAGGAAAACCAGCAGTTTGTTTTTCAAATTAGCTCTCCATTAAAAAGAACAGTGAGTATTTTCATGCTAGCATCTGCAGAGTAAACTGAACACATCAGATTAACATCTGGTGTTACTGAAATCAGAACTGGTGTACAGCAGCCCTCTAGCAGGAGGCAGTGCTGTGGAGGGCAAAGTCACAGATCAGGAGTCAGGCAGATTGGGGTTCCAGCCTGGCCTTTGCCTCTTACTAGCTCTCCCAAATTGTACAGTCCCTTTGCTTCTCCTTCAGTTTTCTCATCTGCACATTGGGATGAGAACAGACTCATAGAGCGTGTTGGGAGAATGACAAAGGACCATTCACATTAAACACAGACACAGAGAGTAAGTGCTCAAAAATGTGAGCCCTTGTTAGTGTTATTGTATGGAACCTGAGCTGCTATAAGTTAGGGGAAAGGAAACGGGCCACTCTATGAGGACGGATAGGCTCTGTCATATTAGCGTATGTATCTGCACTTTCTTTGAGGAAGCACCATTTCCTGAATTGTGAGGCTTCCGTCTTCATGAAGAGTGAAGTATAATCAGGAGCTGGATGGAAATGACATGCCAGTATGTGAAGAGCTAAATATCACCATGGTGAATCTCCAGTGTTTTCATCACATAATTTTTGACGGGAACAGAACTGTAGAGCACACACAGCCTCACCTACTCATTTTATGGAAACTCTAAGGGAGGTTAAGTGACTTGTCCAAGGTCACATGTTGAGTTAGTGGATTGAGTCCTATCTCTCTTTCACTCTAGGTAATTTTCCAGAACTCTTTACAAAAAAGTATATAAATATTAAGAAGGAATTACATGGTATTTCAAGCAACTACAGGAATATTCAAATATCTTAAAGAAAAAGTATATAGTCTGTGGTTCCTCATTTGAGAAATATGACCAAGAACCTATTAGAATTCTCCCCTAACACTCAAGCTTGTGCTCCTTATTCAGGTCCCTGCAGTTTATCCTTTGGCCAGGCTGCAGCCTCAGGATTCCCTGGCTTGTCCCACAGTGATCTCTGTTGCCTTTACATCCAGTGAAGTGACTGTGGGGTTCAATCAGAATGACACTCTCTGCCACATACCCCAAGTTCCCTGTGCGTAAGAGCTCTGTGGGTCACCCACAGAAACCCTGGTCAACTCTAAGTATTGGATTTCCTTTCCCCAGCAGAATGTCCACACAACAGTTAGTATTCTAGAAGAAAAAAATTCTTCAGCAAGCAATATCCATGTGGGAGTTGTGTATCAGAAGGAGGGATGTCATTTACAGCCCTACTCTTGTTGATGACAAAATTGCACAATTACCTCCTACTGCCCCTCCCTACTTGCAACCTCTTACTAACAGGGTATGGGTTCTTTAGGAGGCCCCAGCCCAGGATTCTCTCTATAACATAATCGTATACATACAAATTGCAATGGAAACACAGGCATAAATACACCCTGAGTCTATTTTTACCATAATTACTATTTATAACATAATTTGTAAGACATATGGTTCCAGAAATGTATGACACAACTTCCAATGTGGTAAGGAGGCAGTTTAATGTATTGTAATGAAAAGACTATGGGCTTGGGGACCTAAGAGACAAGGATTCAAATTGGTTCTGCCCTTACCAGCTCTGAGTCCTCAGGCAAATGACTTAACATCACCAAGCTTTAGTTCCTCCATACTTTCCTCATAGACTTGTGTGAGTTTTAGAGGTCTATCTGGTACACACTGGACCTAAAATTGGATGCTAAATAAATGCCAGTGATAATTTAAGTTGGGGCTTTCTACTGGGATAACATTCTAATGAAAAATATCTATCACTGACATTTTTGAATACTGACATAACTGGCAACATGGAAATGCTTTGGATAAGCCATGTATTGATAGACATGGAAATGAGGTCCTGGCTCAAAGTTTTTTATTTACGTACTAACTGGTTAAAGACATTAAAAGGGGTTGATAAGAGATAGATCTTCAAATACAATAAACCTGATTTTCCCATCTTCCTTGGATTCTAAAATGTAAGTGATAGATTTTGTTTTATTACTATTATATCACTAGAAATTACTGGGTCTAATTTTTGGAGACTTAAACTTTGCACATTAAGATTCTCTCCATAATTTCATTTGCATATGGCTCCCCATTATAGCTGCATGTACACAAAGAGAAATACTGTTTTCCTTCCAACCTTGCTTCCAGCAATGGCACACATTTGTTCTTCCCCCTTTCCTCCCTCATCTGTACTAGGTCCCAGAGACCAGGCCTTGACCACCAAAGATTGCAGAATTGACTCTACACACTGAGACTTGGCTACAGGACCCTTGTGCAGATGAAGATGTCAAAAGGCAATCTGCAGTGAGAATGACAGCGTGATTAACCAGAATGAGGCCTAAGTCAGAAGTAGCACGGACCACTGGGAAATTAAGGCACCAATTTTCACCGTCAAGATCAGCTGTGATAGGGAGGTATATCCTAGCAACAGCAGAAGTCTTTACCTTGTCATCACAGAAAAAACTAATTTTGTAGTGTTATCTGTTTATATCTTTTAATCCAAAAAGTCTTTAAACAGAAAGTAAATACTCACACATTTCATTTCCTAGATCTGGCTTTTGCCTCTAATTGAGAAATCCTTAATTCAAGCTAATCAAAAGGTTACTGAGTCTTAACACAAATTTCATTTGCTTTCATTCTTGATGCAACTGTGGGAAACCTCATAGGAGAGATGGAGAGGGACGGTAATAGTTAACGTTAACAGCATTCATGGAGAAAATGATACTTAAAATCACCCTGGTGTATCTTAAACTGAACATACCGTATTTTATTATCCAGCTGAAGAACAGTGTTATAACATGCCCCGTTATTACGTTGATTCAGATTTACCATAAGGCAGCACCATCTCTTAAAACATAACTTCATATAAAGTGGTCACCAATAAGGATGGAGGCTTTTTGTCCCTTGACACCAGTGCTTTAAAGTGACTTGACTGATATATTTATATTTATAAAAAAGGCCTTTTGCTGCCAGATCTGTTCTCACAACAAGATAAATCAGCGATTTCATACACTGTATCAAACTGTCAGAACATGCAGTTTCTTTCGAAAAAAAAAGCAAAAGTAAAATTGTTCTTCAACGAGGCTGATCCCCCAATTAAAAGTAAAATTCTGCTAGAGGCCAAAATTATTCTGCATGTCCCTGTATTTCTGGTTAGGAGGCGCCTTCCCCAATTCTCTGCTCCAGATACTGAGAAACCCTCCTTGAAGCAGCCTATTTTGCTCAGTGCTTCAAAGCAGGGCCCAGCGCTCCCGTGAGAGCTAGGCCTTGTGTGTGGTAAGGAGAAGGGCATAGGGAAGGGAGAGCAGCCACGGCCAAGGACAAAAGAGAAAAACCTTGACCAAGTGGAATCACGGATGCCAAGGGGGAAGACAGTTTAAGGAAGAGCTGGTGGGGAACTGTGGTGAATGCAGCCTGGATATTGTGAGGCATGTGGGTTAAGGGGAGGAAGATGGATTGGGAGGTCACCAGTGATCTTGAGGCAATCTCTTCCTGCGGCTGGATAAAGGCAAAGTACAGGGATTAAGGAATGAAAAGGCTGGTGGTAAAAGAAAAGAAAAGAACCACAGTAGCTCATCCAACTATTCAAAACTTCATCCACCAGGGAGAACAGGGACCCCTACATGGTGTTTCTGCAGGATGTTAGAAAGCTAACCAATTTCCTGTCCAGTGGGCCTAGCAGAATCCCTAATTCAGAAGAAGAGTAAGGCCTTATATTAAGGGATGAGAAATCCTTCTTATCCCAGAAATCCATTCTTGGGATAGAATGATAGATAGTCAGTCTACAGTCCAACTCCCATGCCAATTCCCTCAGATGGGAGAAAAGATTGGCAGGGAAACCCCAAAGCAGCAACAGAATGAAGGATCCATTTGCATGTTTCCCTCAAATTCAGGCAAAGGATTAGATTCAATTAAAGCATGGACACTGAATACAGGAGAAGGCTTTACCCCCTGTGTGGTACCTGGGGCAGGCATTGTACTGTCAAGGGGTGACGTGGATTTTGCACACTAGTGGCTTTTATCCTCTATAGTCTTTGTGGCACACATTTGCCTTGGTGAGGACTCAGGGCTTGCTCAGAGCTCTCTAGAAAGTCTTAGGATTTTACACAGGAATACCAGTGCAAGATTACTGGTGTCTCCAATTTGGTGATGCTGCTGTGGTCATTGCTGTTATGTGTGTGAAGCTGTGTCTTGAAAATCTGAAACTTGCCCAGAGGCCCTCTTACTTCCAGACACCCATGATCTCAGCCTGTCACTCCACCAACTGTGCGTAGATCTCATGTCTGAGGATCAACTTTAGCATTTCTCAGGCTGTCTGTGCTGCTGCTGAGCTGTTCTTGCTAAAAATAAGCTGCACTTTTTCACTCTGCTGCCTGCCAAATTGGACTGGCAGCTGCCCTGGTCTTCCACAGCTTCCTGCCACAGTGCTCAGAGCTTCATATCACAGTACCTTCTGCACAAAATACTTTTTTTCTCCTTGCCCCACTCAGAGCCTGACAATCACCCACCTTACTTTCACCTTCTTTCCTTCTCTCACACAGAGGCAGTTTGGGTGTTGTGTGACTTCAGATAAGTCACTTAATCTCTCTGTGCCTTTTTCAGACCGGTCTTTAGGAACAACTTCCTGCATGACTGTTTTAATCACAGTTTTGGTGTCTGAATTGTAGCAAAACAAGTAAAAAATATCTTCAACAGAAAGATCTCTTTATATGACTTAATTCTATCTGGCTGTGCTACCCATAATGGCCATTACCACTGTTTTGTTTATTTGCTTGCTTATTTGCCAGTCTTTTGATGAGTTTCTTCATCAATCTACTATTGTTCAATTGACTGTTTTATAATTTATGTTTTTGTAGCATATCAGCATATGCTATTTGCTGTTTGCCAAGAGTGCTTTTACACACAGTAAGTATTTCATCAGAACCTCAACAACCCTATGAGGTGAAAGTCATGATAGGTATTATTATCTGCATTTTCCTAATTAACAATTCAGTTCAGAGGGAATCCTCTTTCCCCAAGGTCAAATGCATAGCAAGTGGCAGTTGGCACTCCACACATTGCAACGGCTATCACATTAAAATAACAGAGATTTCACTCCCACTTACAACGTGAAATGTCTGTGGCTCTTACTAATCCTCTCAATGATTTTGCAATCAAGTTTGGTTGTATTTTGATTCATTCTTTGGAAAGTTTCCAACAAGGAAGGTAAACGTCAGCCCTTGTCAAAAGAATGGCCAGCTTGATCCAAAGTGATGTTTGAGCACCAAGAGGATGCTGTTAATTGATTTGTCAATGCCCCTAAGTGTGAACAGGTGTGATGAAGTGTAAAGAAGTATGGGATGTGGATGTGGCAGAGCTGTCACATAGAGAGGATTTTGACTATCAGAGGAAATGACTCCTCAACTACTGTCTATCTTCCTGTCCCAAAACCTGTCCCAAACCATCCTGTCTGGGCAACTTCAGGGGCCTTAGGACATGTGCAAAGAAGCATGTCCCATCTTGAGGCACACCTGAGTAGGGTGAACATATATGAATACACTGGGACATAGGGGTGGTTTTTCCTAGAGGAAAGGCATCAATCATCTCTGACTTATAGTTAGGAAGACAAAGATCGCTTCTAGGAGTAGGAATGAAAAAGTACATCCAAACCAAAATCTATTTTTAAATTAAGAAACCTGCACCTAGAAAGCCCTTCAGTCAGTTAAAAAACATCCACACTAAAATGCAACCACAATTAAACAGGCAGCTGAGGCCAGACAGTAATAAGAACATGTCTGCAAAGGGAAGGAGGAATAGTTGTATAAATGTTTGAGCAAATTGGTGTTGCCCATCACCCCTTACACTCTTCCAGATGTCTCTGGTTACCTGCAGGCTGTTTCCTCCTCTCTCCTAACCAATGAAAGCTGAGCAAGTCAGAATATCATCAGCCTGGTCCTGTGTACTTTGACTTTTGCAATTGGATAGTCTCTGTGTCTGAGAGTGGAAATGTCAGATCCTCTACTTCAATGCCCTCCCACGTATGGTACCCATTTGTGTCTGGGGCTTTGGCTAGCTGGGGTTCTTTTGTATTCCTCCAAGGCACTGATGCTCTGTGGCTGTAGGAGTTTGCAGGGGGGTCTCCAGGAGCAAAGGCTAAGAATCTGATGTGCAAGATGCTTATCAGAGATCAACACCTATGGAAGACAGGGGAAGAAACAGGTTGGACAGTTGGAAAAATAGAACCACGATGCAGGTCAGAGGTCAGATAAAGCCTTGGCCAACCCAGTAGGGAACTCTGGAGTCAATATTGTCCATCAGTGTTGTCATAGGGTGATCAGTTTGTCCTGGCCTGCACAAGACTTTCCCTTTTTCAGCACTATAAGATCCCACATTCAGGGAGCCCATAACTGTTCATTAGTTATGTGGCCTTGGGCAAGTCAACCTCTGAAACCTGTTTCCCATCTTGTGAAATTACTGGAAAGATTCAATGAGATGATACATTTGTATTATCAGCACAGAGTACGTATTTGGTAGGGATGAATCAACATTATCTTTGGTGGATAAGTCTCCCACCTTGGTAATTGGGAGAGAAGACTACCTCATGCAGCCCCCCACTCTGGTTAGCCTCCTGCCTCCTTACACCTGCCCTTAATCCCCTTTTTAAAGGTGCCCTCTCACCTTTACCTGCTCACTGGATAGCTTCCATGTCTGTGCAATCAGATGAAAGCAACAGGCTCTGACAACCCAAAATTCTGAAATACTCAGTGGCAGCCAGAAGAGAATGGCTTTTACGTGGGGGCTGTCTGCTCTTGTGAAAATCTAAGAGTCAAAGAGGGTCTGCAAGGCATCAACAGTCTGTGTTCACCGAGCGCCCTGCAATTCTGAACTGTGGGCAAAGAAAGGGTAGTGCCGATTGTGCTTGAAAAAGTACAGTGGAAGGCAAACAAATAAATGATTTAAGGTTTTGGAAGAAAGACATTTGAAGAAAGCTTGACCTTAACCTCTGGAGCTTAGAGCAAAGCTCTGCTGAGTGAAGGTGGGTTGCAGTAGTAAATTGGTCTGGACAAAACACATAGAGAGTCATTATGAGAGAAGGAAACCCTCCTCACCTTGTTGGGCCAGGGGCTGCTGATAAGACAGCATCCTTAAAGGGAAGCCTGCTGGGAGGAATTGGGCTAAATTCAAGGACAATAGCAATCCTCATTAGGGCCAGAAAGCCGGGGACTATGATATGGAGGCCAGCTTACCAGGCTGTTTCACAAGCTGCTTGCCTATGGCTGGTTGGCTCTGTTGGATAGAGTAGGGCATTAATGAGGCCCGGGAGGCTGAATTCCTGCACAGACCAGCTAGATTTATACTTTTCCACGGCTGTGGATTCCACCACTAAGCTGGACGATGCAGCTCACACACGTGTGTTTACTTGTTACCTCAAGTTTACTCTCTGGAGATTTCACTGAATCCTTAGCAAATGTAGAGATATGCTATTTTTTTGGAGTCTCAAGCAGTGGTCTAGCCTAGCAATAAGACATTATTCATTCACGCCTTTATTCATTCTGTCAGTCAACAAAGATTTGAATGCTTCCTCGGTGGAGTTATTGGGCTAGGTGCTCTGGATACAGTGGTCCACAAGGAAAAGGAACATCTATTCCTGAAGAAACAGGAAATTCAACAGAAGAAACAGTGGGAGTACCAGGTTGATGTGAATGCAAGTCCCAAGATAACAACTGACAGCTGTGCAGCAGTTCTAGAAAAAAAATGATCCCTGATTAGGAGAAAAGGCAGAAATCTGTAGAAAAAGACCTCCAAGAAAAATAAAATTAAACTAAACTGTTGGGGAAACAAGCTAAGTGTCCAAAGATGGATGAATAATGAAATAATATTTCATTAAAAAATAATATATTATTGGGATGTCCAAAGAGTTTGAAAATATAGAAATAAGATTTTCACTTCTGTTGATATATTTGGGGTGAATAAGTGATATATACATGGAAAATTAAGAAAATGAAAAAACAAGGTAATAATTCAGAGAAAATAATAAATTGCATGAGAAAAGAAATGCGATCATAGTACAGGTAAAGGATTTGAAGGAAATTGCATATGGGGAGTTGAAATTGGGAACGTAGACTGGGGAGGGGCAAGGGACTGCTCTCTTTTGTTATAAATCTCATAGTGCTATTTGATACTTTAAACTGTACACTTATGACAGAAAATAATTTTAATTTTTGAAAATACTATGGGTCTGAAAGCAAGGGTAAGAAGGCATTTAAAAATTTAAAAAATACATAGATAGATATAAGACTATTCACTGAAGAACAAAATCTGTAACAGGGAAAACTATTAACCATTTAAATGTTCATCAATAGGGGACTGGTTAAATAAATATCAGTAAATCCATAAAATAAATGGACTATATCGCCGCCTTTGAAAATAAAGGGTAGGTTGATGTGTATTGACATAGAAAGATCTCTCCATATATTTTTAAGTGAAAAGGTCAAGTTGCAGAAAACTGTGTACCAAAGTGTGCATGTATATATACATATGTGTGTGCATGTGTTTGTACATACATAGGAAAATGTATGGAAGGACACAAAATAAACTATTAACTGTGGTTACCTCTAGGGAATGATTGGAGCCAGGTCACAAGGACTTTCACTTTTTCTCTCTAAATATGTATTGTCTGTATTTTTACAATGAGCAGGTACAACCTCTATTATTAAAGATAAAATACACAAAGAAAATATTTTTTAAATTACAGAAAAGGGCTTGACCCAATTGCATCTGATTTTAGGAAGCTCACAAGCAGGCAGGGTGGAGGAAGAGAGGAAGGCATGTGGACCATTGGGAGACAGCTCAGCCCAGGCAAGGGATGTGAGGACCTCAAACAGGACATTGGTGAGAAGGATGGAAAAAGAGGAACACTTCTGAATTAGAAATGGTGTGTCATAGGCTTTGTGTTGATTTCCTAATAATAAAGAGGGATTTGTCTTGATAGTTCATGTTTCATGGTAGAAAGAAATGGAGAGATGGCCAGGATCCAGAATTCTCCAAACTGTGAACACCACTGTTTAAGTCCCTAGGGTGTCCGTGCCCAGAGAATAAGGAGAATAAGTCCAGCCAAACTGACCAAGTTTGGTATCAAGCCAGCTCTGGTTCCCCTACTCCAATGGGAAGCCTTTGTACAGCAACTATACACTAGCCCTGGTGGTCTATGGTCTTTATGAGAGCCAGGCTCCTTGGCCCCTTTTTCTCTTGGTCAGCACCTTCAAGATTTTCCATACTTATGGTGAGAAGAAGCAAAGAAAGGCAATACAAACTCCAAAGCAAGTGCATGTGGAAGAGGGCAGGCATTTAAAACTCAAATTGGCTATACCTGCTTTTGTATTCTGAAGGTGCCTAGTGATGGATGGGGCTTTAGAAAAGGGTATGGGGGTGAGCTGACTCAAGCCATGTTGATGTGGAACATCAGCTCCCTTTCCACTGCCGAGACAGGTGGAGGAGGAGAAGTGAAGGCACAGAGAATTTGTCCCCCCATCTAACACAGCCATTAACAATCTTTGATTATACAAAGAGAGGCTCAGAGCTGGGTTTGGAAGGAGGGGCAGAGGAAAGAAAAGGATGAGCAAGTTTATGAAGGACTAAAGCCTGAATCGGTAGAAAGAACAAAGGACAATAACTTGAATATGTGCTATTTAATTCTAAATTGTTTGTCTGTGACATAAACTGTCTCCTTCTTCTCCAAATATTTAGTAAAGTCTGATACACACCCCAAGGCCTTATGATGGTGGGTTTGGGAATGGGCATAGATAAATGGAACGGATAAATCCCATATCTGGGAGAAAAAATATGAAATAATGACGGCCCATACTGAACAGCAACACAGACAATCCATGAAGCTGGGGATTAGGTCAATTTCATCATTAAATCTTAAAAGAGGGGACAGCTCACTCTAATTTGTAGGGTAAATGGTGACAAAATCGTTAAGGCACCTGGAACATGCAGTTCACAGGGATCAACTCTCTGGAGCATGGAGCAGAGCAGAGAAAGGTAGGGAAAATACCTAATGGGCAAACAGAGAATTCCCAGCACACACAGGCACCCCATCTTCAAAGAGGAGCAGGGAAATGCAATTCTCTTGTATGCCCTGAAGGGGAGAAACAGAAACATTTGGTGAATAGCCAAAGTGACAACCACAATAGGTTCACTGACTGAGGAAATTTCTTGGACTGTCTAGAAACCAGTGCAGAAACCACGGGGATTATGTGAGTTGGGGGCTACTATTACAAAATCCTCCTTAACCAAACACTGTACATTTCTCAGCATATTATTCACTCCTCCAAAATGCCCTGTGAAGTAGGATTCCCATTCCTTCATGGCCTTGTACCCTGACTGCCATGGAAGCAGGATAATTTAACTATCTGGGTATCTTTGAGAGGTGGTGATAAAAAAGGAGCTTTCTTATATCTTTCACATTTATATAATGCTTTGAAGTTTAACAAGCTTATTTATAAGTGTTGTCTCATTTTGTACTTGAAATGATCTCATGAGGTGTTATTACTATCTTTTATATATCGGAAATGTCTCTGAGAGATGTGAAATGCCCATAGAGACAGAGTGAGTTAGCAACTTCCACAAGTTTTTACTGTTAGTCAGACCCCATACCAGGTGCCAGTGGCACAGCTATGAAAAACATCAGATGCTCTGCCATCTGAGCTTCCCTGTTTTGTGGTCATAGTGGCTGCTTTCCTTTTGGGGTGAGAAAATCTGGCACAACTTGCATAGCCTCAAACAGTGATAAAGCTGATGGGTTTCTGGAGCAGCTGCTATCTGGGTGCTTGTGGATATTCCATGTTGGGGTCTACTGAGGAGGGTCTTGGTGCCTGAAAGCCTGAGTCCAAGTAGGTCTCGTCTGAGCTTGTTTTGACTTGGCTCTCCAGGTGGGAGGACTCCTGGGAGCAACTGATTCCAAAATACAAGCATAGTGGTTTCTCTGGGAAAATACCCTACCAGATCCACCAACGAAACCTCCCTCCAATATGAAAAGCTGCATAGGAAACAATTGCAAAGTTCAGGAGGTCACATGTGGCTCACTGAGATATAGAAGCAAACAGAGAAAACTTTTTTCTCTTCTCTTTTTTTTAAATCTTGGGTGGGCTGTAAATGGAGAACTCCTAGTTTTCTGTCTTCTAGGCTTTAGCCAGAGGTATTCACAGACCGAAGAGAGCCAGAAGAAAAACCATCCCCTAAAGAAAAACTGCAAGGGTAGAAGAATCTCTCTTCTAACTTTTATCAAATTTTGTGCTCCCCGCTTCCCCAGGGAGAGTCAGAGGGGAGTACCACCAAGATGGAATTCATTCCTGTTGTATAGGTGGGACTCCAGCCGAGGCTCAGGAGCTTCAGGGGGCCATGCTGTTTGGCCATGCTGGCCAGTTGTCTGCAGAGCTGGGGCTCCACCCTGATGATAGCCTTGCCCAGGGAACTTGCTGAGAGCATGCCCTTTGGATGATCTGGATGTGAATCCTGGATCTGCTTCTAGCATCCATGTGACCTTGGCAAATTTCTCATCTTTTCTCTGATTCAACTCGGGTAGGAACCAAA
Source organism: Monodon monoceros (assembly GCF_005190385.1). NCBI lineage: Eukaryota > Metazoa > Chordata > Mammalia > Artiodactyla > Monodontidae > Monodon > Monodon monoceros. The sequence continues at coordinate 57,144,091 of NW_021703778.1, read as the reverse complement.
ATAGGGATAATAATCATAGAACTTACATGCCAGGTAATACATGGTAATCTATCAGTAAATGTTAACTACAACTATTATTGCTGTTGCTGCTGTTGTTGTTATTTTATTGCACAGAGCCCATCTCAGCCCCAGGTTTCCAAAATAAAAGTATTCTAATTTCTGAAAGATGTTCCACCTCCAGAGAAAGCATAGAGAGCCACAAAAAGAATTCAGCTGTTTTCCCTGGCTGGTAGTAGACAGATCATTTCAGGACACAACTGTCCCACAGGAGAGGCAGCCCCTAGGGGAAGAACTTGGGCTTTTGTGCCCAAGCTCTGAATCCAGGCTCTGCTCCTTACCACTTTTGTGAGCTTGGCAGGATTTCAAATCTCTCCAAGCCTGATTTCCTCATCTATAGGCCAGGGACATAATATAACCCCAAGTATATTTATGTGGATGAGAAATAATATATGCAAAAAGCCTTGTATGGTGCCTGGCTCATGGTAGGCTCTAAATAAATTGTAGGCTAGTATTTCGGTTCTTACCATTCCATCGGATCAATGGCTAATCTGTGTGATTCATGACATAGAAGCTCAGATGAATGCACACACACACACTTAAGACATTCCCCTCTTGGACCTAGAATGGCCATGCTTTTGGGTGTGGTCTTCTTTTCTTGACAGGAATTGGTCCAGATATTTACTTTAAAAGCAATGAGGGATAGATGAAGGAACAGACATGGAAGAGTAAAACAGAAGAATAACTATAATGCCTAATGATTGCATTGCACTCTGCAATTTACAAACCGTAAATTTCACCAAAATTGCCTCAAGTCACATTTTAAGCAGTGATTTAAATCAACACCTCAGGTAAGACTATATTTCAAGCCAGCAGCCCTCACCGTAGAGCACAAGCAATTTCACAAATAATCCGTCTTTGTCCCTTGGTTAATTGTGTCCCTTGATAGTTGGGCAAGGATTACAGTTTGTACCACTGGACTTCCATCCAAGTATCAACCTTGCCCAGTAAATCCTAAACTAAACCACAACCTCAAAGCCTCTTAAGTAAATAGACAGCGGCCAATCACCCAACCATAACCTATTGGCGTTCTACCTTATTTCTAACCTTGTTATAGAGCTGATCTCCGATACAAATACATTAGACATTAAAAAAATAAAACCAGTAAAAATTGATTCCTAATCATTATACTCTCTCCTAGACTATTATCTTTCTTTTAAAGTAAATTCAGATTAAGACTAATTTACATTGATTTTTAAAACCTAAACTGCATGTTCCTCTAACTACATTCAAAACACGGGACCAAGTTTTATATGATTATTTAAGCCTGTTGGAGAGCTAAAGTGAACGGCATTCATGGGTGACCCCAGTCTGCACTGAGAAGGTGTTATTACTTCTAATGCTTTATGTCATTTGATGTGGTGCCCTAGGAACTAAACGGCCCACTTTACATATGTATTACTTGAGACCCTGCCTTCCCTCACCCCCTACACCACACTAAAACAAAAGGCTAGGGTGGGGGTGGGGGGAATCTTAAGTGTTTGGGCAAGATTAAGGATGAGAAATTGTTCATAGGCAAGTTCTGATTATTACCATTGTGCCTAGAACAGAGTTCAGCACAAAATAATAGACATAATAAATATTGATTAGTAATATTTATATACACTCATGGAGGGAACTGTGATGCAGTTAACCAAAGTTTATGAGTATTTGACATTGCCACATTAGATGTTCCTATCCTATCTCCAAGTAACTTCCTCTAGCATTTGGGGAATTCTCCCAGTACCATGCACGTGCCTCAAGGAAAGGTGGCCCGTCATCCTCATCTACAGAGACAGATTCTGGTTAGCCTAGACTAGGAGTTGGCAAACTTTTTCTTACAGGACCAGATAGTAAATATTTTTCACTTTGTAGGCCAAGGGGCAAAATCAAAGGTTTTACTGAAATTCTTATATAACCATTTAAAAAGGTAAAAATCATCTTTATTTCCTAGGCCACAATTAAAAAGGTGGCTGGCTGGATTTGGCCTGCAGGGCAAAGTTTTGCATGCCCTTGGTTTAGGCCATCATGACAATCACATGCTCTTTACCAATGATGGTCAGAAGTCTTGGCTTCAGCCCATAGAACACAGCATTTCCCTAAGGACAGGTATTGGTCTGGGAGTGGGTACATGAGTTGAGGCGACCCAATAAGACCAAAGAGGAGAACATGATTCTATGGTTAGGAGAACAGTTTTCTTGCTTTTGCTTTCTCTCATCCTCTTTCCCTTCCTCCCTTTCCTTCCCCTTACTGGAGATGAACAAGTAAACATATTGCAACACTTGCTGCTGAGAGCCAACTTGTGATGATTAGAAAAGCCAACCTGAGAAAAAAAGCATCCACATGGAGAATGACAGAGCTGAGAGAATCACAGAGAAGAGAGACATAGAGCCTTGATCATACATGACCTGGAGCCCATCTCACTTTAGTGGTTTCTTATATAAAATAATAATAATAACAAATTGCACATACTGTTTAGGCAAATTTAACTCAAGCTGACGGCTTCTTGCAGCTCAAAGCATTCTGATACAAAGTGAAAATTAGGTGTCATTAAGAAATATTAATATTGAGAATTTTGTAGCTAATAGACTTAGGCTGCTTATGTAGGAACAAACTGTTCTCCCTGCACCCTTAATTATTGCCCATCTATTTCTAAGAGTCTCCAAGAGAGTCTCATCTGTGCTAAAAGCATGTAGGCTCATATTTTTCTGTTCCAGCCTTTTTGTTGATGTCTGCTGCCAGCAAGTCCTGATGTCTGGAGATCCTGCCATGACTGGATGGAGATGCCTGCCAATGACTTCTGTGAAGAAGCTACTTGGCCATCTTGAATGCCACCTCTAATACTCTCCCCTGCCCAATCACCATATAACAAAACCATGTTGTGTTCTGAGCAGAAATGTGGGAAATGTTCTGCTCCCTGTTTTAGAGTAGGCTAAGCTACTGCACCAAAGACACTCCAGCATTCAGTGACTTAAAAGAATAAAGAAGCTTATTTCTCTCATACATAATAGTCAAAATGAATGTCCAGTTCAGTGTGAAAAATTTGGGGGTAGGAGGCTCAGATCTTCACAGTCTTTCAGGGACCCAAGCTGGTGGTGGCTCTGTCATCTTCAATGAGTAGCTTCTAGACCACTCTGTTGGTCTCCCTTCCAGGGAGAAGGGAAGAGCATAGAAGAATGAATGTGAGGGAGTTCATGGGACAACCTGAAAGTGGCACACACCACTTCTGCTCACATTCCTCTGGAGAGAATGTACTCAGCTCACATGTCCACACCCAGCAAGGGAGGCTGGGAAATAGTGTCTCTGGATAGCCATATGCCAAATTGTAATTCGAATGCTATGAAAAAATGGAGGAATGGAATTGGTGGCTAAACAGCAATCTCTGCCACGTTCTTCTATGTGTTGTTACCCAGATCCCCAAGCCACACCACTTGTGCACCAAGAATCACAATCTCCGGTAAACAGTCCCTTTAGCTTCCTCTCTAGCCTCAGAGCTTCTCTCCTCACATTGATTTTGAAGCTTGCTTTTAACTATTATTCTGTTTGATTCTTAAACCCTGATGAGAAAGACTGGACAAATGTTACTGACTCAATTTTACAGATAAAATACCAGACTTCGAGAGATTAAATGACTTGCCTACGTTTACCCAAGTTTTTGTCAGAGCTGAGACCTGACAAAGACTCTTTCCTTGACTAAGCTCAGACAGGCTTCTCTGAGCCTGACCAGACCTCATTCTTGGGCATCTCCTCAAGAGTCCTGTTTAGCAAGCACAGTGTAGCCACAATCCCCTACCCTCAATATCCAACCTAATTCCTCATCCTCCACCACCCCGAGTGATGTCTTATCACCCTGCCCTGCCTTCAGCAAGAATCCTGTTAGGTCAGTTTAGCCAGAATTCCCCCACACCCCTGAGGTTTCCTCTCAGTAATTATCCATCCATCAACCCTCTCACCCTGCTCCTTGGCTATAAATGCCCACTGTTTCTTGCTGTATTCAGAGCTGAGCTCACTCTCCCTCCCCTACTACAAAATCCTATTGCAGTAGTCTTGAATAAAATCTGCCTTAACATTTTAACAAGTGTCATGAATAATTTTTTCTTTAACAGTCCAGAATTCAGGTATCTTGGTTCAAACTGGATACTTTTTCATTACAACCCACAGACTAGGCAAAAACAACACACATTTGCCCTCACTCACACATGCTCATCCACAAAACAATACATCGCATGTCAAAGGAACTAGAAAAATATCCAGTCAAAGAGGAATCAGAGCAAAAGCTCCAGAGGAAAAGGGTACTTGTTCTCTATTCTCCCTGCAACCTCTCATCCATTCTCTGGCCCCGCTCTGCTCTGCCTTGTTCTATGGAAACATTTCTTGGACTCCCTGGCTGGCTGGTTTCCAACAGGCTGTAACCAATGGGAAGCACCACAAGCAATCAGAGGGCAGGAGAATCAGGAGATAGAGTCTCTTCCTTATTCCTTCCCCGGAAATAGCTGCATCCCTCCATAACTGCCCTTTGCCAGACAGCCCTCTTCCTTGGCCCCAGTTCTCTCTGGGCTCTAGTCACACTCCTTCCTTCCCTTGACCCTTTAGTCCTAGTAGTGATAATAGTTTCCACCATTTCTACTGTCTGGAACGTCTTTTAACCTTACCTTACCCTTGCTTCCTCCATATATTAATGTTTCTTCACTTCAACTATTTGGGGTAAATTATTTCCTTTTAGAACAAATAATGATACAGAATACGTGTGGGTCATCAGATTTCAAGCTAGAGCAAGTGTGGCTGAGAGTCATCCCCACATCTGCAATGAGCATGCTTCTCTCCTAACCTACGCATCACAGTAACTTTCCCTTCCACTAATTCAGCCTGTAGACACCACCAGGGAAACCTAGCCAAGCCCTGTGGTTGCAAAGTTGAGAGTTTTTTCTTTAATTCCCCTTCTTTTTCTGCAGACGCAGATTTTGGTCAGTGCTTTGTGGTTTGTGGTTCCCTTGTTGGTGATGCAGTCAGCAGCAGTAGGGAGGTTAATCAATCCCTCTGAAGGCAGAGAGAACATTGGGATGATATTTTATACTGATTAGAATCTCTTTCCAGTGCTACTTATTCTCAAAAAATTCTCACAAGGGAACATGAGGGACTACTATCCATAAAAAAGGATTAATTATTGTGGGCTTTTACCCTGTCTAAGAGGCTTTTGGTAATATTAGTGACAACAATATAATAACTAACATTCATTGAGGATGTATTTTGTGCCCATCTGTGTCCTCAGGACTTTACGTGCATTTACTCATCTAATCTTCATAAAGGAGGAAGGGACTATGCCTTGGAGAAAAGAGATAAAACTTTTTATTCTGACTTCAGAATCAAAGAACATTGGAGTACAGGGAAACTTACAGTTCACTGAATTTACCTTTCTTTCTATAGATAAGGACAATGGGACTCAGAGACACGATGTGGCTTCTCCACATCATGGAGAGCTGGCTAATTGGTAGCAGAGCCAAGATGCCACCCCAGAATCCTCTTTCTTCTCCTTCAAGCATATTAAATCTATAAATCAATGTGAACCCTTAAGTTATCACCTCAGCAATTCATGAGACAGGTTGACACACAGAAAGGGGGAAGAGTCTCAGTTAAAGATACCCCACATGCTGACTCATTGTACATTAGCTGCATAGGAGAATGAAGAGAAAATAGACATGTTAGGTGAGCCCTGGGGTTCATGAAGTTCAGAGGCACTTCTGAGGCCAGGTGGTTCTCTATCACCAAGATAAAGGACACCCTCCCCAGAACAAACTAAGACTTCTGAGAAGTACTTACGACTATGCCCATTCTGGTCTCGTGGAGGGGTCAAAATAAACTCTCTAGACAAGGCAAACTCTTTCCGTAACAGGCCAGATAGTAAATACGTCAGACTTCCCAGGCCATATGGTCTCTGTTACTAATCAATTTTAACGTCCGTCCAAGTTCCAGTTTGCTATGTTTTTATTTAATTTAACATTCATTAGTCACAGTTTGGATGTCATCGATTTAGGTGCTGAGGAGAGGGATAAATTAGACACTCTTTCAATATCTGACTTCTGTTTCTGGCAATATTGCAACCTAAATTAAGAGAATCCCCTGCTGATATGACACATTTAAAAATATTGAAGAAAATATTTTTTAAGTAAAATATGGCTGTGCTAATGGAAAAGTAAGAGAATTTCTTGTAGATCAGAAAGGAAAATATCGAAAGTGCTAATCCACCGGGGTGAGTGTTGGAACCAGTATTTGCCCTAGAGAAAAATCTCCATTCTGGCAGTCTATAATCTGAGTTTTAATAGACTGCTACAGGGAACAGAAGACAAAGCTTAGGGCCTGAATAAAGAACTTGGATTGAAGCCTCAACTGAAGCCAGGATCTTCAAGGGATAATACCTTCAGTGAGGAAAACAGAAGAAAAAAAAAATCACCCCAGAAAGCAATATGGTTGGGATATATGATTGTCTTAGTCTTGACTCTGGATGATTGGGAAAAAAAGGAAGTTTCCTTTGTAAGCTGCACTTGTGCTGCTCTAGGCTGAAAGGTGTACTAACCATTTGGACCAAAAAATATAAAATTTTACTTTAAACTAGTTCTGGGTTGGTAGTATCAGTAAAACCTGGGAGAAGTACAAGTCTTTTATGGAAGAACACACTTAAATACCAAGCAATTTCCACAGATAAAGTGTGTAGTAGGCTGAACAATTACCCCTCAAAATGTCCATATTCTAATCCCTGGAGTTTGTGAATGTTACCTAATACAGCAAAAGAGACTTTGCAGATGTGATTAAGCTAAGAGTCTTGTGGGGAGATTATCCTAAATTAGCTGAGTGGGCCTTAAATGTAATCACAAGCATACTTATAAGAGGGAGAGAGAGGGAGATTTGACACAGAGGAGAACATGATGTTAAGAAATTGCAGAGAGAGATTTGAAGATACTACACTGCAAGTTGAAGATGGAGGAAGGGGTCATGAATCAAGAAATGCAAGCAATGTAGCTCTAGAAGCTGGAAAAAGCAAAGAAATATTTTATTTTCCAGAACCTCTAGAGGCTCTGCCCAATGAAATCCTTCTTGGACTTCTGACCTCCAAAACTGTAGGAGAATAAAAGTGTGTTGTTTTAAGTCACCAAGTTTATTGTAATTTGTTACAGCAATAACAGGAAAGTCCAAGGAATATGAGCTCACAATTTTTAAAAAAACCACTAACCATACAAGGAGATAAACTCTAATGAGAAAGAATCTGCAAAAACAACATACTACAGAATTATATCTGCAAATATAGCAGATATTGAGATTGAAAGATGCAGAATATTAAATAAGATTAATTAATATATTTGAAGAAATAAAAGAAAGAATTAAAAGTACAATAAAATAATGGTAAAATATATAAGGCAGATTAAAAAAAACAGAATTTCTAATGTAAAAAGTATAATAACTGAAATTAGAAACTTAATATATGTGCTAAACAGATCAGACATAGCTAAAGAAAATAATTGGTGTCCTGGAAGACAGACATGAAGAAATTACCTAGAAATTATATAGCACAGTGCAACATAGATGAAAAACATGAGAGAAAAGTTGAGACATAGGGGATAGAGAGAGGTGGTCCAATATATGTCTAACTGAAGACCCAGAATAAGACAATAGAGAGAATGAGAAAGGGGCAATAAAATATTCAATGAGCTAATGACTGAAAATTGTCCAGATATGATGAAAGTTACCAAACCCTCAAATTTAAGGATCCTATTATATCCAAAGCAGAATAAATAAAAAATAATCCATACCTAAACACAGTGTGTGGTGAAACTACAGAATACTGAAGATAAAAATCAGCTTCAGCTTGGGGCAAAAAGGATAGGGGCAGATAATCTACAAAGAAAAACAGATTAACAACTGACTTAGTAATATAGAAATCCAAATTCAGTAATATCATATATTCAAAGAGCTTAGAGAAAACTGCTTTCAACTTATAATTCTATAACCAGAAAAACTGTTTAAAATGAGGGAGGAGTAAAATTTTAAAAAAATTCCTAGATCAACAAAAACAGAATTTTTACCTCTCCCCAAAGTATTGGAAATTCTAAAAGCAAAAGTAAGATGATACAAAAGTTTGAGAAAAAGGAGTGATGAGTAAATAAATTGATAAATATGTGGAAATTTGTGAGGCTAAAAAGGACAATAGCAAATAGCAAGAGAAGAGTGGGCTAAACTCGTTCACATTCCTTACATTATTTGGGAGAAAGGTAAAGACATGATACATGTTAGACTTTTAAATATGAATATTAAACTTTCTAGGAAATGACTAAAATAATAATACAGATAGAATTAAGGCTTTCAAATTAATAGAGAAAAAATGTAGTGAGAGAGAAAATATCTCAATTTGAAAAACTTTAAAAAAAAGGGGAATAAAACTCTAGAAAAGTCAGGGCAAAGATATAGTGTAAAATATGTTAGAAATGAATAAAATATATCTGTAATTATAAACATTATAAAATGATGAAACTATTCAGGCAAAAGACAAGGATTCATAGAACAAATTTTTTTTAAATATATAAAATCCTGCATTATGTTATTTTCAAAAGACACAATTAAAGCATTATGGCACAGCAAAGTTCAAAGCGAAGGAATGTAAAAGGATAGCAGTAAAATTCTAACGCAACACACAGCTGGGTTCTATCAACATCAGAGAAAATTTATTACTATGCAAAAATAAGCATTACTAGAGATAAAAATCATTGCATATTGATTAAAGGTCCAGTTCATCAGGAAGATATAACAATTCTAAATTTTATGTACTTAATAATATTGATTCAAAATATGTAAAGTTAAGTGACAGAACTGTTAAAATAAGAAATTAACATCTCTACTATCATAACAGGAGACTCTAACATACCTCTGTAAATAATTGATAAATCGAGCAAGGAATAAAAGAAACAGTAGGGGGTATAGATTTGAATCCTGCAATTAAAAACCTGCACACAGCTGCTTCAGATCTCACCATGTTTCCAAGCGTAAACGGAATATTTACATAAATTGGTCATGTTCCAAGCAGTAAAGGAAGTCTCAATAAAGTCCAAAGTATCAATATAGAGGCCACATTCTTCAACCATAATTAGATTAAGTTAGATTCAATTATGGAATGGTAACTAAATAAGACAATATTCCTGGCCCCAAGAAGTTTATACTCTAAAAGCACAGACATAGAAGAAGCAACTAATTCATACAAAAGGCAGGATAAGTTCTAATAGAAATGCAGAAAACAATTTTGAGGGGATTATAAAGGAAGATCAATTGATTGTGACTAGAAGGATCAGGATCAATCAAATGGATGTGGTAACACCTAGGCTGCACCTTGAAGGATGAGGATGGAGCACAGGAGTAACAGCCTTCCAGGCAAAGGCACAGGATTAAAACTGAATGCCCAGCAGTTTGGTCAGTTTTTCTAAAGATTGTTAACCTTTCTTTTGCTAAAGGCCTCTTTGGCAGTCTGGTGATGCCAATGGACAACCTCTCCAAATTTGTTTTTAATGCACAAAATGAAATTAGAAATACAAAGGAAACCAAGTACAGTGAAACACAGTTATAAAAATATTCAGAAATACAATTTGCGTTGTGTTGTAAAAATAGATGTGTGGGTCTAATAACAATTATAATTTTAAAGTCACAGTGAGATATAAACAATACATTTGTTGGATTGTTTGTACTGTATTGTTGCAGAGACTGCAACAACTGTAATGTGATATGGAAATATCTGCAATTTCTACTAGTGACGAAGTCACAACACTGCTAACGCCACTGTGATTGGTTTCCTACATTCATTATCAAAGGAAATGCTAAACTTCACTTAAAGATTAGTGAAAATAAAGATGCAATCCTCTCGCAGAATTTGGTCCATAAAAGATATTATAGGAAATATACGCCTGATCATGAATTACTTTAGGCGTTAAATTATGAAAGAAATTTGAACTTTTTGGGTGGGCAATGAATATCATGAAGATTTTGACTCAATATTTAAAGTTTGTGTTATTTTATTGTGTTTTTTTCTCCTGCATTAATAAAGTGTTAAGTGAGACTGAAACTCTCCCCCTACCCTAAATATTTTGAAAAATATCCTTTAAAAAGGCATACTCTTAGAATGTATGCTTGTCAAAAAATACATACCCTTAGAATAAAAATGACAAAGATGGTTCTTAGCTGAAAGTTGCAAATATAGAACTATCTAAATTTCAAAGTGTTGAAAGGTCCTAAAATTCAGGGTGTTTCTGTTATCCCCTACTGCATATTACGGAGGCCAAACTGTTACCACCTTCAGAATACCACATCCAAGTCTTCCTCTACTCCCCTCATGTTTGCATAGTAAGTCTGTTTTAGTTGCCTGAAGTGCACATGCCTCATTTTGGTAATCTACTTTAGTCTATTTCTGTGCACTGGAAGACAGTCCAATTCAGTATTCCACACTTCAATATTAATTTGTCTTTTCAGCTATTTCAACAGAGGATGTGTGTCCTCTGCTACAATTTGGCTCAAATCCATCCGTCATTTTATTGACCTACTGAAAACAATGTCGAATGCATTCCAGCTTGCAGATAGAGTTTGCTTTAGCCACACATGAAACCAGGACACTGTTAAGTGTCTGTTTTTAAAAAGAACATTCACAATGACAGAGATCTTCCACATGAGAATGAATATACGTCTAAAAACTAACATATGGAACAACGAATAGGAGCTTTCTAAATTTAAAGGTTAAGCAGATCACTCGAAATTACAGTCATAAGTGGATGATGTATGCATCCACTGTTGACCCAGAAACATTCTCAAACATTTCCTTTAAATACTGATTTATAAAGGGTATTTTCCCCAGTAGTTTTAGGAGAAGCACTGAGTAACCTAGGTAGATCATTAAAGCAGGCTACTTTAGAGAGAAAGGAGCAAATTATTTCCTAGTATAAAATTTTCCTTCAGTAAACACATTTATGAGACCAAGAAATGAGGATGAAAGATTTTTTTAAAATTTTCTTAAGGGCTTGTGATCCTTAATAAAATTGTACATAGAAAAATCCAATGTAGGTATAAGTTTAATGCCCCTTATCTGTGGTGCAGTTCTCTGCATTGTAAGAGAGGGTTGCTGTTATTTATTTTGTGATTCACATGGCCCCAAACACAGGAAAATGGCAAGTAATCATTCCATAAATGTGAAGTGGGCAGGACTAATGGGTTTTTTCTTAAATCCCCAACCAGGATGAATGCAGTGCTTTATTTATCAGGCGAAGGGGGACTTCACTGACAGGACAAACAGAAAAGCCCCATTGGAATTAGGCTCTGTTCTTCATAATCTGCTTACAAATGCCTCTATCTCTAGCCATGAAGCAAATTATTGAACATGATTCCCAGGGTTGATCTGCCTACAAAAGCTACATAACACCTTCTCTGTTACCTTGAGTTGTTATTTTATTTAAAATGACATTATTTGCTAGATTCAAAAAAAGGAAATAATTCTCAAAGTGGATCTCTTCCAAAGAATTCTAAGAATAGAAGATTCCCTACCTCTTCACTCAAATATTAATATACATTTTGGAAAACAGTCTTTTTCAAAATCCATACTTCACAGACTGCCATATGGATTTTCAATTGTGTTTCAATTTCAAAGCAATTCCTACCTTTGCCAAAAACACTGGTCCTAAAAATAGATTCATTTTTCCTGTTAATTCAAAAGTGCATGTGTGTGTGTGTGTGTGTGTGTATATATATATATATATATATACATACATATATATATATGAAACTTATAATCACAGAACATTTAAAACATCAGTTTTAAAAACTGAACAGGGCTTCCCTGGTGGCGCAGTGGTTGGGAGTCCGCCTGCCGATGCAGGGGACACGGGTTAGTGCACCGGTCCGGGAAGATCCCACATGCCGCGGAGCGGCTGGGCCCGTGAGCCATGGCCGCTGAGCCTGCGCGTCCGGAGCCTGTGCTCCGCAACGGGAGAGGCAGCAGCGGTGAGAGGCCCGAGTACTGAAAAAAAAAAAAAAAACTGAACAAATTTAGCTAATTGTGAAGAATATGGGTATAATTTAAGAGAAATACAAAGCAACATTTTGACAACAATTATCTCTAGAAATGAATAGATTTCTAAGCTTTAATTACTGGCTATGATTCATTTCTACAAAATGAAGATGTCTTTTCATGCACAAATTAACCAGCAAATTTTTTCTGTCACATGGATTGCTAATCCAGGTTCAAGTCTTAGCTCTTCCACTTTCTAGCTGCCTAACCTTGTAAATCACAATCACTCAGAAACAGTAAAATGAGGATAAAATTATCTTCCTCTTAGGTTTTGAGGAGTAAATCAAATAATGAATGAGAACATGCTTTGTACTATAAAGTGTTATTGAAGGATTAAGTATCACCAGTGCTTTTTAAAGTACAAGCTGAGATATCATTACTCATATTTGATATATTATAAAATGTCTCTCTCAACCCTTTTGTCTTCCTGAACCCCTCTTCCCTCTCTGAATTGGCATGAAAACTTATTGTTTCTGCCAAATGAGTCTGGATGTGAACAACCCTTTATGTGAAGACCTGTGTGAACATTAGTTGCAAAAAGAGAGGTGCCAGTATATGGCATTACAAAAATCACTAGGCATTGTTATTACCTCAATATTTGGTACAGAAAGTAAGTCAAATGCATGAAAATGCCATTTTTTTTGTACATCAGAAAAGCCAAAATTTTGGCAATTTCATACGTTCTACCTATTATCTATTGAAAAAAAGAATGAAAAGACTTCATTGTTTTCTTCAACTGTACAGAACATATTTAAATGAAATAAAGGATTACTAACTGCCTTGAACACACACACACACACACACACACACACGCACAAAAAGAACAAACAAAATAAGAATGATCTTCATAGGCTGAAACATCAGCCACTAGTATTATTTCCCCTCATTCATTTGCTATGTCTTATAGTCTAAGCTAATTTAGGTCTTTTAGATAATGAAATTACCTAACAAGTCACACTATTACTGAAAGAGTCCTGCTTAATAATATTGCACTGATCTATTATAAACCTTTTAAATTTTAGATAGTTTACTTTTCTGCTTATAAAAATAATAAATGCTCATTGTAAGAGATTTGAAAAATACATAAAAAATATAAAGAAGGAAAAAAGAACTTAACCTCTGTTTCACAATCCACTGATAGCTAATATAAACTTCCTGGTATATTTCATTTCAAATTTTTTCTCTACAGTTATTTTTGGCATAGTTGAAATGAAACTATACATAAAATTTTGTACCCTGCCTTTTTACACTTGGAAACTGTATAAGATGTTAAGTCACCCTTGGTAAATGTGAATTTATAGAGAAGTTAATTTCTTATTACACAGGTATGTCATATTTTACAGAATCGTTCCACAATTGTTAGACACAGAGTTGTATATCCAATACTTCAATGAACATCATTATGCATACTATTTTTCTCCATTACATATTTTCCTTATGATGAATCTCAGAAATAGAATTATTGCGTATAAAAAGGGACTCTTTTTAATGTTCTTGATACATATTAGTAAAGTGCTTTCCCAAATGTATACTATCACCAATGGTGATTGAGAAGGCCTATTCAATTTGAAATATTACCACCTCAAAATGCTATTAAATGTTTCAGTTCTTACTTGTGAGTGTCCTCCTGCAACTCTATACTGTACTGTAGATTATAAACATGCAGTTTGGTTATTTTAGTTCCACAATAGAAAGTCTTTTCTTCCCTGAAGAAGTTGGTTTTACTTTAATGTTATTTGTGTTATTTTGACAAATAAAAAACACTTTGACTCTGTCACTACAGTACCAATCAATTAATGGCAAATATGTTTTCAGTTATTCATGTAGTTACTTACTTTATTCAACAAATAGTTACTAAGCACCTACCCAGATACTTAGTACCAAATATTTGAACCTGGACACACAAAAGTGGAAATTAAAGATGATAAACAAGTAAACAAATGCAAAAAGTAATTTCAAATAGAGATTGCTAAAGAGGACATAAGTTTATTATAGAGAAGAATGGTAGGGATGTAATATTAGATGGGATGGTCAGGTCAACCTTCTCCGATGAGCTGGCATTTGAGCAGGGGCATACATAAAAACAAGTCTCTAGGACTTCCCTGGTGGCGCAGCGGTTGAGAGTCTGCCTGCCGATGCAGGGGACACAGGTTCGTGCCCCGGTCCGGGAGGATCCCACATGCCGCGGAGCGGCTGGGCCCGTGAGCCATGGCCGCTGAGCCTGCGCGTCCGGAGCCTGTGCTCCGCAACGGGAGAGGCCACAACAGTGAGAGGCCCGCGTACCGCAAAAAAATAAAAAAAAAATTAAAAAATAAGTCTCTAGTCTTACGAAGTTCGGTAAGAACCAAGTCCCTGATGTTGGAATAAGTGGACAAAATGAAGAGGAAATGATGGCAGATTGCTTAAATTCTTGTAATGTGAGAACCAAGATCACAGCTTACAAATTAAGCGCAACAGAAGCTTGAGCCAAGACTGAAGTGCAAATGACATATTCCTAGCTTCATTAAGTACAGTTCTTTTTTTTTCATCTTAATCATACTCTAATGAGAAAAGTCACATGCAAATTAAGTAAACTACAATTAGGCTAAGTAGCTACAGTTTGGGGAAGAGCTCGGGATGTGTTTGTGCAATATACAAAGTATAAGATCTTAAGAAAATAGTCTTCAGGGGGTGATATTGGAGCTGGGGCCTTTGCTTGGGGCCTGCGGAGAGGGGGAGGGGTGGTGCTGGGTGGTGGCGGGTGGCGGGAGGGAGGCCTCTGGAGTGTGGAGTTCCGGAGTTTGGAGGCGCCCACCTCCGAGCTCTGGAACTCCACACTCCGGAGGCTCTCCTTTCCACGTGCTGCCTCTCCCCTTCTGCGCTGGTCCTGGGTGGACACCCCGCCCCACGCTTGAATGTTGCCCGGCCTAGGCCCCACCCCAAGCTCAAACGTCACCACCCCCACCTGCCTAGGCCCCACCCCACCCAAAACCCCACCCCTGCCTAAGTTCCACCCCATATAAACTCCACCCCCATAGCAAAGGCTTTTTTTTTTTTTTTTTTCTTTTTTCCTCTTTTAGATTGGGGTCCTGTTTTACCTTGTTGATTCATTGTTATTAATTCTTTTATATTTTTAATTTTCCTAATAAATCTTTTATTTTCTAATTTTATTTTATTCTTTATACTTTGTTAGTGATCTCTCTTTTTGGCTTGTTCCCCCCACCTTTTTGTTTTTTATTTATTTACTTTTCCTTTTTTCTGTGGTGGTTTTATTTTACCTTGTTGCAGTTGTTTTGAATATAGTTTTATTTTTCCTAATATTTTTTATCTTTCTAATTTTATTTAGTTTTTATTCTTTGATATTGTACTACTCCTTTCTTTCTTTCTTTCTTTCTTTTTTCCTTTTTTTTTTTTTTAACCGTTCCACAAAGCTTGTGGTATCTTGGTTCCAAGGTTGGAGGTCAGGGCCAAGCTTCTACGGTGGGAGCAGTGAGTCCAAACTACTGGAATAACAAAGAACCTCAGACCCCAGGGAATATCAATTGAAGTGAGGTCTCCCAGAGGTCCTAATCTCAGCACCAAGACCCAGCTCTATTCAACTGTCTTCAAACGCCAGTGCTGGACGTCTCAGACCAAATAACCAGTAAGACAGGAATACAGCACCACCCATCAAAAAAATAAAAAATGAAAAGAAAAAACATTTGTTACAGATGAAGGAGCAAGGTAAAAACCTACAAGACCAAATAAATGAAGAGGAAATAGGCAACCTACCTGAAAAAGAATTCAGAGTAATGACAGTAAACATGATCCAAAATCTCAGAAACAGAATGAAGAAAATAAAGAAACATTTAACAAGGTTCTAAGAACTAAAGAACAAAAAAACAGTGATGAACAACACAATTACTGAAATTAAAAACACTCTAGAAGGAATCAAAATAACTAAGGCAGAAGAACGGATAAGTGAGCTGGAAGACAAAATGGTGGAAATAGCTGCCAGGGAGCAGAATAAAGAAAAAAGAATGAAAAGAATTGAGGACAGTCTCAGAGACCTCTGGGGCAACATTAAATGCACCAACATTCGAATTATAGGGGTTCCAGAAGAAGAAGAGAAAAAGAAAGTGTCTGAGAAGATATTTGAAGAGATTATAGTCAAAAACTTCGCTAACATGGGAAAGGAAATAATCAAGTTCAGGAAGCACAGAGTATACCATAAAGGATAAACCCAAAGAGAAACATGCCAAGACACATATTAATCAAATATTCAAAAATTAAATTCAAAAAAAAATATTAAAAGCAAGGGAAAAGCAAAAAAAAATACAGGGGAATCCCCATAAGGTTAACAACTAATTTTTCAGCAGAAACTCTGCAAGCCAGAAGGGAGTGGGAAGACATATTTAAAGTGATGAAAGGGAAAAACCACAACCAAGATTACTCTACCCAGCAAGGATCTCATTTAGATTTGACAGAGAAATTAAACCTTTACAGAGAAGCAAAAGTTAAGAGAATTCAGCACCACCAAACCACCTTTAAAACAAATGCTAAAGGAACTTCTCTAGGTAGGAAACACAAGAGAAGGAAAAGACCTACAAAAGCACACCCAAAACAATTAAGAAAATGGGAATAGGAACATACATATCGGTAACTGCCTGAAATCTAAATGAATTAAATGCTCCAACCAAAAGAAATAGCCTGGCTGAATGGATACAATAACAAGACCCATAAATATGCTGTCTACAAGAGACCCACATCAGACCTAGGGACACATACAGACTGAAAGTGAGGGGTGTAAAAAGATATTCTATGCAAATGGAAAAAAATAGAAAGCTGGAGTAGCAATTTTCACATCAGAAAAAATAGACTTTAAAATAAAGACTATTATAAGAGACAAAGAAGGACACTACATAGTGATCAATGGATCAATCCAAGAAGAAGATATAACAATTGTAAATATTTATACACCTAAAGTAGGAGCACCTCAACATATAAGGAAAATGCTAAAGGCCATAAAAGGGGAAATCAACAGTAACACAAAAACAGTAGGGGACTTTAACACCCCACTTTCATCAATGGACAGATTATCCAAAATGAAAATAAATAAGAAAACACAAGCTTTAAATGACACTTTTAAAAAGATGGACTTAATTGATATTTATAGGACATTCCATCCAAAAACAACACAATACACTTTCTTCTCAAGTGCTCATTGAACATTCTCCAGGATAGATCATATCTTGGGTCACAAATCAAGCCTTGGTAAATTTAAGAAAATTAAAATCATATCAAGTATGTTTCCAACCACAACACTTTGAGACTAGATATCGATTACAAGAAAAAAACTGTAAAAAATACAAACCCATGGAGGCTAAATAATATGCTACTAAATAACCAAAAGATCACTGATGAAATCAAAGAGGAAATCAAAAACTACCAAGAAACAAATGACAATGAAAACACGATGACCCAAAACCTATGGGGTGCAGTAAAAGCAGTTCTAAGAGGGAAGTTTATAGCCATATAATCCTACCTCAAGAAACAACAAAAATCTCAAACAAAGAACCTAAACTTACACCTATAGCAATTAGAGAAAGAAGAACAAAAAAACCCCAAAGTTAGCAGAAGGAAAGAAATCATAACGATCAGATCAGAAATAAATGAAAAAGTGATGAGAGAAACAATAGCAATGACCAATAAATCTAAAAGCTGGTTCGTTGAGAAGATAAACAAAATTGATAAACCATTAGCCAGACTCATCAAAAAAAAAAGTGAGAAGACTCAAATCAACACAGTTAGAAATGAAAAAGGTAAATTAACAGCTGACACTGCAAAAATACAAAGGATCATGAGAGATTAGTACAAGCACCTATATGCCAATAAAATGGACAACCACGAAGAAATGATTAAATAATTGGAAAGGTACAATTTTCCAAGACTGAACCAAGAAGAAATAGAAAATATAAACAGACCAATCACAAGCACTGAAATTGAAACTGTATTAAAAATCTTCCCACAAACAAAAGCTCAGGACCACATGGCTTGACTGGCAAATTCTATCAAACATTTAGAGAAGAGCTAACACCTATCCTTCTCAAACTCTTCCAAAATATAGCAGAGGAAGCAACATTCCCAAACTCATTCTACAAAGCCACCATCACCCTGATACCAAAACCACACAAAGATGTCACACAAAAAAGAAAACTACAGGTCAATATCTCTGATGAACATAGATACAAAAATCCTCAACAAAATACTAGCAAACAATATCCAATGGCACATTAGAAGGATCATACACTATGGTCAAGTAGGGTTTATCCCAGCAATGCAAGGATTCTTCAATATACACAAACCCATCAATGTGATAGACCATATTAACAACTTGAAGAATAAAACCATATGATAATCTCAATAGAAGCAGAAAAAGCTTTTGACAAAATTGAACACCCATTATAATAAAAACTCTCCAGAAAGTAGGTATAGAGGGAACTTACCTCAACATAATAGAAGCTATATATGAAAAACCCACAGCCAACATCAATCTCAATGGTGAAAAACTGAAACCATTTCCTCTAAGATCAGGAACAAGACAAGGTTGCCCACTCTCACCACTATTATTTAACATAGTTCTGGAAGTTTTAGCCACAGCAGTCAGAGAAGAAAAAGAAATAAAAGGATTCCAAAGAAGAAAAGAAGAAGTAAAACTGTCGCTGATGTTGCAGATGACATGATACTATACATAAAGAATCCTAAAGATGCTACCAGAAAACTACTAGAGCTAATCAATGAATTTGGTAGAGTAGTAGGATACAAAATTAATGCACTGAAATCTCTTGCATTCCTATACACTAATGATGAAAAGTCTGAAAGAAAAATTAAGGAAACACTCCCATTTACCACTGCAACAAAAAGAATAAAATACCTAGGAATAACTCTACCTAAGGAGACAAAACAACTGTATTCAAAAAACTATAAGACACTGATGAAAGAAATTAAAGATGATACAAACAGATGGAGAGACATACCATGTTCTTGGATTGGAAGAATCAACACTGTGGAAATGACTATACTACCCAAAAGCAATCTACAGATTCAATGCAATCCCTATTTAACTACCAATGTCATTTTTCACAGAACTAGAACAAAAAATTGCACAATTTGTATGGAAACACAAAAGACACCGAATAGCCAAAACAATCTTGAGAAAGAAACACACAGCTGGAGGAATCAGGCACCCGAACTTCAGACTATACTACCAAGCTACAGTAATCAAGACAGTATAGTACTGGCACAAAAACAGAAATATATATCAGTGTAACAGGATAGAAAGCCCAGAGATAAACCCACACACATATGGTCACTTTACCTTTGATAAAGGAGGCAAGAGAATAAAATGGAGAAAAGACAGCCTCTTCAATAAGTTTTGCTGGAAAAACTGGACAGCTAAATGTAAAAGAATGAAATTAGAACACTTCCTAACACCATACATAAAAATAAACTCAAAATGGATTAAACACCTAAATGCAAGACCAGACACTATAAAACTGTTAGAGGAAAACATAGGAAGAACACTCTTTGACATAAATCACAGCAAGATCCTTTCTGACCCACCTCCTAGAGAAATGTAAATAAAAACAAAAATAAAGAAATGGGATCTAATGACACTTAAAAGCTTTTGCACAGCAAAGGAAACCATAAACAAGATGAAAGACAACCCTCAGAATGGGAGAAAATATTTGCAAACGAAGCAACTGGCAAAGGATTAAGCTCCAAAATATACAAGCAGCTCACACAGCTCTATATCAAAAAAACAAACAACCCAATCCAAAAATGGGCAGAAGACCTAAATAGACATTTCTCCAAAGAAGATATACAGATTGCCAACAAACACATGAAAGAATGTTCAACATCATTAATCATTAGAGAAATGCAAATCAAAACTACAAGGAGGTATCACCTCACACCATTCAGAATGGCCATAATCAAAAAATCTACAAACAATAAATGCTGGAGAGGGTGTGGAGAAAAGGGAACCCTCTTGCACTGTTGGTGGGAATGTAAATTGATACAACCACTATGGAGAACAGTATGGAGGTTCCTTAAGAAACTAAAAATAGAACTACCATATAACCCAGCAATCCCACTACTGGGCATATACCCTAAGAAGTCCATAATTCAAAAAGGGTCATGTTCACTGCAGCACTATTTACAGTAGCCAGGACATGGAAGCAACCGAAGTGTCCATTGACAGATGAATGGATAAAGAAGATGTGGCACATATATACAATGGAATATTATTCAGCCATAAAAAGAAACAAAACTGAGTTATCTGTAGTGAGGTGGATGGAGCTAGAGACTGTCATACAGAGTGAAGTAAGTCAGAAAGAGAAAAACAAATACCGTATGCTAACACATATATATGGAATCTAAAAAAAAAAAAAGGTTCTGAAAAATCTAGGGGCAGGACAGGAATAAGGACACAGACATAGAGAATGGACTTGAGGAAACAGGGAGGGGGAAGGGTAAGCTGGGACAAAGTAAGTGAGTAGCATTGACATATATACACTACCAAATGTAACACAGATAGGTAGTGAGAAGCAGCCGCATAACACAGGGAGATCAGCTCTGTTCTTTGTGACCACCTAGAGGGGTGGGATAAGGAGGGTTGGAGGGAGAGTCAAGAGGGAGGGTATATGGGGATATACGTATGCATATAGCTGATTCACTTTGTTATACAGCAGAAACTAACACAGCACTGTCAAGCAACCATACTCTAATAGAGATGTTTAAAAAAAAAAAAGAAAATAGTCTTCAGTTGGGAAACGAATGAGATCTCCTGAATCTTGGAGGTGGAGAATTTCTTGGTTCTTCTGCTAACATGGTTAAGGTCACTGTAAAGAAACTTGATGTTTTCTAGAATCAACTTTGGCTCATGGATGGATTGTGGCCTAGTGGATTTTGCCACAAGGGAGAAACCTTCAAATGTAAGAAGTCTTCAAGTCCATATTTCTGATAGTTTTGGTGAACGTGTGGGGGCTTCTAGCAAAGATGGCAGCATGTTATTCTGAATGATGGGCCTATTTATTATTGCCACTAAAGACACTCAACCCCAGCCAAAGGTTTTCAATAGACAAATGGAGAAGTCAAAATGAACAATAAATGTTAGATGACTATTATCTGACCACAGAAAAAGGGAGTTGAATTATATTGTCTCATGGCTTTTTCAAATAGAATATTTTTCTTACTGTGGTAGCTTGTCTCTAAGTTGGCCACCACCAATTTCTTCCCTCCTTGTCTGCCCATGTCATTCCCCCACTGAAAGGTAGAATCTATTTCTCCCCTCTGCTTGAACCTCCTCTTGGGCCAGCCTGAGTGGTTTGCTTGGCCAATAGAGTGGGATGAAAGCAATTCTGGGACTACTGCAGCTAGGTCATAAGAAGCCTTGCAATTTCTCTCAGCCTCCTGAAATGATCACTCTGGGAGAAGAAAGCTACTGTGTAAGAAGTCTGATCACCCTGAGACTGCCATGCTGTAAGAAGCCCAACTCACGTGGAAAGATCCTGGAAGAAGAGGCACCATCTGTAGAGAAATTGAGAGAGAGAAGCCAAAAAGTACCAAGGCACCAGACATGTAAGTGACAGAATCATTTTGAAAGTGGGTCCTCCAGCCACTGTCCCAGCTGATGTCACTAGATCAGTGATGATAAACTATTGGGTTGAGCCCTTCCCAAATTCCTCATCCAGAAAACCATGAGCAAAATAAAATGATTGTTGCTTTCAGCTACTAAGTTTAGGGGTAGTGTATTACCCAGCAATAGGAAACCAGGCCATCTAAATTGTGAAGTAGCTACTAAAACACAGAAACTCTGAAGTAGATATGGCATACATTTCTAAAAGCAAATTAAACCTAAAAATAATGTTTAGCCATGTCACATCTACCTCCCAAGAAGTTTTGTTAGATAACTGTATAAATGTACTGGGGGTCTTTTACTTCAGTCAACAAACATGGGTGCCTAATAGTTGACTGAGAGAATGCCCTGTCCTTAGGGGACTGTAGAAGAGACCTTAATAATGCAATGAGGTGAACACCTAGGGAATTTAGAAAAATTTCACAAAATACGTGACATGAGCTGATGATCTTGAATGATTTTCTTTTTGAAGAAAATAGTTTTATTTTGTGAAAAAATACATTACTTTCTGGATCCCTATTCTCTATTGTAGGGAGCTTAAATCAATAAGAATCAGAAAAATGTAGTATATTTTGTTTGAATAATTATCTTTAAAATACTGCCTTCCTAGGACAGGGGTGAATTATTTCAAAGAAATATCATCTTTCAATTTTTTCTCCTGAGACATTTCCAAAGTACAAGTAAAAGAACTGAGAAGATTATACCCCAATAAAGATGTTAAAAAAAAAAAAAAAGAACTGAGAAGAATACTGAACAATATAAAGACGATATAGTATTAAATGTCCAGCTACTACTGAATCATATGATTCAATTCAACAGAGAAGGCTCCACTAAGTCTGTAATAAAAAAGTAATGAGGCTTTATAACAAAACTGAAAAGCTGTCTCTGAAATGCAGATAGAGGTCTTTTCAGCACAAAGACAAGAAGGATTTGTAATAGAACACTGGCAACACACACGAGTGAAAACCATGACTGATGAACTTTAAATATGCAACAATATTTAGTTAAATACATTAGTCAAAAAACACAGTAGTGTAATAACTGCATTTCATCATTTTGCCTCTTCACACTTGCATTGTGAAACAAGGGCGGAGAGAGTAAAAGAAAGTACAGCCCAATGGAAATACACAGTCCCAGACTTGTATCAGAAGCAATAGAATTTTCAAGCTGCAAAGGACCCGAAAGAACAGAATTCACCTTCCTCATTTTACAGTTGAGGAAGCAAGATGCTCAACAAGAGTTAGCTGCTCAAGACAAAGCAAGTTTGTATTAGAAATAAAATAAGAATCCAGATATTTTGACTCCAGACTAACAACCAGGTTTCTTAACCTATGATTACTTAACTCCCCAAATGAATTATTTGTATTATTTTTTTGTGTTTCTACTAATATGTATGCAAAGAATAATATCTGGATTTATTTTAAATAAATTAATTAATCAAAACATAATTGGCTATCTATTAAAAGGAGGAGAAGGAAAGCCAAGACCAAGTTTTGTCAGGAATAATGATGGCACATTTTATGTTAATAAAATACCAGAGGCTTTGCTTGTTTTCATTCTTTTTGACTTCTTCCTAAAAACAAATCAAATCCTATTGCACTCCTGCTTTTTGTGAGGCCCTGTGTTAGGTGTTAAAGGGGATTTTAAAAAAATGAATAAAATATAATCCCTCAAGGAGCACAAAATTTACTCTATAACTTTTCTACAAATATAAAATGATTCCAAAATAAAATGTTAAAAAAAACCCAAAAAGAATCTTTGATTTGATCAATTGTCTCATTTGACCTACTCAAAAGAAGACAGCAGTTATATTTATCAGCAGAAAAAAAGGGGAAAATCTTTCAATCACCCTACGTGTAAGACATAGATTGTCATGAACCTACACAGCAGCAGTTTAATGCAGGTTAAATCAAATCTAAAATCCATCTTTTAGTGGAATGAGCTCTTGCAGAATACATAATTATTTTTTCATAGCAAGACACAGTATCACCCCAAAAGCCCTCTTTCTTCCCACGCTAGTGCAGCCTGCCATCCCACTGTGTATGAGTTCTGGGATACAAAGTCCTTTGGATTTAAAGGTCAATTAGTTTGGTTCCATTTTAATTAGAAACCATCATAATAGTGCTGTGTGAGTAATTTATAGAGGCATAAATATTGACATCAATTTTTGCCAGATATTCTGATATCATAAACATCATGTAAATCGAGGCAGCAGCAATCAATCTGCACATAATAGACTAATTTTATTAGAACTGTATGACTGCACCATTTGGTTTTTAGAATCCCTCTCCTCTTGCTACATTAAGTCATCGTTTTAAATCAAGTCATAGTGTTCCTCACAGCAAGTAATCAAAAACAAAAAATTTAAGTTTATTGGATCTTTGCCTAATTTAATGATTTTTCTCGAGAGTTGTGCTCTCTCTGAGTCCCTCATTGAAGTTTTGGCCCTGTGCCTAGAAACACCTCCATGTTTCAGAACAGGGCAAAAACCAGACTAATAGCAAGGAAAATCCTTTGCTGCTTCTAGAATCTGGTGAAACTTCTACTAAAGCCATTTCTGTTTGGTTAGACTGCTTGGTGGAGAAGCTGTCTGATTGCTGCTGGATCTGAAAGGGGTGACCACAAATCACTGTACCACAGACACCAAGGGCTCCTCCAGTCACATGCTTCTCAAACTACAGTCTATGGATATACCTGCAGGGATCCTTGAATTACCTATGAACATGTTTTTAACTTTTTATTCAAAGTTAGTTTTCTTATTTATGATCTCTATTGTTTATAATCTGTTTCTCCCTCCTAGAATGTGAGCTCCATGGGGGCAATGATCTTGTCTGTTATCTTCTTAGATATATTCCAAATGCCTAGAACAGTTCCAGCACAAAGTAAGTACTTATTGATTCAGTGGAATAATTAAGATAAGCAAATTTTGAGTCAACTGTATAACCACCATATAATGGAGAGCAGTCTCAGGGTTTCAGCACCAGCATTTGGGCTTGTATGTATAAGCACACTGTGCAAAGAAATCAAGTTTAACTTTAAGGCAGTATTCCTCAAAATGGGGTCCATGGAAATGTTCACAGAGGTCTATAAATTCTCAAGATGGAGAAACACTGGTCAAGCCCAATTTACTCACCTTACGGATGAGGAAACTGAGATCCAAAGAAGGGACGTGAATTTCTAAAGGCCACTCAGTTAGTGGTAGAACTAGAATTAGCACCTGGGTCTCTTATTTCCTGGCCCTGGGCTTTTCCCATTCTACTCCCCTAATATCTCTTTTGGACTTCTTGATCTTCCATTCAGGGAGCTCTAACTATGGAATCCAAAATCAGAGCCAATCATGTGAGTAAGAAAAAGAAAGCATTTCATCGGCAGTGGTGGTTCTTTTTCTTACTTTGTAGTATGTTATTATTTTATGGTGTTGACTTTAAATATATTTAAACCTTGAAGTATCTGTAATTTGGACATGTTTACTACCTTGGTTGTTTCTTAGTCTATTTTATCTTATCTAGATTATGAATGATCTGAGGACCTAAGCCATGTTTTTACCATGTTATTTACCAACATCCAACTTCTAATGGGTTTTTCATTTAGAATAAAATAAAAATGTACAAGAAACACTTTTTTTTGATAGCAAGAACATCAAACCAGCATGGATTTATGTCTGCTTCCCAAACTGGAAGAACTCTCAGAAGCTGAGGATCACCCCTTCCAATCACATCCCTCTATAAATAACTGATTTTTCTGCCTTTCTTTCAAACCTTAAACTGACTCAGAAAACTGTCTCCTTTCCAAATGCAAGACCAGTCCTGAGATATATATCTCATATCACTTTCCTAAAGAGAAACATAACCCAGTGTGGTACAACTGGGGTGAACAAAAATGTAGTCTCGAAATGTTAGTAGGTATCTTCTTCAGTCATTTTTTTTTTCTGTTTAGTCATGTTAGTTAATAAAATTCATAGACTTATCACTCATTCAAAATTATAAAATTTATGATTTAAGAAATCATTAAAATGATTTTTTTCAAGATTTTTTAAAACTATCTAACCAGGGACAGTGCTCCATAGGAGATATATAGACAATTTTTCACAGCATCGTAGAGTCATTGAGTACGAGCTGGAAAGTGTTAGGATCTTCTGATCCAACCCAATCAACAAAGAAACTGAGGCCCAGCAAAAGGAAATCGTTTGCACAAGGAGAGCCAGCTAGTTAGTGTAGCAATGGGATGTGACAAAGGCTTCCAAACTCTTGTTTCAATACTTCTCTTGCTTTGATAACATATAAGTAATTCATATTCTGTAGTGCTTATGGAAAATTATTTTCTAATATGTTTCAGAAGGAGCTGAAAATTCCACCATGTTAGGTCAAAGTCCTCTGTAGGACATGTATAGCTTTGCCCCAACCTCTCTCTGATGATATGCCAATCAGTACTCTTCCTGAAGGTATTAACTGTCCCTTTATTGTGCTTAAAATATCTTACTTTATATTCCACTACACCATAATTATATTTTGGAAAAAATGGTGCATTTACTTAAAACAAGTTTTGGAGGCACAAAATTTCATTACCTCTGGTAGATTTTCTATCTTAAGAATAAACCGGGCTTCCCTGGTGGTGCAGTGGTTGAGAGTCCGCCTGCTGATACAGGGGACACAGGTTCGTGCCCCGGTCCAGGAAGATCCCACATGCCGCGGAGCAGCTAGGCCCGTGAGCCGTGCCGCTGAGCCTGCGCGTCCGGAGCCTGTGCTCCGCAACGGGAGAGGCCACAACAGTGAGAGGCCATCATACCACAAAAAAAAAAAAAAAAAAAAAGAATAAACCAGCACATGAAAGAATGCTCAACATCATTAATCATCAGAGAAATGCAAATCAAAACCACAATGAGATATCATCTCACACTGGTCAGAATGGCCATCATCAAAAAATCTACAAACAATAAATGCTGGAGAGGGTGTGGAGAAAAGGGAACACTCTTGCACTGCTGGTGGGAATGTGAATTGGTACAGCCACTATGGAGAACAGTATGGAGGTGCCTTAAAAAACTACAAATAGAACTACCATATGACCCAGCAATCCCACTACTGGGCATATACCCTGAGAAAACCATAATTCAAAAAGAGTCATGTACCAAAATGCTCATTGCAGCTCTATTTACAATAGCCAGGAGATGGAAGCAACCTAAGTGTCCATAATCGAATGAATGGATAAAGAAGATGTGGCACATATATACAATAAAATATCACTCAGCCATAAAAAGAAACGAAATTGAGTTATTTGTAGTGAGGTGGATGTCATACAGAGTGAAGTAAGTCAGAAAGAGAAAGACAAATACCATATGCTAACACATATATATGGAAACTAAGAAAAAAAAATGTCATGAAGAACCTAGGGGTAAGAAGGGAATAAAGACACAGACCTACTAGAGAATGGACTTGAGGATATGGGGCGGGGGAAGGGTAAGCTGGGACAAGGTGAGAGGGTGGCATGGACATATATACACTACCAAATGTAAAATAGATAGCTAGTGGGAAGCAGCCGCAAAGCACAGGGAGATCAGCTCGGTGCTTTGTGACCACCTAGAGGGGTGGGATAGGGAGGGTGGGAAGGAGGGAGACGCAAGAGGGAAGAGATATGGGAACATGTGTATATGTATAACTAATTCACTTTGTTATAAAGCAGAGAATAACACACCATTGTAAAGCAATTATACTCCAATAAAAATGTTAAAAAAAATAGAAATGAACTAACGTTAAAAAAAAAAAAAAAAAGTTGCCAAAGCAGCATGAATAGCTATCCTGTCTGCCAGAGCCTGGCCAAAGCTTGAAATACCAACCCAGGATAGATTCCCAGCCCAACAGACCAGGACTTTCTTGGTAGGTAGATCATATTGGGCCTCTCATCCCATCCAGATGGTTTTTCTGCAGTTGATAATTTCACCAGGTTTGGCCTTTCTATCTCCAAGTGTTCCATTGACTCAGACCACACTATCCAGGGCCTATGAGACCACATTGGTCTCCTGTTCAGATTTCCTGAGCATATTGCATCAGATAACAGCCTGAATTCGTGGCCCAAGCTACATATTGGTGGACCCAATCATGAAGTATACTATGCAATATCCATGCTCTATATCAGCCCCAAGCTGCAAGTATGGTTGAGTGTTCTAAAGGACAATTAAAAGACAGGCTTAAGCAACTGATGGGAGGGGACAAGACAACCCCAGTCTAGACTAAACATCTCAGGCAAGAAGTCTGGGCTTTTTGTTTGTTTTGTTTGTTTTTGTTTTTTTTGCGGTACGTGGGCCTCTCACTGCTGTAGCCTCTCCTGTTGCAGAGCACAGGCTCCGGACGCTCAGGCTCAGCGGCCATGGCTCACGGGCCCAGCCGCTGCGCAGCATGTGGGATCTTCCCGGACCGGGGCACGAACCCGTGTCCCCTGCATCGCAGGTGTACTCTCAACCACTGCACCACCAGGGAAGCCCCAGTCTGGGCTTTTAATGCAGCAGTTCCCCAAAAGGGTACTTCTCATTTGCTCCTTATGTTTGACCAGACTGTCTGCTCTCTTCCTTCAATTGTACACCCTTCTTTTACAGTTATTCACACCTTGGTCACCGTGGAAGATGCTGCAAGAGCCTTCTATTCCCTTTGACTCCTTTTCAAAGACTCAAGTAAATGGAAGATTGAAATAGCTATTAAACAACAAGGGTTGGGGAATTATATAAACACATTTTTGAAATCTTTTGAAAATTCAGGATTTTGTTCTAACCAATTTTTAAACATGATGTGTTTTATGATTACATTATAAAAATCTTTTTCTGTAAAAAAAAAAAAAAAAAAGAATAAACCAGGCTTATCTCTGCTGATTGCATTGACCTGGCCCCAGATGACCCATCACTGAACCAGTCAGTTTGCGGGCATCGCCAGAACTCCTAGGTTACATGTTCTGGTCACTATGATAGGGATGAGGTTGTTGGGGTGGCAGTAAGTATCTTATCTATGATAAGAAAGACTGCAAAACTGTGGTAATAAAAATTTGAGCCATCATAAGTATGTTCCACATCCTATGTAGAACAATGAGGTTAGCAGAAAGATGATTATGACAAAGATCATGCCTTCCTGGAGTTTACAGTCTAGGCATATACACAAATTGTGGTAGAAATGACAAGAGATTTAGCAGCAGAGAATTTCAGGAGATTAAAGGAGGAGAAGACTTATAATGGGGGGTAGGGTAAGGTGGGAATCCGGGATGATTTGGGTCCAAGGCCACATCTAGATGGGTGTGTATGATCTGGGTCTATATCAGTTGTTTCCGCCTCCACCCTAGCAATAGCTGAACATTTAGTGTGTATGAGCAACAAGCCTGCAGAATTAGATTAATAATTTGGTGCTTGACTTCTTGCTTCATGATCAATGTGGAACTCGTGGCTCTGGGCAATATTATAGACTGAGCCTCAAAGTCTAAGTTGTAATCATACTCTTCAAAACTCTTGTGGAAAAGTGGGCCTACAAAATAAGGGAAAGTCTTTCCAAGTTCTTTCTTTGAAAGGACAGGCCACCCATTGGTCTTTGTGGTCACACTCACTTTTAGTGCAAACACTATCATTTTCTAACAGATAACAGTCAAACACAGACTAACAAATATGAAAAAAGTGGAGCAAATTTGTACATTCAGGGCTAAATACTCTTTACCTTACACATCCAAGTTACTTAAGTCCTGTCAATTGTACTCCCAAGTCTTTCTTTGTCTACTCCTCAATATCCACTCTATCTCCATAATAATTCTAATCATTCTTCACATTGTAGCCATACAGAACTTAATGCAAAGAGCTGAACTTCTCATTCTCTTGCTTAAAGGATCATCTGGCCTTGTTTAACATCCTGCAGTGGGTCCTCATTGCTCATCAAATGAGCTCCAAGTTCCTGAACATGGCATTCAAAACTTTTCTTTCCCCTAAATTCAATTCTCTTCCCCTTAAATATATCCAGACTCTAACCATGGTTTCCTTAATATGTCATGGTGGTTCATGCACTCACACCTTTGTAAATGTTGTTCCTTATGCTCAGAATTCCTTTCCCTTATGTCTGCCCAGAGAATGTCTAATCATAACTCATGATTCAGTTATCACTGCCTCTATGAAGCAGTTCACCACAAAGATTTATTCCTCTGTTCTTGATGACCATCAATTATTTGCACACACCTGTGGTAGTATGCATCTGTTTTCATTGTAATAACTTGTTTGCATGCCTATGACTTTGCTGAGTGCAGAGACTTTCTTTTTCATCTTTGTATCCCCTAGAAGTCATCAATTTGCTGAATGAGTAAAAGTCAAGCATTTTTACATTAGTGAAGACTTTATGCTTTGACTACAGATTCGATTTGAAAAGAAAAAAAGGTTAGCTGAGCTGGGACCCTTGGATATTAAATGAATTCAAAGATGCTGGTGAGAAATCAAATCATTTTTATATGAGGATGAATGTTAATAGCCTTAAGCAAGAGTAGAACATTTTATTTTAAAACAAGGGATTGATCTTGATAACAGCAAGGCAAGTCAAAGGACAAAGTCCCTTGCTAGCTCCTTGAGAACAAAGACTATTTTCTAGTTCTTTCTTAACACATGCAGCACCTTGTAAAGTGCAGGACACAAAGCAAACCCTCAGTAAATGCTGTGGAGAGAATGGATAGTGTTATAAACGTGTGGATGAAACTCTATGTTCTAAACTTACTCCTGATTGTTCCTTGCCCCAGACCAAGACTTACGCTAGCTAAAATAAAAAGTAATCAGCAATGTTGATGAATGTCAACATTGACTGCTATGATTACTTATTGAGAAGTTTGTCATTATCTTAGTATCATAAATTGTATATATTTAAGATCTATCTATATTAAATATCTGGGATTTTTTAACCTATTTTTTCCATATAATTTTAAATCCCAGTCAATTCTTTTAGTGATCATTTGGAGATCAGATGCCAGCATGAGCAGTTCTGCATATACTTTTATAATACTTGGCACACAGTAGTTCCTCAACAGATGTTTGCTGAAATGAAAAAGCTAACCTACATTATAGAGGTACAGAATTTAGCTATCAATACAATACTCACATACAGATACACACAAATACATAGCATTCTGAAAAACTGAGAAAGAATATTTCCCTGAAATAGGAATCATTTAAACTTAGCACAAAGAATGAAGATGTGCATTTTAAAGGTTTGAGCAGCCAAGTGGAATAGCGGAAGAATCATGAGTTGGGAGATCACCCAGACCAGAGTTTGATTTCTGGCTCTATAACTTACCTGCTCAGTGACCTTGGGTAAAGATTTGTGCCTCGGTTTCCCACCTGGCAACACAGGGTAATATCATTTTTTAACAGACTGTTATCACAATTAAATATCCTAATACATCTGAAAGCACCACCATGGCTGGCCAACACTAACTACTCCATGCTGGTTTATTTTGATTGCTCTCAATTGGCCTTGATGGCTGCCTAAGTCTTTCTTCCCTCTTTCTGGGGTGGTTGTTGCTATTAATGATGTACAGTACCGCTAGAGAACCATGCCCCCTTTTGCAGTGTTTCTCAAACTTTAGCATATAACAGAATACCCTAGAGGGCTTGTTAAAACACAGATCGCTGGTATCCACCACCAGAGCATCTAATTCATTAGGTTTGGTGTGGGGCCGAGAATGTGCATTTCTAACAAGTTCCCAGATGCTGCTGCTGCTACTGGTCCCCCAGCCACACTTAGAAAACCACTGCTTTTGAGTAATTGCTTCTGCTATAATGAGAATGATGGCAGGAAGAAAAGAGATATTTATGGGTTCTTGAGTGTGGCTATCTCCTAGGGCTTCCTGGGGCTTGGATATATAGGAATGGAGTACTCTCACTTGCCATCCCTACATGGGGAAAGAATGAAATCATTTCAGATTTGCCAGTGGTTACCAATGGAGAAACCCTGAGCAGCTACCAGATGGGCTGAGAAGCAGTGACAAGGTAGGAATTCTCAAGACCCCCAACCACCTGAGTTCTTATTCTATTTGAAAAAGAATGAACCACTTTGGAAATTACATGCACTGAATGTGCACTCATCCCCAATATTGTGCAACAATATAAGCAACATATATGCTGGGTTTGAAACAAAGAGAAGCAAGTGCAATTTCTTTCCTAGAGGAACTTAAAATTAAGGAAGTTGGCAGGAATGTCAAGAAAAAAAAGTGATCCAACATTAGTGCTATAATAGAAAGAAAAAGGTATAGAAACACATAACAGAAAGATTACTGATAAATAGCCAATGCATTTGTGGTGCTTACTGTAAGTGAGGCACTGTTCCATTAACTTGTTTAATCCTCACAACAATCTATGAGGTAAGTAGTATGACTAGTCTCATTTGATATATGAGGAAATTGAGGCACAGAATGGTTAAATGAGTTGCCCAAGGTCACACAGCTAAAATGTAGCAGTCAGGAATTGAACCCAGGAAATCCTGCTCAACACCTTTCTTCTTAAAGACTATACTATCAGGAGCATTGCATAGGGAGACAAAATTAAGAAAGATGGATGGAGATAAAAGACAGATGGATGATTTATGAGAATGGTTCAGATTACCAACTGGAAATCCACTTATCTTATTTCTTGTGCCCTGAGTTCATCTTGGTACTGGACTCTTTCTGCTCCAGAATTCAAACAGGTAGAACCATTACTGCATTGACATATCCTAAATAGGATCACCCAAAGAGCCCCATTGATTATGTGCACTGACTTCTGTTATGTTGCACTATTTCCCTAAATATCCCATAGCAGAGAAAGAGAGTCTCATAATAAATTACATCTCAATCCTGTGCATTAGGGCTGGCCGCCCTCCCACAAACAATGTCAAAATTGTATGCAACTGGCACAGAGTCATTGTGACAATATGTAAATTACTTGTAAAGTGAACTTGACCTTGTATAATAAATGCTATTTGAATCTTAATTTGCTAACAATATTTTAATGCAGTAATTGAGGTCATGTAAGACGTGGACTAAAGATGAAACCATCTATAACTGTCGATTTTAAGCAGGACTGCATCACCCAGGTTTTTTAAATACTCCAAGGAATTAAAAGGCAAATGCAATGCTTATATTTGCTATGAATATGCACTGAAACATAACCGTAGAAAGAGACATAATGTGCTATAGGCCTAGGAAAGGAGTTTGGAAGAGATGATCAAAGGTTTTTTCTTATGCTAAAATTTCTTGGCTCTAGGATTAGTGTCCCCTGACCTACCCAGGCCTTTCCTTAATGAAATAAAGGAACAACTCAATAAATTACATGGCCCCAGTTTAATTTTAGTAATTTGGGGCACCTCCTCAACTCCATGCTTTCATCATTAATCATCAGGCTTCTTTTGTCTTCTCAAAGAAAGCCCTCCACCGATTGCCTGCTCAATCTCCTTTCTCTTTCCATTCCAGCTATCAGATCAAAATCAGGTTCAGCATCTGTGAAATTGACCCTCAAGTGTGAAATCATTTTTTAATGATAAAGTGTCAATAGTCTTCTGCAAGTATAAGGTATTTATTGAGTGTTATTATTATGCAGCTACTTCCCATAGTGATGACCTTTGTTCTCCTCTACCTCTCCTTCATTTGCTCTATTTCATGATCTCTCATCTTTGAGGGCTCAAAGCCTCTCTTCTTGTCTGAAAACTGAAACTCCAATGTTCTTTCTTCCACCCATTTCTGCCCTCTGTAAACTGGGCTAACGTTTCTCCAAACCCAGTGTACACTGTAGAGAAAGCCAGGCTTGGCTCTGAATGAAGACAGCAATCACCATTCTTCCTCCCGCGTGTAGTCAAGCAAAATGCATGTTGATTGACTCCCACTTACTCAGCCTAGCCAACTTCCAGGAGAGGCAGTTGGGAGGGGCCCTCCAGGAGGAGCAGGAGAGGAGCAAAGGGCAATTGCCCTGCCCACTCAGGCCAGGGGAGCCTCCTGAGCTCCCAGGCCAGTCCTCTGCCCTCCAGAACCTCCTCCAGGCTGTGTAGGTCCTTGGGGGCATAGGAGGGAGGCCAAGGAGATCAGGAGAGGCAGGTGGGAGGGGCCCTCCCAGACTGGAGGAGCAAGAGAGGAGCACAGGGCATTTGCCCTGCCCACTTGAGCCCAGGAAGCCTGCTGGGCTCCCAGGAGGGCCCCTGCCCTCTGAGACCAGGGGTGGGGGGCACACCTGGGCCCTTTCTGTTCCTTGAGCCTAATCCCCACCCCCCACAGCCCCCAGGGCCTTTTCTAGCCCTGTGGGTCCTGAGCACTGGCTCCACACACCACCCAAACCTCGCCCGTGCTTAGGCCCCACTCTCCATACCCAAGGCCTTTTCCCCCTTTTGCTTTTTTTTTTATTCTTTTCCCTCCTCCTCTTTTTTACTATTGTGGTACTGATGTACCTTCAGGTTGTTGATTCATCTACATATATTTTTTTATATTCTTCCTAACAGATCTGTTAGTTTCCTAGTCTAATTTTATTTTTTACCTTGTTATTGTTTCTTCTTTTTTTTTTTCTGCCCCAGGTGGCTTGTGGGATGTTGGTTCATGAACCCAGCGTCAGGCCAAAGCTCCTGCGGTGGGAGCTCCAAGTCCAAACTACTGGACTAACAGAGAACCTCAGACCCCAAGGAATATTCATTGGAGTGAGGTCTCCCGGAGTTTCTCATCTCAGCACCAAGACCCAGCTCTACCCAATAGCCTACAAACTCCAGTGTTGGAAGCCTCAGGCCAAACAACCAGTAAGAAAGGAACATAATCCCACTCATTAACAACAACAAAAAATGAGACAGCAAAAAAATATCTCACAGATGAAGAAGCAAGGTAAAAACCTACAAGACCAAATAAATGAAGAGGAAATAGGCACTCTACCTGAAAAAGAATTCAGAGTAATGATAGTAAAGATGATCCAGAATCTTGGAAATAGAATGGAGGCACAGATTGAGAAAATACAAGAAATGTTTCACAAAGATCCAGAAGAACTAAAGAACAAACAAAGAGAGATGAACAGCACAATAACTGTAATGAAAAATACACTAGAAGGAATCAATAACAGATAACTGAGGCAGAAGAATGAATGAGTGAGCTGGAAGACAAAATGGTGGAAATAACTGCCGAGGAACAGAATAAAGAAAAAAGAATGAAAAGAATGGAAGACAACCTCGGAGACCTCTGGGACAACACTAAACGCAACAACATTCTAATTATAGGGGTCCCAGAAGAAGAGAAAAAGAAAGGGTCTGAGAAAATATTTGAAGAGATTATAGTTGAAAACTTCCCTAACATGGGAATGGAAATAGTCACCCAAGCCCAGAAAGCACAGAGAGTCCCATACAGGATAAACCCTAAGAAAAACACACCAAGTCACATATTAATCAAACTAACAAAAATTAAAATCAAAGATAAAATATTAAAAGCAACAAGGGAAAAACAAAAAATAACATAAAAGGGAATCCCCATAAGGTTATCAGCTGATTTTTCAGCAGAAACTCTGCAGGCCAGAAGGGAGTAGCAGGATATACTTAAAGTGATGAAAGAGAAAAAACTACAACCAAGATTACTCTACCCAGCAAGGATATCATTCAGATTCGATGGAGAAGTCAAAAGCTTTTCAGACAAGCAAAAGCTAAGAGAATCCAGCACCACCAAACCAGCTTTACAACAAATGCTAAAGAAACTTCTCTAAGCGGGAAACAGAAGAGAAGAAGAAGACCCACAAAAGCAAACCCAAAACAATTAAGAAAATGGTAATAGGAAAATACATATTGATAATAACCTTGAATGTAGCTGGATTAAATGCCCCAACCAAAAGACACAGACTGGCTGAATGGATGCAAAAACAAGCCCTATATATATGCTGTCTACAAGAGACCCACTTCAGACCTAGGGACACATACAGATTGAAAGTGATGGGGTAGAAAAAGATATTCCAAGCAAATGGAAATCAAAAGAAAGCTGGAGTAGCAATTCTCCTATCAGACAAAATAGACTTTAAAATAGAGACTATTACAAGAGACAAAGAAGGACACTACATAATGATCAAAGGATCAATCCAAGAAGAAGATATAACAATTATAAATGTTTATGCACCAAACATAGGAGCACCTCAATACATAAGGCAAATGCTAATAACCATGAAAGGAGAAACTGACAGTAACACAATAATAGTAGGGAACTTTAACACTCCACTTACACCAATGGACAGATCATCCAAACAGAAAATAAATAATGAAACACAAGCTTTAAATGACACAATAGACCAGATAGATCTAATTTATATTTATAGAACATGCACCCAAATCTGGCAGAATGAACTTTCTTCTCAGGTGCACATGGAACATTCTCCAGGATAGATCACATCTTGCGTCACAAATCAAGCCTTGGAAAATTTAAGAAAATTGAAACCATATCAAGCGTCTTTTCTGACCAAAACTCTATGAGATTGGAAATCAACTGCAGGAAAAAAACTGTAAAAAACACAAATGCATGGAGGCTAAACAGTGCACTACTAGATAACCAAGAGATCACTGAAGAAATCAAAGAAGAAATAAAAAAATACATAGAAACATATGACAACGAAAACATGACAACCCAAAACCTCTGGGATGCAGCAAAAGCAGTTCAAAGAGGGAAGTTTATAGCAATACAATCCTACCTCAAGAAACAAGAAAAATCTCAAATAAACAATCTAACCCTACACTTAAAGCAACTAGAGAAAGAAGAACAAAGAAAACCCAAAATCAGTAGAAGGAAAGAAATCATAAAGATTAGAGCAGAAACAAATGAAATAGAAATGAAGAAAACAATCAATAAAGCAATCAAAGCAAAGCAAAGAACAGTAAAACTAAAAGCTAGTTCTTTGAGAAGATAAACAAAATTGACAAACCCTTAGCCAGACTCATCAAGAAAAAAAGGGAGAGGATGCAAATCAATAAAATTAGAAATGAAAAAGGAGAAATCACAAGTGACACTGCAGAAATACAAAGGATTATAAGAGACTACTACAAATGACTATATGCCAGTAAAATGGACAATGATGAAGAAATGATTAAATTCTTGGAAAGGTACAATTTTCCAAGACCGAACCAGGAAGAATCAGAAAATATAAACAGACCTATCACAAGTAATGAAATTGAAACTGTAATTGAAAATCTTCCAACAAACAAAAGTCCAGAACCAGATGGCTTCACAGGCGAATTCTACCAAACATTTAGAGAAGAGCTAATACCGATCCTTCTCAAACTCTTCCAAAAAACTGCAGATGGAGAAACACTCCCAAATTCATTCTACAAAGCCAAATTCATTTCTGATACCAAAACCAGAAAAAGATATCACACACAAAAAAATTATAGACCAATATCACTGATGAACATAGATGCAAAATTCCTGAACGAAATACTAGCAAGCAGAATCCAACAGCACATTAAAAGGATCATACACCATGGTTAAGTGGGATTTAGCCTAGGGATGCAAGGATTCTTTAATATATGCAAATCAATCAATGTGATACACCACATTAACAAATTAAGGAATAAAAACCATAGGATCATCTCAATAGATGCAGAAAAAGTTTTTGACAAAATTCAACACCCATTTATGATAAAAACTCTCCAGAAAATGGGTATAGAGGGAACCTACTTCAACATAATAAAGGCCATATATGACAAACCCACAACAAGCATCATACTCAATGGTAAAAAACTGAAAGTGTTTCCACTAAGATCAGGAACAAAACAAGGATGTCCACTCTTGCCACTCCTATTCAACATAGTTTTGGAAGCCCTAGCCTCAGCAATCAGAGAAGAAAAAGAAAGAAAAGGAATACAAATTGGAAAAGAAGAAGTAAAACTGTCACTGTTTGCCAATGACATGATACTATACAGAGAGAATCCTAAAGATGCTCCAGAAAACTACTAGAACTAATCAATGAATTTGGTAAGGTTGCAGGATACAAAATTAGTGCACAGAAATCTCTGGCATTCCTATACACCAACAATGAAAAATTCAGAAAGAGAAATTAAGGAAACACTCCTATTTACTATTGCAACAAAAAGAATAAAATACCTAGGAATAAACCTGCCTAAGGAGGTAAAAGACCTGTACTCAGAAAATTGTAAAACACTGATAAAAGAAATCAAAGATGACATAAACAAATGAAGAAATATACCATGTTGTTGGATTGGAAGAATCAACTATTGTGAGAATGACTATACTACCCAAAGCAATCTACAGATTCAGTGTAATCCGTATCAAACTACCAATGTCATTCTTCACAGAATTAGAACAAAAAATTTTACAATTCTTATGGAAACACAAAAGACCCTGAATAGCGAAAGCAATCTTGAGAGAGAAAAACAGAGTTGGAGGAATTAGGTTCCCTGACTTCAAATTATACCACAAAGCTACAGTAATCAAGACAGTATAGTACTGGCACAAAAACAGAAATATAGACCAATGGTACAAGATAGAATGCCCAGAGATAAACCCACGCACATATGGGCACCTAATTTACAACAAAGGAGGCAAGAACATACAATGGAGAAAAGACAGCCTCTTCAATAAGT
This sequence comes from Monodon monoceros, assembly GCF_005190385.1. Classification (NCBI taxonomy): domain Eukaryota; kingdom Metazoa; phylum Chordata; class Mammalia; order Artiodactyla; family Monodontidae; genus Monodon; species Monodon monoceros. Next base: position 57,105,744 of record NW_021703778.1, on the reverse strand, counting down.
GGTGCTGGGAAAACCGAACAGCTGCATGTAAAAGAATGAAATTAGAACACTTCCTGACAGCATACCCAAAAATAAACTCCAAATGGATTAAAGACCTAAATGTAAGACCAGATACTATAAAACTCTTAGAGGAAAACACAGGAAAAACAAGCTTTGACATAAACCACAGCAAGATCCTTTTTGACCCGCCTCCTGGAGTAACGGAAGTAAAAACAAAAATAAACAAATGGGACATAATTAAACTTAAAAGCTTTGCACAGCAAAGGAAACCATAAAGGAGACAAAAAGGCAACCCTCAGAATGGGAGAAAATATTTGCAAATGAAACAACAGACAAAGGATTAATCTCCAAAACATACAAACAACTCATGGAGCTCAATATCAGAAAAACAAACAATCCAGTTAAAAAATGGGCAGAAGACCTAAATAGACATTTCACGAAGGAAGACATACAGATGGACAAGAGGCACATGAAAAGATGTTCAACAACACTAATTATTAGAGAAATGCAAATCAAAACTACAATGAAGTATCACCTCACACTGGTCAGAATGGCCATTATCAAAAAAATCTAGAAACAATAAATGCTGGAAAGGGTGTAGTGAAAAGGGAACCCTCCTGCACTATTGGTGGGAATGTAAATTGATACAACCACTATGGAAAGCAGTACAGAAGTTCCTTAAAAAACTACAAATAGAACTACCATATGACCCAGCAATCCCACTACTGGGCATATACCCTGAGAAAACCATAATTCAAAAAGAGACATGTACCACAATATTCACTGCAGCACTATTTACAGTAGCCAGGACATGGAAGCAACTGAAGTGTCCATCGACAGATGAATGGATAAAGAAGATGTGGCACATATATACAATGGAATATCACTCAGCCATAAAAAGAAACGAAATTGAATTATTTGTAGTGAGGTGGATGGAGCTAGAGACTGTCATACAGAGTGAAGTAAGTCAGAAAGAGAAAAACAAATACTGTATTCTAACACATATATATGGAATCTAAAAAAAAAAAAAAAGGTTCTGAAGAACCTAGTGAAAGAGCAGAAATAAAGACGCAGACGTAGAGAATGGACTTGAGGACATGGGGAGGGGGAAGGGTAAGCTGGGACGAAGTGAGAGAGGGCATTGACATATATACACTACCAAATGTAAAGTAGGTAGTGGGAAGCAGCTGCATAGCAGAGGGAGATCAGCTGGGTGCTTTGTGACCACCTAGGGGGTGGGATAGGGAGGGTGGGAGGGAGACGCAAGAGGGAGGAGATATGAGGATATATGTATATGTATAGCTGATTCACTTTGTTATACAGCAGAAACTAACACACCACTGTAAAGCAATTATACTCCAATAAAGATGTTAAAAAATAATAATAATAAAATAAAATACATAACCAACAAGGACCTACTATATAGCACAGGGAATGCTGCTCAATATTCTGTAATAACCTAAATGAGAAAAGAATTTGAAAAAGAATAGATACATGTATATGTATAACTGAATCATTTTGCTGTACACCTGAAACCAACACAACATTGTTAATCAACTATGCTCCAATATAAAATAAAAATTTTTTAAACAGATAATAAGGACCTACTGTATAGCACAGGGATATCTACTCAATATTCTGTAATAACCTATATGGGAAAAGAATCTGACAAAAATAGATATATGTATAATTGTTTCCCTTTGCTGTGCACCTGAAACTAACACAACATTGTAAATCAACTATACTTCAATAAAAGTTAAAAAAAAAAAAGAAATGAAATTGAGTTATTTGTAGTGAGGTGGATGGACATAGACTCTGTCATACAGAGTGAAGTTAGTCAGAAAGAGAAAAACAAATACCATATGCTAACTCATACATATGGAATCTAAAAAAAAAGGTACTGATGAACCTAGTTGCAGGGCAGGAATAAAGAGGTAGACCTAGAAAATGGGCTTGATAACATGGGGTGGGAGGGCGAAGCTGGGGCGAAGTGAGAGTAGCATCGACATATATACACTACCGAATGTAAAATAGTTGGCTGGTGGGAAGCAGCAGCATAGCTCAGGGAGATCAGCTCAGTGCTTTGCGATGACCTAGAGGGGTGGGATAGGGAGGGTGGGAGGGAGGCTCAAGAGGGCAGGGATATGGGGACACATGTATGCATATGGCTGATTCGCTTTGTTGTACAACAGAAACTAACACAGTATTGTGAAGCAATTATACTCCAATAAAGATCTATAAAAAAAATAAAATTAAAATTAGGGCAAAATTCCAAGATGAACCAGATACCCAATTTTTAAATAAATACAGTATTTTACCTTTAGAAGGGATATTTGTTCTCCACATTCGAGAAATTATTACTCACACAGTTATCTATTATAGATAGAATGGCCAGAGGTAGCACCAGAAACAGGAAGTCGGGGCGGGGGGTGGGGGGAGGACAGTTATCATTTGCAGCTTTTTAAGAACACTTGCAAGCACTTGATCTTTGTTCTCTTCAGCAACAATAGATGGTGAGTGGTCAATGCTCAGCTGGCAACTGATGGCGTTTTGAAAGCTTTGGAAGCCCGTTTCCAGCTGACTGGCTATTTTCACTATTGGTGAGTTACTCTGTCTTTATCACAGCTGACTGATCTCAGCTGGCTGCATCTTTTGGCCCTGTACCTCTTCCCTCCGGAAGCCGATGCTAATAGCAAAGGTGTTGCTTTCCCTGTGACTGATGCCTCCCTCTGCCTAACGAACAGCAAGGCCAGTAAAAGGCTTTAATCATAAACACAGAGCACTTCCAGCACATGGTAAATAATAAACTGAAACTCAGCCAGTGGTGACAGGATTGGCTGGTGACAGGACTGGTGACAGGGATGGTTTACGGGCAGGGGAGGCTGCTAGAACTTTGTAAGCACTGAACATCTTCCAGCTCTACATACTTGAAATGTCCCAAGAAGTAATGAGCTAGATATGATTTTTTGCTTTGGAAGCACCTCATGATGAAATTTACCAAAGAGGCAGAAGAGACGCCCAGATCTTTAATGCACATTCAAGTGTATGATAGAGGAGGATAAATGTACTATATATAATAGTTGAACATACCCTCTGTGTTTACTGTTGTGAATATTGACTTCCCAATGGATTTAATCAAAATCAATAACACAATGTACAGTAATGAAATAATGTAAAATGCAGTAATGTATAGGCCAAGAGGTTGACTATGGAATATATTAACAGAGAAGCAGCTTTACAAGAATAATTCATTCCTCTTTCAGAATCTTTCTATACCTAATATAAGACAATAAGAAGGAGAAGCAAAATTCTAGAGCTGGGCCACGAAATGAGTTCTTTACAGAACTTTTAAAAATTATCTTCTTAGCAAATTTAGTGAGACAGGATTGGGCTACAGCTGGAAAGACACAATGAAGAAATCCATTTACAAGATCAGAAGGCTGACCTACAGGTAGATGGGCCAAACATTGTCTTTCAGGTTGGCTTATAAAGGGAAATAAAATGACTGATTTTTAACAATATCATAATGATTTTCTAGAAGTCAAATAAATTCTAAAATGTTTTTTATATACCGTTGGAGCATATACATGCATCCTAAAGTTAAACGGCGAAGGGCACAATTGTTAAGAACTGTCTACTTATTAAATTTATATCCTAAGAGGTAAAAGAGGGAAATGTATTATCTAGAATTGGCCAGAAAGGCCCAAGGTGATTTTTGAGTAATCAATATTTTCCAATATATGCTACAGCTTTAAAACAGAGAAAAATAACTGATACTGGCATTCACTAGAAATCTGTTTTTCTAAAGAAAGCTTAATGATTTGCTGGTAAAGATTAACTATAATACAAAGATTTCAAAGAGTATTTTACCAAGAAGGAATAGCATTCCCATTTTATAGAAAACCAAACTGAAATCTCAGGATGTTAAGAGGTCTTACCATAAATCACTGGATGAACTCTTTCACTCATTTATCATTTCTATTTCTTTCTTTACAACCTTAATTAACGTTTCCCTTCTTGTATTTGGCTGTTACTCCTGTCGATTAACATTTGTGTTACCATCTGCATTCCCTCAATTCGTTCTTCCTCTGTTTTCCCATTTCTTCTTCATCTGACCATCCTACACTCTCTTTCAAAGAAGCTTTAAAAGAGGAAAGAATAAAGACAGAAAGAGGGAAAATAACCTACTTTTAATCATAGGTGGAATAGCTGATCTAAGGCAGGAGGTACCTTTTTTAAATATCTCCTCTTTAAATAGGTGAAAGGATAAGAAAAAGGAAGGAAGGAAGGAAGGAAGGGAGGGAGGGAGGGAGGAAATTAAAGGAGAAGAAAATAAATGAATTACCAATATTTGCTAGCACAGTCCTGCAATGATTAATGGGAACTTCCACATGCCATTTCTGGGTAATGCCTGAGAATTATTGAAGACAAGCACTGACATACACAAACATTATTAGAATCCGAGCAGCAATAGCCTCTCTAAGGGTGGAATGGCTTGGAATTCAGGAATCAGGCACAGACCATCTAGGGTCTAGTGACATTTCCTACTCATCCTCAAGGGACTCCACCATGACTGGAGTAATAGAAGTTAAAACTTCAGTCAGGCCCTTATTAGTTACTTTGCACACAGGATATGGGGTACCATTGTTAGTGGCAAACTACAGCTATTGCAGCTCAGAATTGACAATGCTCTTTTTAAAAAGCTATCTTTGACTGCTCAATATAAGGTTAGGAGCAGGTCATGTACAGGGTTTTTTACCAAATTAATGCTATCAGGGGAATTACACTTAAATGGAATTCTTTCTATCTAAACAATTCCATCTAGTTTCATCACTGCTTTTTCTCTCCATCCCCCCCCCATATAAAATAAGTCAGATGAGTAGACATCTGGAATAATATATAAAGAATCAAGTTATCAAACAAGCCAAGATTTACCACCAGGTCTTATGCCCTCTCTCTAAGTCATCCAAGAAACAAAAGTCTCAAATAGCCAGTAATTTTTTTTGACAGGTTTCAAATAATCTTTGACATCAGCTTCTTGGTGCACAATCTTCATTCAAATGACCAAAAATAAAAATTTAAAGAGACTCTTCCATTTGGGAATCATTTCCTTCATCTATTTTTTATTTAAACAGCACATTGCTGTGTTTAAAAGAAGGTTTCCTAAATCAGCCATCAAATACATGTAGGAATCAAAATCTAAATCTAATCACCAAGCTTATTATTCCTTACTTAAAGGCAAGAAGTTTTTTTTTTAATGGCATCTATTTTTTTTAATTCTAACTACTCTTTTTATATAACAAAGAATCATATTGTCAGCACTGTGCCAGTCCAACAACAGAAAACTTCATTAAACCTGTGTCTCCACATACATGTAACTTGGATAATTGAAGATGTTTGTTTTCAGTAATTAAGTTAATGATGTTCTTTAAGCCCCTGTGTGCCCACATATAATGTGTGTGTTTGAGATGGGGCATTGGGGGAAGAAGAGAGTTCACAGAAGTAGACTTTAAGTGACTCTACTCAGCATAGTAAAAAGTGACACTGGGTTGACAGAAGTGACACTGAATTGATAGAAGGCCCTGAATTCTAGAGTAACAGTTATTTGGATTTTAACCACAAAGTGACATTGAATTATTGTAGATTCTTAAGCTGAAAAGTGATGAAATCAAAACTATAATTCAGGAAGATATGGATCTATTGTGGGTGCTTGGCAACTGGGTGGAGAGAGGGAAGGATAAGGGTACAGGAGTTGGATGGAAAAGAGAATGGAGGCCAAGAACATGCTTAGGATGTTAATTATAGCAATAATCCACAATAAGGCAAAAAGGGCCTGGTATAGACTGAATGCTTGTGTCCCCCCGAAAATTTATGTGTTGAAACCTAATTCCCAATATGATGATATTAGGAGTGGGAGCTTTGGGGAGTGGTTAGGTGATGAGGGTTGTGCCCTCATGAATGGGATTACTGCCCTTATAAAAGCAACCTTAAAGAGCTTATTTACCTTTCCACCATGTGAGAACACAGCGAGAAGACAGCCGTCTGCGAATCAGGAAGCAAGCCCTTATCAGACAGCAAATCTGCTGGCACCTTGATCTTAGATTCCTCAGCCTCCAGAACCATGAGAAATAAATTTCTGTTGTTTATATGCCACCCAGTCTATGGTATTCTGTTATGGCAGCCCAAACAGATTAAGACATGACCTAAACCAAAAAATGGAGAGAAACGATAAGAAAGGCAGATCAGGGGGAAAACGTGATTGTGTGAAGACTGGCAGGTATAGATAAATTGATGGTTATAGAAAATTAATCCTAAATTGCGATACGAGAGAACAAGGAAAAGGAATTTACCACCAACAGGAAAATGGGAGACAGCAAAGAGCACTGATTTAGAAAATAGGGAGGAGTGGGGGAAAGGGCAAGGAAATTAGGTTTAATATTTGGTCCAACCCTTGATAAATTTGAGAGGATGAAGTTACATTCACCTAGAGCAATTTAATTAGCAGATAAAAAGATGGTATCTGGATTAGAAATAACAATTAAAATGGACGTTTTAAGCAACAAGCATAGAGATGACAGCTGAGGTCTTAAGAATGACTAAACTGACCCAGGGACAAAAGCAGAAAAACAGAAGGCCAAGGGTATGACCTTGGAGGAAATTTGATTTTGAAAGGCAGGATGTAAATCAAAAAAAGAGATCTCAAAGGGGAGGGAGGCAAAGGCCCCAGGCACATTGGAATAATTGCAGGAGTTCTTACCGTGGAGGAAGACGTGGGTTCTAGTTTTTGTTTTGTCATTTATGAATGGTAACATTGACTGAGCTCCATGATTGTGCTATGCTTCTATAAAATTAAGAATCTAGAAGAGTTGTTTCTGCTTCGGATATAGACAGCTAGAAGGGGTGTTGCTAACAACTCTAACAACAAAGAAATGCCAGATAGACTATAACATCGTAAGTTTTTTTGAACCACTGTGAGTTCTGATGTCATGACACAACCATGAGATAGATTCCTCAAGAAGAGATGGGCCACGCAGACTAGCTCAGCATGAGAAAAAGATCTTCATAAAAGCAAGTAAGAAGAAACCAGCTAAAATTTTAGCAAGTTCTAAAGGTCAAGTGTGGGATAACGTGACAATGTAGAACTCTTGGGAGCCCCAGAGCAAAAGGGGATTTATGTTCAAAGGCTCTTCTCTCCTCCACTGAGTACTCACAAGATTGGAGGCTGTGTAAGAAACCAAAAAGAGTACCCTCAGTGGTGTGAGTGTGCAGGAAGGGATAAGCTGACACTGCAAGAATGCACAAGTTCTGTCATCCTACCCAGAACATTTTCTCATACAGAGCATAGCCATAATCCACTGGGAGAGAGGCCCGAATCCCATGGATGGTAAACAACTGTTGTCAGAAGAGGAACCAGTCCTCTTCTCCGATAGCTGAAGTGCTAAAGAACCTTAAGTACAAGCACAATTCCTAACTCACCCACAACTTTTACCTTCAAAGTTTATTTTCAAAGCAAAGGTTAATTATCAGATGGTTAGATTAGCAGGTCAGACCACAGTACTAGGGAGGGGCATTGCTAGGGGTTAAATTGTGGCCTCCCCAAATTCATATGCTGAAGTTCTAAGCCCTGGTACCTCAAAATGTGGCCTTATTTGGAAATATGGCTACTGCAGATGTAATTAGTAAAGTTAAGATGAGGTCCTACTGGAGGAGGGTGGGCTCTAATCTGACTGGTGTCCTTATAAAACGGAGAGATTGGTCATGTGCACAGGGAGAACGCAGCATGAAGATGAAGGGAGAAATCAGGGTGATGCTTCTACAAGCCAAGGAATGCTACAGATTGCCAATAAACCACAAGAAGCTAGGGAAGGTTCATAGAACAGATTTATCCTCATAGCCCACAGAACCAACCCTGCTGACACTTTGATCTTGGACTTCTAGCTTTCAGAACTGTGAGATAATACATTTCTCTTGTTTCAGCCACGCAGTTTGTGATATTTTGTTATGGCAGCACTAGCAAACTAATACAGGCTTTGAGGAAGTTATAGAGTTAGATTTATTAATTCATTTATTGAAAACATTTTTTCAGACCCTACAATGTGAAGTGAACGTAGTAATGAACAAAACAGATAAAGTCCCTGCCCTCAAGGGGCTATTATCCTAGTTTAGAAGATAAACAATAAAACAAATGAATATATTATATGTCAAGTAGTGGTATGCGCTTTGAACTAAACTAAAGCAGAATGGGCAGAGGCAAGATCATGTAGGATTTATAAGGACTTCAAATTTTATTCCAAGTGAGATGGGAAACCACTGGAGGATAATGAGAAATTATTTAAATTTTAAAAGCTGGCTGCCACGGGAAGGTTAAACTTTATAGGAAGGTTAGTGTAAAAGTAGGGAGACCCTTTGCAGCTGTTCATGCTGAGATGATATTATCTTGGGCTAAGGTAGAAGCAGAAGTAGTCATACAGAATATATTTAGACAGCACTACTGACGGCCCATGATAGCTATATGGGTGTTGGTCAGGAGGAGTTTCTCCCTTAGTGAGAAAAATTTCCAGCCTGAATCAGAAGATATAACTCTAAGCAGATTTCAAAGCTCTGGAAAGTAACTGACTATATAATATGGCTAGGCACATAATGGCTGTAAATATTTTAAAATCCTGCAAGAGATTGGCAAATATTTTCAAATGGTAGAATCTTAACAAAAAGTGCATTTTAACACAGAACTTATTTGCACCTTTCCATCCTTCAAAATGTTTTCTGCATTTCCACCTGGGGTGCTCTCCCTAGTGAGAGCCATTGGTGGGACTGTTTTGAAAGCTCTTGCCTTTCATCACAGGCCAAAATAAATCAAAAACTGTGCTCACAGCTTTTGCAAGGATTGGTTCAATTGTGAAAAAGAATATGTTTGATCTGTAGAGGCTCTCCAGGGGAAAATGTTTTGAGTGAAAGGCCAGCATTGTATTTTCTAAAAACAAATGCTTCATCGTCCTTCATCCATAAAGCCTGTATCTGCACACACAGAAATGAAGAAAGAAGTTTAAATACTTCTCCAAGCCCTGTGCACATGGGGAGGTGCTTAAAGTAGGAAGAACCAAAGCATTATTGAGATCACAGTGGGATGATTCTTGCCTGAATTGTTCAGATTAAATGCCTAACTGGAGCAAGTGTCCAAGATTATTGTTCTTTACCTAAAAGGAGGCGGATCTTGCTATTTCTGTTTTCCTAGGAAACTACTAGCACCTTTATTCATACTTTGTTATATATTTCCCAAGAGTAATGCTAAGTCAAAGATTAGTAAATCTTCATAATTCTGGATATTAAGTAAGAGTTGCTACAAAAACGAACTGTCTTCTAAATGTCAACCCAGTACTTTTCCCATGTGGAGGGATGTTTTTCTTGGTTAGATTTATAGCTTTTTCCAAGTCCTTAATCAATGCAGTCTCAGTCAAATAACCCTAGTCAACTTTGCTTCCTAATTGGATGAATTTTACTAATAAACTCTAATTTTCACCAAGAAAATATAGATTTACAGTAATCCTGTAAATTCCTTTTCATTTGAAAGAGATACTTGCACCATTTTCAAAATTGTCTAATATCATTTTCTATTTACAGAGGTTTTAACTAAGCTAAATTTTCTGTTGAACTATGCCCAAGATGTGAAAATTTTATTCCTCCATGAATGGTGTCCAGTTTTTTTCATCAGTTACCATGAAAGCCTACTAAGAGGTCATATTCCTCTCCATCTCATTAATATATGATGGTGGAGGAAGTACACCATTTGGGGTTGTTTGTCTTGAAAAGTAGGAATATTCTGGGACTTGATCCTGTCACTCTGTCATACACTGAGAGTCCTGAGACCTCTATCACATAGGTACATTTAGTTACTCCACCCTGACACTCTAATCTCATGTTTGGATATATAGTCTTTCCTTTAGCCCAACAATCTTACTAAGATTTTTATTTCTTTTTTGGTGGATTTTTTTATGAGGATATGAGAACAAACCACATGTTCAGGAGATATCGCACCAGACATATATACCCTCTTCACTAAATTGACCACCAAACTCTACCGATGTTAGCAGTCAGGACCCTCTCTTTTACATCACCTCTCACTGCCCATGCTGTTAGATTTCCAATAAATATTCCCAAATGAACAAATGCTTAATCAAGCAAACCTCCCAAGTTGATTTTAATTTAATTTGACCATTATTGTTATATTCCTACTGTATGCAGCACTGTGCAAAGTACTATTAATAGGCCATATACTGATGAATAAAACAGCCCTTTGTTCATGGGCTCACAACTTGCAGGAGACCCTAGACTAGGATTTATCTTGAATGATCCCAGATTTGTACTAATCTTGAATAGATACAAAGCTGTGGAGAAGCTTATGTGTAAGAAATCAGGGAGCAAGGGCCTTCAGAGTCATCTCATCACAGTGTCTCCATTCAGGGCATTTCCTTAATCATGGACTTCTTCAGTCCACTCCAAGGAAAATAAGTATAAACACATAGGACAAGACGCATGGTTCAGTGACTCCAGTCTTCTAGTTCTCACCATCTTTAATGAAAAAAGCAGTTCAAAAATAAATTCAATGTATAAAATAATAGGATTGGGCAGGGACTTGGAAGTCTCTTAGCTCAATTCTCTTATTTTAAAGATGAGTGAACTGAGCTTCAGGGAGGAAAAGTGGCTTGTCTTAGGTCATCCACTTCTTAGTGGCAGATCTTATTTGGGAATAAGTGAGTCTTATTCCCAAACACTCAGCCTCCCTGCCTCTCTGGCTAATTGAATATCAAGAGGCTGAACATAATCCATATTTAAGCTCCAAGGGGAAAAATAGGATAAGAAAGAAAAGCTCGGGTTTCCCTGGTGGCGCAGTGGTTGAGAGTCCGCCTGCCGATGCAGGGGACACGGGTTCGTGCCCGGTCTGGGAAGATCCCACATGCCGCAGAGCGGCTGGGCCCGTGAGCCATGGCCGCTGAGCTGTGCGTCTGGAGCCTGTGCTCCGCAACGGGAGAGGCCACAGCAGTGAGAGGCCCGCGTACCGGGAAAAAAAAAAGAAAAAAAAAAAAAAAAAGCTCCATCGAGGTGAGAGATGTGAAGCCTGTGCTGAGTTCCACTCACTGGCTTCCTTCTTGTTATGCTGGAAGACAGATGACTCGCTCCTCCCAATCTCAGAGACCCAGATTAATGTAGATGTGGGAAAGAGAAAAAGCTGTGTGGAAACTTTATTAATCTGCGGGAAAGACCAAGAGCACCAGCACCCGTTTACTGGGGAGGAACACTGACTATTCGTTAGTTGCATGTGGTCAAAACCCAGCTTTATCAACTACTGTGTTTTCTTGGGTGAGTTACTTAACCTCTCTGTGTTTTGATTGCTCATCTCTGAAATGGGATAATAGCTACCTCAAAGTGTCGTTATGAGGATTAAGTAATTGATACTTATAGAGTGATTAGATTTGCTTGGTTCATAACTATCTATGCACTTATAAAATAAATATAGCACAATGATGTAAGTACCCAATCTAATATAAACCAGAATAATTAGAGATATGTCCTACCTAAAAATAATTTCTTCTGTGTTTTTTTATAGGAAGCAAATTTCAAAGAGTTAGAATATTCTTTTGAGGATTTGTAGTACAAATATCCTATACTATTCATTAAGATGTCAACTTCAGCTAAAAGTGGTATCATGTCATTCAGATGGAAAACAGACATGTTCAATTTTAAAAAATTAATTATCACTTTGCATTGGTATTTTCCTCATTGGGTTTTGTGAGACAACCATCTCCCTGGAATATAAATATAAATATGAGTCAAAAGAACTGAAAGTCTTCCATAGTGTATAACATTGGGAAGCGCTCGGATAAATAGAATTTAATAGGTTTCTTTACTGCAGGACTTTTAAGAGCCTGTACTATGCTAACGTGAATTGTAAATTCTGTTTATTAAGGTGAGAAGTAAATCATCATTAAATATAGACTTAAAAGGATAGCAGCTAAAAGGCAACTATGCTTTACAGAACTTCGGATTATTAATAGTCTTTCAAAAGGTCATTCCTGCAGGCACTGATTCTGATAGAGGTTTCAAAGCATGAATCTGCATGATCATCGATAGCTAGGCATCTGTTAGAGTTTACACAGCTCATTCTGAACTTAGTGCCCAATGCAAAATCTACCAAAGTGACAATTTTGTGTAGCTTGTCCACAAGATAAAAAGGAACAAATAGTAATTTTAATGCATTGAAAGGAGAGTTAGCATGAAGTTTTGATAGAATGTCCAGCAAATTAATATGCCTTCTGTTAAGAGTGAGTGGAAGACAAATTTTTCCTTATATAGGTAAAACACACCTTCATATGACCCAGGGTATTTGGTTCCTGAAGATTTCATTGCCATGAGCATCTCAAAAGAGATCGGAGCCCAGTAGTTGAATAAGTTTTAAATTACCCTGTTAGGAAGAAGTCCTTCCCCTGAAGTATATTCAGCTTGAAAGACTCATTGAATGAGTTCTGGCCATAAGACTACAGTCTGCAAAATATGAGACATTTATACCAAGAGATGTGGGATGTGGGAAATAGGCCTTCTGTAGGCCAGTAGAGCTTCTACAACATCTTTGATGATTATGCCACAAGCAGCTAAGACTGCTAACCTGCCTGCCTTCATTCATTGATTATAACAGCCCAGGGCATCTCACAACCAAGTGCTTGAAGTAACAAGAAAGTTGTAATAGGACTGAAATGTCATAAATTCTTGAGTGTTGTCTTCTATAGTTCATCTATATACTTTCTAGTTGATCTAGCCGATGTTTTAATAATTTATTATTTATTTAATATTATTTATTTAAAATTTATTTATTTGATAAATTCTGTCAAACCAAAATCTAGAAGTACAAAAGCCAGAGTCAAAATGTCAGCGCCTATTTTAAGACATGGCATACAAAAAGGCCTGTTCTCATTTGCAAGTGTGTTGTTTAAACACTAGCATCAACCTATATGTTTACGCCCATCAGTTTTCTGACAACTGATAGTGTCGGGATTGATTTGAAAAACAAGGAATTAGAGTTTGAAGAGAAAGCAGGAAACTTTTCAGCTCAACCTTAAAAAAAGGAAAAGAAATGCATTTGGACCTTAGGGAGAAAGTTTCTAAGAAGTGGATTAAAAACAAAAAACAAACAAACAAAACTGAGCAATCCAAGTCATAAACACTGAGGTGTTTTGGTCTTCTCTGGGATTAAGTTTTCATTGGCAGTTGGTGCCTGAGGTATTCTCCCCCCTTAACTAGACCGAGCTATGTAAATGAATAAATGTTTGCAAACGTTTCTTTCCATGTTACTCTTTTTCCCAGGAGTACACAACATTGGAGCCACAAGGCGTGAATTAACATATGAATTGGAGGAAGATGTTTGCTGAGCAGAAGGAATGTGGAAGACCACAATGGCTCCAAACTATTAAGACTGAGGCACCTACTAGAAGAGTCTCTTCTCCCCCCTCAATCCCCACCTATACCAGTTTCCTTCCCCCAACCCAACAACCATGACCTCTCCCCCATGCATAAGCCTACGAACCCTATAAGCTGCCCTCCATCCCTGGTCTGTGGAAATGTGTCACAGAAATTACATCTAGTTACTAAAATAATGGTGTTTTTAAAGAGTTAAACATATAGACATTCTCTTTCAGGAATGTATCTCTTCCGTTTATCAAGGAATGTCTGTCCTTGTAAGTTTTCAATACTATTTTATTTTAAGGCATGTTAAACTTTATCGCTATATCAACTTGAAAAAAATGTGAAATTGGTAGCAGAACTTCAGGCTGTGATAGAATTCCCAAAGGATTCTGATGTCCTTTTAAAAATTAAATACAATAATGGAAGATAAACTGTGTAAAATGCCAGTACTTCTCCTCCACATCTCTTCTGTTTGTGTACTAAGCCAAGATGTCCCACTGCCAATCATATTTGAGGAAAGAAATAGTATACAGAGAGCTTTCAATGTCACTCATGCATTCATTAGATCCTCTGTTTCTCTCATTTGAGTTTGGTGTTAATTCACTGTACATATACTATACCTACATAAAACAGGCACAGCTTCTCTCATTATAATGCAATTGTTGGCAATTTAGAAAATACTAGATAGATTAAACCATAAAATCATTAATTTCAATGAAATAGGGGAATCGTACACTGGATAAAACAGGCATGATCCACTTTCCAGCTAAATCTGAAGCAATGTGTCTATCTTACATTTCCTTACTTAAAAAAATTACCAACAAACCTTACTTGATGTGAATATTAACTTTTTTCTTCAAATACATTTTAATAAACTCTCATTTCAGTGTTCCAATATGACTGTAGAGAACTTCAAAACTTTTTTTTTTCCAAAGGACTAAAATTCAAACCTCCCATGCCCCGTTTCAAAGAAATATTTATGGCTGGATTTAAAATGTCTGAACAAAGAGCTTTAAAATGAAATCTCCACTGGAAAAAAACAGCTACTGAGACCACAGCATAAATGCCATTTTTATGATAATGAGAAAAGTATTAGATTTCCAAAAAAGACTAATATAGTAACTATCTTCCGCCCCCCCCCCCAAAAAAAAATGTTCGGAGAGAAAAATATGGGATAATTCCAAATCTAAACTTCAGAAAAAGAAATTAATTTCTTTATTAATGTAAACAAAATAATTTGTCTTTTGTAATGTATGTCAAGTAAAAACGTGTTTCAATTTATATATCATTCACCTCTGTATATGTGGTCATTCCTCCTTCTAACATTCTCAGTAGCATTACAATGCCTCTGGCTAGTTTCTTTTAATTTTTTCCCTTTATTTACAAAGAGCAAACACAATTGTTTAAATGCAGGAGATATTTTCTTCCAGAAATCTGGAAAAGCACACAGAAAATCTAGAATCTTGTTAGACACATGAACATTTTGAAAATACCATAAGGAACCATTCCTGAAGGACACTAGGCCCAGGAATTTGCCCTTGACAGTCTCCCTGACAGCAACCTGATAGAATAAGGTTGATTTTCATAAGAGCAGCTTACAAAGGTATGATTCCTGCTCTGTGCATCAGATATTTCCATAAGAACTAGTTCCATTTCTAACCTCCATAGTTATGTCCAATCATCTTAAACTACTTATTCGTTTTGTCTATGCATCATCTGTAGATCCACAGATTTACTATCACCAAAGAGAGTAACATATCCTTTTATGTGCCCAACATAACCTCTTAAGGTTTCACAAGTCTGCCACAGTTTCAGCAACACTTATACTTCAGCACTCAGTTCAAATGCTTCTTGACTTTATAAACTTAGATTATATTTCTATACAGACTGGCAGCATACTGATGTTGTTTATATCTTTAAAGTTCCTCCTCACCCAGTCCTGCATTTTCCAGAATTACCTCTCAGTCAGTTTGCTCTCCAGCACACACAAACACTCGTATGTGTACCTGTGAAAGTTTCATCCTTCAGTGAAACAGAGGCAAGGCCAAGGGAAACAGCTAACACTTATTGATCCTTCTAAGCGCTAAGCATAATTCCAGGTGCTTTATGTACCCTGTCACTTTATCCCCATGACAGTACTGTGGAGTAAGAACCGGTATTCTTATTCCCGTTCACAGGTCATGAAATGAAAACTTGAGTGCTTTGCCCAAACCCCACAGCTATAGATGATGGAGCCAAGATTCACACCTAGGCCTGTTGGTCATCCAATCCCTCCGCAGGACCACTAACTTTAAAGAGTGGATGATTTCGAGTCTCCCTCCTCAACCTCTTTTCCATTCTGCCTTCCCTTTCCTTCCTCTTCAGAGGCACTGGCTTATGCAAGCACTCTCTTTTTTTTTTTTTTTTTTTTTCTTTGCGGTACACGGGCCTCTCACTGCGGTGGCCTTTTCCCGTTGCAGAGCACAGGCTCCGGACGCGCAGGCTCAGCGGCCATGGCTCACGGGCCCAGCCGCTCCGCGGCATGTGGGATCCTCCCAGACCGGGGCACGAACCCGTGTCCCCTGCCTCGGCAGGCGGACTCTCAACCACTGCGCCACCAGGGAAGCCCGCAAGCACTCTCTTGAAGAGTGTCAGTAACTTGTTATATAAAGTTTCTTTCTTTAATGTCAACATTTCAGTTGTGTGATATCACACATTCTTTATTTGACAGTGGCTTCTTTGATAACCTCTTAGCCTAATAGTTTAGAACTACGACTCCAGGAGTAGGGAAGTGCGTTTGTTTTCAAGGCCCATTTTCCCTCCCTGAGGTGCCAGCCCTGCATTGGATGAGGACAGAGTAGGAGAGACAGAAATCTCTGTCTCCTGTCTACTCTGGCTCACAGGGTCTGGACTCAGGTGAGGCAAGGGAGGCACCAACCCTGCACTTGCCCAACCTTGAGATGGAGGGCCTCGTTAAACTTGTACCCTAGGCACCTCCCTTGCCTCACCCTAATCCCAACCCTGCTTAGCCTGTTGCCATCTGAGGCTAGGGCCTCTGCTCTATGCTGGTCTCCATTTATGAGGTGCACATGACTGTCTACAGGCAGAGTCTGGCTTTCCCTGGGGCACTGTCTTTCCTGAGGACCTCTGGAGGAGCAGCTGTTCATCTGGATCCCCATGTTTCAATTATACACCCTGGCTGGGTGTCCCGTCACCTGGGCAACCCTTTGACTCCGGCCTCCAACTCCATCTTTCTGCATGTGGAGCCTCAGGAACCATTGCATTCTCTGTGTCCCCACCAAGGGCTACAAAGAACCTAATGGGGCATAGGTGGCCCACTTTTTCTTAACAAGCTCCCTAAAAAACAGTCTCTTTCTGACTTGCTGATGTGGACTCCTCAAGTGAGCCTCTCACCTTCCCAATGCTCTGCACTGGGCTCTAGGAGAAAACCAGCAAACTTTAGGGGACATATCTCAGGCTCTGCCCAGAACTCTCTCTGCATTGTGTTCTGGAAGAAGGTTGCTGATCTTAGCAATGCTTTTGCCTATGCCTAATTAGTTTCCACAAGCAGATGTGGTTTCAGAAGCCAAGAAATCTGCTTTATAAACAGATTGACTATATAACAGATCTTTATCTGTTTTATAAACCTATAGTCAAGGTCTGAGCTTTCACACCATTGCCGTCACTAAAGCCACCACTGAGCATGCAAAACCTTCCTGATTCTACAGGCCTCCAACCTGCAGCAAGAAATGCTAGATGCCCACATCCTGACCTTGACCTATTTGCCGGCTGGGATATTTTTTTCCACCATCCTTGGAAGCACTAAGCTATTTCTGAACATGGTTTCTTTTCTGATTGCTTACCAGGCAATAATTCTCCAGGTTCTCCATTTGCCCTAGAAACAAAGAATCACAGCTCACCAGAAAGTCAAGAGGCACAAGTGGTACCAATGCAAAGTAGTATCAGAGGCTTTCCAGAGCCACAGATAGCATCACCTGTGTGGGCTGAGATCTCAGCCATGTACTTCCATAGTCCCAATGTGACATATGTGTGTGTTGTCTTGATCTCAGAAGCAAGGGACCAGAATCAGAGGCCCTTAGAGTCTCCTTGTTCAACCTCCTGCCAGACACAGTTGATATCTGACCTCAGGGGCTGGGATGAATGAGGGTAGCAGAGTGGAGTATTCAGCTTCCTAGGAAGTCTCCCTGCAGAAGGCAAAGATTTGCAAATTGTGCTCCTCAGACCTGGGAGGGCTAATGACAGGGTTGGGGGGAGGCAGGGAAATGGCTTCTTCCTGATATGTTTTATGTGTTGGATTTGGGTGACAATCTAATACGGAGAAAGGGTTTCACAGCTTTAAAAATAAGAAGAGAATAGAGGTTTGGTCTCAGAAAAAAGGATTCCAAGTCCTCACTATGTCCTTCACTAGTCATTGATTTTGAGCAAATTACTTAATGCCTCCAGACTCAGTTCCTCGTTTATAAATTATGGGAAACAATACCTGTCCAATAATCTCCAAAATGGTAATTAGCATGAACTGTAGAAAAATGTTTATATTACTTGGAACTTAGAAAGAGCCTTTACTTTACATTCCCTCCTTTAACCTTCATGACAACCCTGTACTGTAGGTACCTTTGACCTTCATTTTATATATCAAAGAAAATAAACACAATTCACAGATGTTCAATAAGTTGCTTACAGTGACACAGTGACTGATCGAAGGTTTTCTCTCAATTCTGACTCTTGCTCCTCCCGTGAACAGAAGACTTAGCTATACTTCAGGATTTTGGGTTTTTTTAACCTCATGATAAAATGGTTGCTCAGATTGTAGAAGGTGTTATCAAACCAGAATTCTGGGCCAGAACTTGGTCATGGACCCTAAGACTCCAAGCAGGGTCAAACAGATGGCCAGTGTTTTGGGGTTAATGCTGCCATTGTTACTCTCCCAAGCTCTCCACACCACTGGTCCTACTACTGTCTACAGAAATGCTAAGGACAGTAACAGCTGCTGTTCACTGAACCCAAGGCACTGTTCTCACTGCTTGACATATACAATCTCATTTAATCATTCCAAATTAGTTAATCCTCCCAACACTTCTATTAGGCAGGCACTGTTGTTATTTCTATTTTACAGATAAGAAAAGTTATGCATAAAAAGTTGGATTAAGTTTCCCAAGGGCCCATGTCTAGTCACATTGTGCATGCCATTCCTACTGCAGCTAGTCACTGCCAGCTCCCTGCTGCCACCACTAATTCAGCCACCATCACCATGGCTCCTGATGATGCTGCCACAGGGTTGTCAAAGCCCAGGTTCATCTTTTGGCCTCTAAAAAGCAAAATTGCTCTTCTCAGTTTTATGGGACCCTCCTTCGAGGAACACGGGACGAGAACTAGAGGACATTTGAGAAAGAATCCCCCTGACCCTGAGCAGCGCCTTGAGGTTAATTCCAAACATCTCCACTCTTTCCTCACATGAACTGCCTATCCACCTGGGGAAATGATTCAGTAGCTAGAAAACCCTTTGTTCCCCTTATGTTCCCTGAGAATTGTCAACATTATGAATATTTATTGAGTAATTTTGATGCCTTGGGCACTCTACTAAGCTTAAAAACATGCATCATCTTATTAATCTTTACAGCAGCTCTATGAGACAGTTACAATGATTATTCCCAATCTACAGATGAGGACTCTATGACATAGAGAGGTTAATAATATACTCAAGTTTATACAGTGTGTTAACAGCCTGGCTGGGCTTCAAACCAGGTTATCAGACATCAAGGTGAACACTTTTAGCCACCAAATGGGCCACAGAGACTGTCCATTGGCCCCAGGAGTCTATTCCATTGTCCTCTCAGGAACACAAGATCCCAAAGTTTTGCCCCGAAAGCTCAGAGTGATCCTCTGATATATGTAAACATCAAGACGTGAAGATTAACTCACTTTGGATGTGCGTGTATAGATTTTTGTCATCTAAAGATGCTAAGAGGATATGGAACATTTTGGGTAAACTCTGTTGGAAGTTGACAGTAAAAAATTATTTCTCTGCGTTGCCACCTTTTAATGTGGTTTTCCTTGTGCTTTTCTTGCATTCATTCCTTTCTCTCATGCAAAATATTTAAAGCATGTAAATCTCATTGAGTTTATCATATATTCACAAAACCAGATAAAGAATAGCAATGCTCTATAATTCTAATGGCAATATAATATTAATAAACCAATTTCCATTTGATTCTTTGATCAATAATCAACATATTCACTCCACTTTGCATCAGGCATCAGGATGCATACTGTGGAAATTACGGCAATAATTCAGGAGCTGGCTTTGCTCTTTAAAGTATTTAATTCTGTAAGAGAGATTAAACCCAGAGGACATGGGTTTCAAATATTGTTGGTCTAGACTGCCAGTCTTACCTTTCATATCAAGTAGGACTGGCTACATAATTTTCAGGGTCCAATACAAAATGAAACTGTTGGCCCTTGTTTAGAAATCACTAAGAATTCTAAGACAGCAGCTCATTAAATCAAGCAAGGGGCCCTTATTGCTTGGGTCACATGCACATAAGGCTAGTGCTGGTATCGGGTCAATTTCTGTGCTCTGTACCAATGCTGGTTCTGCATCTATGTCAAATACTTTGACCACCCTCCAGGTGCCCCACTTCCTGGGCCAGCTGCCTACCTCAGTGGTTCCTACAGGATGCACCTGCTCCTTCTGCCTCCTAGTGAGCCCATGTCCCAACTTCTCCAATTAACTGTTTTCCCTATTCCTTTCTCCTCTTCACAGTGAATTGAATAGGTCACCTTGGCTGGTAGTTTCAAGCACTCAGTAGCTAACTCCAGTAGCTGTTCCTGTGCCCACTTGCAGGCCCCTTGCCCCTCTCTTCCCCTCATCCAGGAGAAGTGGGGGTGGGGGTCAGGGGAAGCTAGCAGCAAGAGCCACAGACAAGTTAAATCTTACTTTCACTACTCTAGTGGTCACAACTGACTTTGGTACTTTTTTACCACAGTATAAGTTATTTTGCATGAAATTTCCTGATAATTGGCCAAGATGCTATGGACCCCACAAAGCAGTCCACCTCAGTTAAAGGCTTTCTCAATTTTCTTTGGAAGTATATAAACCAAGGTGAATTCTAAATATACATTAATCTTCCTGATGAGGTTGGTTCTAGCAGGCATGTCTGTTTTCATGCTTCTCCAGATGTAAAGCAATGCGTCTTTCTCACCTGAAAGGACCTTCTGTGTCATGTAAGGCAGCAAGTGATAGTAGCCAAATGAACGGTAAAAACAGTAGAGGCTAAAAGAGTTCTGAGGAAGCCTGCACTGTGAGATTAAGAAATCTGAAAGTCTTCATGGACGAGATGAGAATTAAAAGTCTAATCTGCAGGCTTCCCTGGTGGCGCAGTGGCTGGCAGTCCGCCTGCCGATGCAGGGGACGCGGGTTTGAGCCCCGGTCGGGGAGGATCCCACATGCCACGGGGCGGCTGGGCCCGTGAGCGATGGCCGCTGAGCCTGTGCGTCTGGAGCCTGTGCGTCCGGAGCCTGTGCTCCGCGACGGGAGGGGCCGCAGCGGTGAGAGGCCCGCGTACCGCAAAAAAAAAAAAAAAAGTCTTATTTGCACAAATTAAATAGAATAATAGATCTGTCATTCAAGTCAATAGTAGACAGCCTGCAAATCTCAAAGATTATTTATCTGTAAGGAATTATATCATTTTCTTTATTGCCTTCCAAAACCCAGATTTTATTGTGATTTCTATTTTTATAGTCTTTTTCCAGATCATTTTAAATTGTTCTCACTATGCCCAATATTTATAATTGTATGTATTTTTAAACTCATCACTGCTTTATTTTTCCTGTCTTTTAATTGGCCCCCTGGTGTCTTAACAGGTAATTAAGTCATTGCAAAATAGCAGGTATACACTTTGATCACAGGATGGTTTAGCTACAAATATGAGCCCCAGCTGGAAATCTTATGTCCAGGCTCTGACACCCTTTGCCACTTTCTCTGTACTTTTGTTTGGCAATCAGTAATTTCCCCCTGCATTATAGGCTTACAATTAGTATCCCCATGTCTTATCTCCCTTACTAGTCTGCATATTCTCCGAAGACAAGATTCTGATCTGGTTCACGTATGTGCCCTGCAAGTAGAGGGTAGTTAATAAAGGTAGGTGGTTTGGTAGACTATCTGGTTGATTGGTTAGCTGATTAAATGGAAGAAGGAAGGAAGGAAGAAAGGAAGGAAGGGAGGGAGGGAGGGAGGGAGGGAGGGAGGGAGGGAGGGAGGGAGGGAGGGAGGAAAGAAGGACGAAAAGAAGGGAATTTTTCTATTTTATCTGAGTCTCCATTCTCTACTGGTCATTGATCCTTTCAGCAATTCTAATATATATTTGCAGCTAAGCTCCCTGTGCTCAATTTTATGCCTGCTTTTTTTTTTTTCAAAAAACTAAAACCCTTTTACTACTAAGAAACTAGGAAGCCAACAAGAAACACTGGAGAAATAAAGCAATGATGAGCTAAAGAATGGTTAATGGTGCCTAACTCAGTAAATAGACAAAGCTCAATACAACTAAGGATGTTAAGTTTTTGCTGTGATTTTCCCTCCAATGACCCATGCCTTCCACAATTTCTCTTCCACCAGATGCTCCAGCCACCTACAAACCTAGAGAATAATCCTGCAATCTTAGAGTCAGGAGAAATTGTACCTATTTCCTGGTAATTTTTTAGTCAATGTTTAAATAACCTACATAAAAAAAGTCTTTGCTGAGTAGTAACTGTTTCAGTTTGATTACATCCAATGATAAGGAACTTACCAATGAACCCCATTTCATTTTCTGAATGTTTTTATTTTTTAAAGATTTTACATTAAAGAAAAAAAGAGAATAATTGAAAGATCCCACCAAATAGATGTAAAACAAATTTTTATATTTTGTTATTTTGCTTCAAAAACTATAGATAGGGCTTCCCTGGTGGCGCAGTGGTAGAGAGTCCGCCTGCTGATGCAGGGGACATGGGTTCATGCCCCAGTCCAGGAAGATCCCACATGCTGCGAAGCGGCTAGGCCTGTGAGCCATGGCCGCTGAGCCTGCGTGTCTGGAGCCTGTGCTCCGCAACGGGAGAGGCCACAGCAGTGAGAGGCCCGCGTACCGCAAAAAAAAAAAAAAACAACAACTATAGATATATATTTGTATGCATATAAATATATTAAAAAGAATTAAAATAGCATAGATCATATGATTATGGGACACACCGTTTTTATTTGTTTCACATCATTTGCTAATGACATACAGATCATTTTCTGTTCCAAATGTGATATCCCTACCCCCAGGAATTTATGATTGCCCCATTTTAGTTGCATGCCCAGTTCTCACTGAGTTGTGTTAAAGAATTGATTATGCCCCCCAAGACCTTCCCGTCTCCTAATTTCTTAACAGAAACAGATTCCCAGAAAATAATACCAACAAAACTCCACTGCCTTCAATATCTAAATACTCATAAATATGACCAATAAAATGTAGCTGCCTATTCATAAGCGTAACCACAACAGCAACCAGCAACATTTTCAACAAAGGTACGCTAAAGTTGCTTTAAAGAAAATTAGTTATATTCAGCTCAATAAAGCCAACCTTTTCTTGTTCACACAGGAAATAATGAACCTGTACCTCTCAAATCCACAAAATTTTAATACTGAATTAACTCTGATCTTTATCTTCTTTGCCTTGGACGAGGTAAAATAAATACTGACCCAAACTTATCTGAGATCTCATTCTTTTATTTGTGCTTATACATTCCCCATCAGTGGTTCTTCCTAAAGTCTATGTAAAGAACTGAAGCAATGTGTATCTCCTCTCCTAAGGCTGTGCCTTTAAATCACTGATTTATGATTTAGGCCCTGAAAGCAGTATTTTACATAGTGCAATTCTCTTCAGCAGTCCCAGAAGGTGTGTGTATCATTTGAAATGGTTTTAATGCAGCAGGGGAAGAAGCACAACCTCCTGGTAATCACATGATCAGGGCACCTAAATGGACAGCCCCAGCCTGCATATTTAAACCTGCAGCCAGAGATGCAGCTCTGTTTGCACAATGCTGTCCCGTGGCAGAATTACACAGCTCGCCATGGCTGCAGCCAGATAATTATTATTGATTCACTCTCAAACTGTCAATCTGGGGACAGCGCTGAGGCAGTCAGTGATGGACAGAAGGAGGATTGGACAACCACCATCCAACGAGGAAACTTCATCTTGAAAATGAACTTAGATGAGATGGTGCTGGTGGATAAGGGTAATTGATGATTGTTTCAGAGTGGAGGAAGGGGAAGAAGGAAAGGTTTAAAAAAAAATCCTCCTTGGCATTCATCTTAGTGTCCTTAGTGGAAGGCACTAGGGGCTGTCCACAAACTCCATAAAGTTTTCGTGTGTTTTTTGCCCAAGAAATCTATCAAGTTTAATATGCTACCATAATCAAAATGGACTATTTTCCAAATTTAAAAAAATTATGTAAAATGTATGTATGTTCTTAATTACCTTTGGAATTTGGAAGTTTTTGAGGATGTAGTCACATTATTATTTTTTTAATGTGCTTAACTGTGTATTTATATAGTCATTTTAAATTTTCAAAGCACTCTGTATCTACTTGACCCTTTGACAAACATATGGTAAGCTCCTAATATTTGGAAGGCAATTTCATTTTCAAGCATGATAGGTAAACCATCAAATACCAGTTGACAATTTGATAGATGGGTAAATTGAAGCACAGAGCAGCTAAATGACTTGCCTAAACTCACAAAACTCATTAGAGGTTGAATCAGACATAGATCCCACATTTCCTGTCTCTAAGATCTTTATTCTTCCCCTAATCATCACTCCCATTCTTCAAATGGCTATTGAGTCAAGCACTATGCAAGACACTTTGCATAGATCATCTCATTTAAAATTCACAACAGCAAGGTGGTTTGCATGAACCCTTTTTTTTTTTTTTTAACGGATGAGGAAATGAAACTCATTGCAATTTTGGGATATGTCTAAAGTCACTCAGGAGTCTCAGCAAGCATTTGAATCCTAGACTGCCTGGTGTGACACTTAAAGCACAGGCAACTGTGTCCAAGTATTTAGGGATACTTCAGCAGCTATTAACAAAACAAAACACTGGATCTGAACAATAACACATCAAACCACAGTCCTGTGTAAGGAGTACCTTTTCTGCCAGAGAAGAGTAATATCGCTTCAGTAATATCCTGCTCCAACACCCAAGACTCAGAAGCCATTGAAACTTTTTCACTAAAGGGCAGTATCCTGGTCCTGTGATGCTGAACTCTTTTATTTGTTCCACAGTAAGTCAGCAGACCCAGCCTGGGGAAGCCAGTGGTCAAGCAGATGTGGACAGGATTGAAAACCAGCATTTGTGGCTGTGTTCTCCCTGATTCTCCCTTTGTCTCTCTTCATTTGAAGCACCACCTGGCATCTGCTGATTGTCAGTGACATTGTTTTACTACAGTCATTTCAAGGTCTGGGGTTGTGTCACCCTGAGGCACCTTCAATTATCTCAAGGAGTCATCTCAAAATGCTTTTTAAAAGCGAAGAATTGCTAGTTCACCTTAATTCAAAAAAAGAAATATATATTCCAAGGAGTATTTCAAAAAGAGGAAAATGCGTCTAAAAATCAAGCCAAAACAAAGACGAAGAGAGTTAGGGAATCACTGGTGAACATAAGTCACACATTATTTGGAAAGGGACAGCTTGATATTATCCATATTCTGAGAAGTTAATACCCTGAGTTTTGGCCTAGAGGGAAAGCAAACTGCAATCTATTCCCCATAGTTTAACTTCTCACATATTAGGTTTCTGATCATTCCCAGCATTCTCATATATTTAAACTTGGCCCTTCTTAAATTAGGAGTGAAAATTCTCATGGCTGTCGTATAGTGGATACAGAGAGCTCTCTCTCCAGCATATTCCTAAGCCTGAGTAAACCTAGAAGCTTTTAATTGCAAGGATAATTTTCATTCATGATCACACACTGTGCCCAAGTCCAGCATTTGTGATTGATTTAGCTGTCGTTTGATGCTCTTATCACATGCCCAACTTTTTAAAATCATCTTTCATCTCATCTGATCCACAGAAAATTCTGAAAGGTAGGGTGGATACTATTACTGCTATTTTACAGGTGATCAAATTACGGACCCAAGGGATTAAATGACCTATCCCAATGGTGCTCACCTTGTGCGTAACAAAGCTAGGCTTAGAACACAGATTTGTTTTATGGCTAGTTCCATGCTACAACACTATGTGTCACTGATCCCATGGTTGTATTTTGTTTTTAACGTACTCAATCCATTTTGCATGCATGTAAGCTAAATACAGGACACTGGTAACAGTATAGAAACCATAAATTTGTGTAAGTCTTACAACAATCTTCTGGTATATGTCAGTGAAATGTCTCATTCCTCCAATATCTGCTTATTAGAACAATATATTATAACCAACAGAAGTAGAGGTTATCTTTTTATAATGCCCAAAGGTACCATATAACCTTGATCTTTGACCCTGAATCCATGGTCTCACGACTTAATTTTAGGAAGAGATGGTTAGAGATAGAAGGGAACAACAAAAAAATCTAAAAGAGGCACTTGCATATACATCAAATATTGGAAGCACATGACTCCTTCTAGTTTTTCTTGCATCATGCACTATCAGTAGGTGGGTACCAGGCACCATCCCTACGGAATGTCTCTTCAAACTCCCTGGAGATCTGAGAAGACCCAACAGCCTGAACATCAAGTGGGATTAGCCCTGTTTGGACTGAAGAAGAAGACAGCATCTTCAGCAGGTATTGCTGGTATTGATGCACCAGGTCAGTGATAGATGTGTAACACCCTCACAATGGCCATCTGTCAATCAAAGACCTGGAATTCTTTCATCACCACTCAAGCGTGAGAATAGAAAATGGTGGATTCTAAAGGGAATCAAGAAGACTGTGTTTGCAATCCTTCCTAAGGATTCCTAGAAATAATTTGTAGAAGACAGTAAGGGGGACTCTAAAGGGGGAGCCTAAGTCAAGGTTTAGAGTAATGTTTGTACTATGGTTATAGTTATAGCTGTAATATCCATCCCAAAGTTGATGTGGTCCAGAGAAAAGGGGAAGCGATCACATTAATATTTTAGATTTCTATTGAAAATACCTGTTCCATCTTTTTTAACGACAAGTGCATGGATTTGGGAGTCTGACAGAATTGACTTCCAATGCTAGCCGCACTATTTACTAGTTCTGGATACTTGAGCAAGTAAAAAAAACCTGCCTAAATCTATTTTCTCAGTAAACTTGGGATGATGCTTACCTCACGGGGTTGTTGGGATCTCTCTGATCTTAAAGGGAATTGACTTTTTATAGAAGATGCAGCTCTCATCTGAGAAGGCGAAGACAAGGTCTTTTACAGTCTTTAAGGCCCCAGGTCTGTCTTGCAAGTTAATACAGCCTCTGTAGGACAGACAAGACATTCTGCCTTTTGCTCCATGGCATGGCATGGTCACTCACCTAGCTGTTACTTGGGGCCAGGTTCCTTCAATGAATGCTGTGATCCAGACCACAATGATAGTTTAAGTCACAGTCCCCCCACCTTCAATCTGGCATGAAGATCCAAAGCCCTACATGTGCCATTTCTAAGATGTGTTCAGTAGTAGGCCTTGCCTCCTTACTTCCAGGGCAGGAAGGCTGGGGATCTCTCTGAGGAAGCAAACTCTTGGCAACTCCAGACAGCTGAAGGTGCTTCCCCCCACTGGCAGCCAAATGACAGGAATCAAGCCTGTATCAAAGGCAGCCATGGCAAAGGAAAAGGTCTGCTTCAGGGAGGGAAGGGAGCCAAGCTGTGGAGAATGCTTAAGTAGAATTGGCAGCAGGAATCTTTGATGGCCCTAGCAACAAACACTTGAGTGGCAGGACTGTAGTGTTGATTTTTCTTTTAATCTTCTCTCACCTTCATGATAACATGGTTCTCTGCTGGAAAACTCAGTCTTTACCCATTTATGGCATTGACACCAAGAATCACAGAAATATTACTCTGGCTGAAATTCTGAAATAAGACCTCATTCCCAACGATTACATACAAAAAAGGAAGTGTCTGTATATATCTCTTTTTGTGGTCATGATTTTGCTTTCCATGCTATCTTTGTCAAGTGCCCTTAAAGGTGCCAGAGCCAACCCTACAAACTGATTGATGAAGGCTTCATCAGAGATGGCTGACAAGAAAGGACAGAGGGCAAGAGAGCAAAAAGAATTTAGAACAAGAGAGAAGTCCTTAAGTGTATCAGTTACTAGAGACTGGAAGAGCACGCTGTTTAAAGAGCCAGAGGAACTTAGACAAATGTTACCCAGTTTGGCATGAGAGAGTGTTGGACAACCAAGAATTTGTTATTAGACAAATTAAAAATAAAGTTACCTCTGCCTTTGACAAGGCTCTACATGTATCGTGTGAGGAGCACAGATAGAGGGAGGAAGCAGACTGGAGTATGGATGGAACCAAAGGGATCTAAAATGATCTTCCAGACTTTGGGCAGTGAAAGATAAAAACCACTGCACAGTAAACACTGACATTGGAGAGCTAGATACAAACCTAAACAAAGGAGGTTAAATAAGAACAAAATGAAAAAATTTAGTGTAACCCCAAAATAGTTGTATACTGCGTATTTATCTGACTGAGCTGCCATAACAAGGTACCATATATTGAGTGGCTAGAACAACAGACATTTATTTTCTCACATTTCTGGAAGGTAGAATACATGATCAAGGTGCCAGAATTCTATTTCTGGTGAGGACTCTCCTCCTGGTTTGTAGATGGCTACAAAATTGCTATATATGGCTATATATGTCCTTACAGGGTCATTCATCATGTGTGTGCATAGGGGAAGAGAGAAAGTAAGTTCTATGGTGTCTCTTCTTGTAAGAACATTAATCCTATCACATCTGGGCTCCATTCTTATGACCTCATTTAACTTTAATAATTTCCTTAGAGACCCCTCATCTCCAAATACAGCCACATGAAGGGTTAGGACTCCAACATGTGAATTTGGGGGAGACACAAACATTCAGTCCATAACACACCTCATATGCAGTCTCAGTTTGTTGTTTATTTTTTTAATCATCATTATTGGAGTATAATTGCTTTACAATGTTATGCTAGTTTCTGCTGTATAACAAAGTGAATCAGCTTTACATATACATATATCCCCATATTGCCTACCTCTTGCATCTCCCTCCCCCCCCCCCCATCCCACCCCTCTATGTCATCACAAAGCACTGAGCTGATCTCCCTGTGCTATGCAGCTACTTCCCAATAGCTATCTAATTTACATTTGGTAATGTATGTATGTCAATACTACTCTCTCACTTCATCCCAGCTTACCCTTCCCTCTCCCGTATCCTGTAGTCCATTCTCTACATCTGCGTCTTTATTCCTGTCCTGCCCATAATTCATCAGAACCATTTTTTTTACATTCCATATATGTGTTAGCATACACTATTTGTTTTTCTTTTTCTGACTTACTTCACTCTGTATGACAGTCTCTAGCTCCATCCACCTCACTACAAATAATTCAATTCTGTTTCTTTATTATAGCAGAGTAATATCCCACTATATATATGTGCCACATCTTCTTTATTCATTCAACTGTCAATAGACACTTAGCATTTGTTCTAAAGTTGGTATGGTGGTGCTAAATTCTCTTAACTTTTGCTTGTCTGTAAAGGTTTTAATTTCTCCATTGAATCTGAATGAGATCTTTGCTGGTAAAGTAATTTTGGTTGTAGTTTTTTCCTTTTCATCACTTTAAATATGTCCTGTCACTCCCTTCTGGCTTGAAGAGTTTCTGCTGAAAGAGCAGCTGTTAACCTTATGGGGATTCCCTGGCACGTTATTTGTTGCTTTTCCCTCGCTGCTTTTATTTTTTTTTCTTTGTATTTAATTTTTGACAGTTTGATTAATATGTGTCTTGGCGTGTTTTTCCTTGGATTTATCCTGTATGGGACTCTCTGTGCTTCCTGGACCTTATTGACTATTTCATTTACTATATTTGGGAAGTTTTCCTCTATAGTCTCTTCAAATATTTTCTTAGAAACTTTCTTTTTCTCTTCTTCATCTGGGAATTCGAATGTTGGTGCATTTAATGTTGTCCCAGAAGCTTCTGTGGCTGTGGTCAATTCTTTTCATTCTTTTTTCTTTATTCTGCTCTGCAGTAGTTATTTCCACTATTTTATCTTCCAGCTCACTTATCCGTTCTTCTCCCTCAGTTATTCTACTATTGATTCCTTCTAGAGAATTTTTAATTTCATTTATTGTGTTGTTCATCATTGTTTGCTCTTTAGTTCTTCTAGGTCCTTGTTAAATGTTTCTTGTATTTTCTCCATTCTATTTCCAAGATTTTGGATCATCTTTACTATCATTACTCTGAATTCTTTTTCAGGTAGACTGCCTATTTCCTCTTCATTTGTTTGGTCTGGTGGGTTTTTAGCTTGCTCCTTCATCTGCTCCATATTTCTCTGTCTTCTCATTTTGCTTAACTCACTGTGTTTGGGGTCTTCTTTTCACATGCTGCAGGTTCGTAACTCTCGTTGTTTTTGGTGTCTGCTCCCAGTTGGTGAAATTGGTTCAGTGGCTTGTGTAGACTTCCTGGTGCAGGGGACTGGTGCCTATGTTCTGGTGGGTGGGTCTGGATCTTGTCTTTCTGGTGCACAGGGCTGCGTCCGGTGGTGTGTTTTGGGGTGTCTGTGACCTTATTATGATTGTAGGCAACCTCTCTGCTAATGGGTGGGCTTGTGCTCCTGTATTGCTTGTTGTTTGGCATAGGGCATCCAGCACTGGAGCTTGCTAGTCATTGGGTGGAGCTGGGTTTTAGCATTGAGGCAGAGATCTCTGGGAGAGCTCTCACCAATTGATATTATGTAGTGCCAGGAGGTCTCTCGTGTTCCAATGTCCTGAACTCAGCTCATCCCACCTCAGAGGCTCAGGCCTGACACCAGGCCGAAGCACCAAGACCCTGACAACCACATGGCTCAGAATAAAAGGGAGAAAAAAAAGAAAGAAAAATTTTAAAAAATAAAATAAAATAATAAAATGAAAACAAATTATTAAGATAAAAAAATTTTAAAGTAATTAAAAAAAGGAAGAGAGCAACCAAACCAATAAACAAATGACACCAATGAAAACAAGTGCTAAAAACTATACTAATATAAACATAAAAATCAAAAACAAGTCAGTCCCAGACAGTAAACCCCAAGTCTACAGTTGCTCCCAAAGTCCACTGCCTCAATTTTGGGATGATTCATTGTCTATTCAGGTATTCCACAGATGCAGGGTACCTCAAGTTGATTTTGGGGATTTAATCCACTGCTCCTGAGGCTGCATGGAGAAATTTCCCTTTCTCTTCTTTGTTCGCACAGCTCCTGGTGTTCAGCTTTGGATCCGGCCCCGCCTCTGTGTGTAGGTTACCCTCAGGCTTCTGTTCCCACCCAGACAGGGTGGGGTTAAAGCAGCACTGATTAGGGTGATCTGGCTCACTCAGGCTGGGAGGAGGGAGGGGTATGGTAGTTATAACTGGAATGTGGGGTGAGCCTGCGGCAGTAGAGGCCGGCATGACATTGCAAGAGCCTGAGGCTTGCCGCGTGTTCTCCCGGGGAAGTTGTCCCTTGATCTCGGGACCCTGGCAGTGGCGGGCTGCACAGGCTCCTGGGAGGGGAGGTGTGGATAGTGACCTGTGTTTGCACACAGGCTTCTTGGTGGCTGCAGCAGCAGCATTAGCATTTCATGCCCATCTCTGGTGTCCAAGTTGATAGCCACAGCTCGCGCCTGTCTCTGGAGCTCGTTTAGGCAGTGCTCTGAATCCCCTCTCCTCGCGCACCCCGAAACAACGTTCTCTTGCCTCTTAGGCAGGTCCGGACGTTGTCCCGGACTCCCTCCCGGCTAGCTATGGCACACTAGCCCCCTTCAGGCTATGTTTACGCAGCCAACCCCAGTCCTCTCTCTGGGATCTGACCTCTGAAGCCCGAGCCTCAGCTCCCAGCCGCGCCCGCCCCGGCGGGTGAGCAGACAAGCCTCGGGCTGGTGAGTGCTGGTTGGCACCCATCTTCTGTGCAGGAATCTCTCTGCTTTGCCCTCTGCACCCCTGTTTCTGCGCTCTCCTCAGTGTCTCCAAAGCTTCCTCCCTGCCACCCCGCATCTTCGCCAGTGAAGGGGCTTCCTAGTGTGTAGAAACCTTTCCTCCTTCACAGCTCCCTCCCAGAGGTGCAGGCCCCGTCCCTATTCTTTTGTCTGTGTTTTTTCTTTTGCCCTACCCAGGTACGTGGGGAGTTTCTTGCCTTTTGGGAAGTCTGAGGTCTTCTGCCAGCATTCAGTAGGTGTTCTGTAGGAGTTGTTCCACATGTAAATGTATTTTTGTTATATTTGTGGGGAGGAAGTTGATCTCCATGTCTTACTCCTCCAACATCTTGAAGGTCCCTCTCAGTTTGTTGTCTTATTAAAAAGAAACATAAATCCAACATTACCCCAAAACAACAAAAAGGAATTTAAACCCTAGTGAAGTCTCTTAAAGAGGCACACATACTCGTTGCCAACAGAACAAAATGCTCAGGCTCTTAACCCATCTCCCTCAAGTTCCATTCACTGTGATAGTTGCTCTGCGGGGTCTCTCCTTCAGCACCTTCAGCACAGCCTCCCCAGACTCTTGCATTGTTGCCTGGCTCTCCTTCTCCTCATGCCACCTTTCTCCATCTCTCTTTTGGATTCTTCCATGAGCTGTTATGGGCCAATGGCCTTCTAGCTTTGGTTAGTATCAGAGTCACCAGGCGAACTGGGTAAAAATACAAAAGCCCAGACCCTACGCTATTTCAGTGATCCTAGAACTCTGTGATCTTATTAGCTCCTCTGTTGATTCTGATACTTACCCTGTGTATTAGTCTGATCGAGCTGTCATAACAAAATACCACGGACTAGGGGGCTTAAACAACTGAGAGTTTTTTCCCCAGTATGGAAACCAAGAAGTCTAAGATCAAGGTGCTGACAGGGTTTTGTTTCTGGTGAGAACTCTCTTCCTGGCTTGCAGATGGCCACCTCTGGCTGTGTCCTCACATGGCCTTTCCTCAATGCTTGCACATAGAGAGAGAGAGAGAAAAAGAATGAACTCTCTTTCTTCTTCTTAAAGGGCCACCAATCCTATTGGATTAGGATCCCACCCTTGTGACCTTATACACCTTAATTACCTCCTAAAAGAACTGTCTCCAAATACAGTCACACTGGGGGGGTTAGAGCTTCAACGTAGGAATTTTGGTGGGACAAAGTTCAGCCCAAAGCACCCAAATTTGAATGCCAATGTTTTAGACCACTGGTTCTCAACTAAGGGAAATTTTGTCTCCCTGGGAACATTTAGCAATATCGGTAGACAATTTTGGTTGTCACAACTTGGGGAAGGTCTACAGAGAGGGTGGAAAAAGGGTGAAATCCAATGCTGAGGCATTGTCCTACAGGTCAGTGACTCTCAACCCTGGCTGAGCATCAGAACTTCCTGGAGAGCTTTGTCAAAATATTGAGACCTCAGCCCACCCGCAATTATGTAACTCAGTCTGGGAAGGGTCAGACAGCTGTTTTTGCTATTTTAAAGTTCTGCAAATGTGTGGGGTTGCACAGCCAGAGTTGAGACTGTGGTAGCCACATCGTTTGACATCATGAATACAACAACCTAATGATTTATTCCCAATTGTAAAAATAAGAAAACAGGACCAGAAGGCTCCTACCTATCACTACATGTTAATAGTAGCGATTGATAGAACAGAGACTCTTACCCAAATTTGCCTGGTCCACCTATGCCAAAGGATGATGTGTTGTGTGTGCATGTATGTCTGTTTGGTGTGACAGGGTATGATAATAACTTAAGATTCCTCTACTTCACTTTTTCAGCTTTGGAATCTAGCTCTGAGGGTATTTTTTTTCTCCCTTTGTAAACTAAATGACAGAGAGAAAAACAAGGTAAATTTCTCCCTTCCAACCCAATCCAGGTTGAATGAGAATGGGAACAGGGCTGATTTTACGAGTCAGAGGACCCACACATGGTTGTGCTTTTAAATGTGTAGGAATAGCACTCTTCCTTCTTTTACATTGATATTCAGGTAGGAATCCACTGAAAGATTTATAAAGAAAAGGAAACCTAGGAATTGACAGTCAGTTCAGAAGTTCACAGCTCACATCACATGAGAATAAAGATCAACAAATTCAGTTCTATTAACATTCTTGACTATATTAATCCTAAGTCACTAAAGCAGATAAATCTTATAAATGGATTCAGAAATTTATTTTTAAAAATCTCATTAATGGGATAAATCATTAATTGATGTCAGATAATACAATCCTGTTTTAATTTATCTGCAAAGAAATGGCTGCCTTTAGTGTCCCCAAGGACCCATGAAGATCAAACAGATGTGCAAGCACCCACTAAACTGTAAATTGCCACATGAAATGCATCAGTATCACTATTCATTTTAAATTAAAATATGAAATGTAGGGAGCATCTGGAGAGCAACATACAGACCCAGTCTTCCTCCTACTCTCCCCACCCCTCTGCTCTTTTCACCTGCTTGCCCTCCTTTTCCAGAGTCCCCTCACCATACCCTCCATCACTCTGCATTTATTCCTAGGTGGCCTAATCTCAGGAGACATGGTCCCACCTTTTGCATTTAAAAACTCAGATTAGCAATAAAGAGATAAACATGGATGACGTACAACTAGCTGAGAAAAGCTGAATTCCAGATGGTTACTATGCTCCTAGTAAAAAGAGTAACTATCATATACATGTGAAAAAAAAACAGAAAAATGAACACAGGCATCACATGGGTGTAGATTCTCCTTTTATTGCCATTTCAATGTTCTTGGAGCAAAAAATAAAATACTTTAAATATTAATACAGAATATAATCTTTGATACACTGTCTCACCAAGGCCCCCAAGACCTTCCTACAGCACCTCCCCCATCACCAAAAAAAAAACAAAAATAAAAACAAAGACGTTAAGATCTAATTCATGTTGTCAGAGTCTAGCTCTTTTGTCAGGCAAAGAATAACTGAGAGTCTCCCTTTTTAGTCAAGTGAGAAAGTTTTGGCTGCGCTTTATCTTTCTTGTTTTCTTTTGTTTGCTCCTGCTTCCTGGGTGCACACTTCTATCCACACTGGAAGGTCAATCATAAGAAGAGCTGTTAACCAAGTAGCTGGTCTTCCAGAAACTTGTGACTGACTCACATCTTCCCATGTGGACCGTAGCCTGGCCAGACCCCAGGGCCAACACATCCTACTGTCAGGGGAAGCTAGGACTGTTCCCATCAACCTTCTTCATCCCCAGGGCCCTTCACCAGGATCCCTAGAAGCATCTTCCCCTCCTCACCAATGAAGCACTTATGCTCTCAGCAACAGCCCCACCATAAGCTTCCTACAGCACCTCCCCCCATAATCAAAAAATGAGCTGCTGCTGAAACGTCTGTACTAAAAAAAATAGACACATACATATTTTTTAACATATGTGTACATATACTTTACATAGGTATATAAAATAAATATAAATAAATTATGTATATCTATGTATATATAGAGAGAAAGATATAAAATGTATCACCAGAAGTACATGAGGATGTGCTGAGTGCTCTGCTAAGTCAATGAATAAACATTTTTCTGGAACATCTATTTTACTCAAAAGTAAAACAAACATACCATGGAGTAGAATAAAAATTTTACAAGCATTTTTAAGATAAAAGTAGAAACTTGAAAGACTTTTCCTGGGAAGCTTTTGTTAGATCCCTGGGGCTCAAATTCACTCTCCTTTGCCTGGATGTCAGTGGAAAATCTGACAAGCAAGTCACCTAGAGGCACAAGGAGCTATGATTACACTGGACCAGGCTTTTATAAAACCCTCTTATAATCTACTTCCTAGAGAGTAAATGTCCCAACTCACTAATGCCAATCCAGAACCTTGAGAACTGGTCTTCATTTAGTAACTGCATGTAGAACAAGCAAGAGTGGGATTTGCCATCTACTTCTTTGCTGTACCTAGCCCCTATTGAGCTGCTTCTTGCAAGGAACTGGGCAGACTGCCACCAGTACAGAAAGAGAAATCTGGTTCTCCTCTGTTCTAGTAAATCTGACATATCCAGTCACTTCTCTTTTAACAGCAGGCTTGCTTTGCTATATTTATAACCAAAAGCCTGAGTCAAGCATAACCAGATATTTTTTCTGATTTATTAATTTTACTATATGCAGCCTGAGTTTCTCTAGACCTCACCAACCCATGAATTCAGATAATATGATCAAGATAATAGTAGGAAGCCAAGTTTCTCTAGCTCTTGCTTCTAGAAGTTGCTCATGCGATACTTCAGCCACCTGTAAAGTCTCACCCTACTATGTCTAAAAGACCCCAGAGGTGCCTCACAGGTGTTTAAGAATTAGTCAGAACATCTACCAGCATCTTTTTCTGCCCTGATCCATCACCAATGTCCATGGTGGAAAGTCCCTTGAGTGGGTTTCATTGCTGTCACTGCCACCTGTGCCAAGGTGCTCCTATGCTTTCAGAGGTAACAACACTTGAGGTGCCAGGTGTATGTTGTGTAGCAGTGATGAGACTGACCTTTCCACTCTGAGTCCCACATTATCACCAGTATCAAAGAACATTCTTATTTTATTGGGGTATAATTGTTTTACAATGTTGTGTTAGTTTCTACTGTACCACCAAGTGAGGTAGAGTTCCCTGTGCTATATAGCAGGTTCTCATTAGTTATCTATTTTATACATATTAGTGTCCATATGTCTTGATGCCCCTACCTCTGACCATCTTGCTAAGTCTAGGCGAGACTGGACTGTGGTGGTAATTCATGGCCTGCTCACCAGCCCTAATGGTCTTGATGTGACTGACCATCACATGAGCATAATCATCCAAGCCTCCTTTTCTACAGGAACCAAGGTTAAAAGCACTTGCATTTGTTAAAATCCCTTCTAGGTCTTCAGCTGAAATGTGATACAAAAGGACAAAGTGCTATTACATTAACCTAATTATGAAGTTACTTGCTGAGAGCAAGTTTTAGAGTATTTACGTTTGTTTAAAAGCCAAAAAGATTATCAGCTGTACTACTGCAGACTTTGAGGCTCCTATCTTTGTTTTATTTACCAGTTTCTAAATTTAGGTGGAGGATTCTTTTATGCACTTGAACTGCTGGTCAATTCTGCATGGGCAGACAGGGTGCAATATAGAAAGGATACTAGAATCATGGTTGAGAAATATTAATACACAAAAGATGTTTTATGTAACAGAAAATATATGAAATGGCAAGAATAACATTTAAAAATAAATAGCTTTATTTAGTCAATTGGAACTCTGTGAGGTTCCATTTATAGAAGCCTCTGCAAAGAACATATGGTAATTCCTTATTCATAATGGAAGAAGAGGGGACTTTAGGTGCTTTAAATGTTTTCATATTTCTTTCTCATTTCAACTTGCACAAGACTCTACAATCTTAAATGTTTATAGCTGAAGGAACCATGATCTAGAGATAGATATACTTACTTTGAAGAAGTGAATAAAAAGAAGACTGGAGGTTAGAATTCAGATATTGTGATTCAGAGAGGTAGGGCCAGGCTCTAGAAGTTCAGTACCTCTCAGACAGCATCTTCTCTTGCCAGAGGAAATCCTTTATCCCATAAGCACTAAACAGTTCAGTCACACACGTCACTTATCAGGAGCCTGTGTGTTGGGGACTGCAACCATCCAGAACACAAGAAGCAAGTGTGGGATGGTGGAAGGGCTTTGAAGAACAAAAACAGGTGACATAAAGTCATCCCACTGTGAGAGCTTCTAACAGCCTATCCCTGTAGTCTGCTGCCTGGGTTCTCAGCCCACCTACACATGTGAGACAGCAAGCAAGTTGGGTGACCCTTCTGAGCCTTAATGTTCTATTTGTAAAATGGAAATGGTCATTTTTTCCCTCACAGATTGTAAACAGGATTAAATGAGATCATATATGCCAAATGTTTAGAACACTGTTCACTATATATTGTGTTTGTAAATGATATTGTTTTATCATTATTGTTATTTATTACTCTAAATACAACTCTGTAAGCATGATAATCAAGCTGTCCATGCGTGGTATATCAGAAGCCAAAAATTAGTCAAGTAGGAGAATGTTCTCCTAGAAGCATGGGCACTGACAGCAGGGCAAAGCCATGGCCAAGAGGTTGAAAGTGAGAGAAAAGACAAAAAGGCAAGGAAAGTAACAAATAAAAATTCAAAAATACATCACTCTGAGTCCCTTTCATTTCAGGAAAAATAGTAGACAACATTTTAATAGTTGCTCAAAATATTAATAAGCAGCTGCCATTCAAAGTAGTAAACTTAATACATAGGACTTAAATTATATTCAACTTATCTCCATGAGAAACATCTCGTAGCGTAAACACTAGGAAAGGTTTTACTTTCCTTAGAGATGTAGTATATTTTTTTCCCTTTCTGGCAAATAAAAATGATGGGCCTGACCTTTTTTCCCTGTCACTTTGACCACCAGGAAGTTTAGAACCAAATGTTCAGCCTTAGAGCCTTAGAGACCTTTTCATTCTAGTATCTCTTCTTGGATCATGACTTTCTACTCTAGATTTACATTATTTTTGTCCTGAATTTTACATTTCTCATTTATATTTGATATTTTATTATATGACATAAGCTAACTCAAATGCTTTGGTAAAGAAGTACCAGTGTAAACAAATTAAATTGCCCAACAAACTGTTTTTGCAGTCTGATATATGTGCAATATGGTCTTGAAGATTTTATTCCAAATATTTTATTAAGTTAAATCCAGGAAATAAAGGGATAAACTATTTGGAAAAATCTTTTGCAATGACAGATATTCCTTCTATGGAATCGTTTATTCCATAAATGTAGCAGAACAATAAAGCATTACTAAATGTTATTCTCTTCCTAAAAATGAAGGAGCAGGTTCATCCTGACTCCAGTCGCCTCCAAAGTAATGGAGTCTCCACCTTTCTCCAGTGGGGAGAAAATGAGCAATGCTGAGCAGCAGGATAGTTCTGGTACCAATCAAGGGATGGAGCCCAGTTCTTAGACTTTGTATCTCAGATCTCATGTGGCATAAGCCCTGATAAAGATGCCCTCAGCGGGCTGGCTAATGGAAAACAGGAGACTATAAAGTTATAACTCTAATTTCTTTCAGAACCTTAATAAATATCACCTTAGGAGAGTTCGTTCCTGACCACCTATGTAAATTATTACCTCCACTCCCAGACCACCTATTTCTCTTATAGCACTTTATTGTTCTCCAGGGCACTTATCACCTTTTGAAATACATTTACTCTTTTATTGTACTGTCCGTTGATTGTCTCCTCTGATTACTGTAAGTTCTGTGAAGTCAGTGACTTTATCTGGTTTGTTGTTTTATCTCCACTTCCTAGAACAGTGTCTGGCAAATAGTTAACACACAGTAAATATTTGTTGGTTGAATGGAAAAGTGAATGAATATGCAAAAGCAGAAGTGGTTAGCCAAGAAGGATATTTCCTTTCAGCCACTTTAGAAGAAAATGTTGAGATATTTTAAAACTCATAACGTATGTCCTTTTAGGTCTTTGAATAAAAAGCAATTTTTAAAAATTAAACGCATTTTATCAATCAAACTGTGGGACCAATAGGGAAGCAGTAACGTTACTTGTCCTGCCAAAGATCTCATGGATTGCCGTAGTACTTTTGTGAACAAAGAAGAACAAAAAGCGTTGCTCACTACCCAATTCTACAAGGGTTAAGTCATAGCCCATTGCAGTTGCCCACCAAAAGTGCAACTTGAGAGGCAAACAGGATGAGAAACAGGATGAGGCCCTCTGTGCTTTGGATAAACAGGCCCCAGATTATTGCACCTTCCCATACATAGAAAAGTACTAAAATCCTTAAACTGAGTATCTGTTCTTTGTGATCAGCAGTAATCTTTTACCAAGATGTATGCTTGACTGCACATATTCCCTAGACACAAATCTGGCTAGGGAATATATGCCAGATATATACAGGCCTCTCCCCTACCTCTTCAGAGAAGTTTCCTTGGAGCTAACTGAGTGGCTGCCTCCCAGGCTTTAGGCCTCAGTAAGACCCTGAATAAAACTGAAACTCATAACTCTTATGTTATTTGTTGTTCCTTTAAGTTAACACTCTCTTCTACCCACCAGGCCACACAGTCTAATCACTCTTCTACTAAATCATCGCAAAATTTACATCACTTATCCTAGCCTCTTTCCTGATGATCAGTCTATATCTAAGGAACAGATCCACATGGATATCCTACATATACCAATATGTCTAAAACCAAACTCTGATTTTTCCCACATCAATTCTCTGAACATCCTGCTACACAAGATGGTGGTCCATTACCTCCTTTCAGTATGGATATGGGTTGAGTGTTTACAGTTTGGAGCATGGAGATGGCCCTAAGTTATCAGCCAGGCCATGTTTAAATAGGATGGGAACAACAAATGAAAGAACAGAGAAGAAGAGATGGACTTCACAGCTCGTTTTATGTGGAGGGTTGAGCTAGCCCAGACAGTACAGCAGAGGCCCTAGATGTCTAAAACTGGGGTATATTGAGGGAAATTACAAGCACGAAGGCAAAACTAAGGTTACTTCTCAGTCTTGCCTGGGGCAGCTCAGCAATGAATGAAGCAAGCCCAGTTAGTAAGAGTGAAGATCTCTCATAGGGCGATTTGCAATATCATATTCTGCCAGCCGTTTTATGCAACTGCTGTTGGGTCTCATTTGGCCCTGGCTTTATCTGACCCCCAGAAGTCGGAAGTCGTGGCATAGAGGTGCAAAGTCACTTTGAGTATTTTGATTGGAAAAGGTTTCTATTAATATACACCGCAGCTTACCTAAAGAGTACTTCCGTGTGTACCAAGGTTTCTCCACTCCCTCCCTAATAACAGAGTGATAAACCTGAGGCAGAGAAGGGCAGAAATTGCCAGCAGGGTACTCTGGCCTGGTCAGCTCCCTTCTCCTATCACGCAGGTGTTAAGTCCCAGTGCCTGACATTTTTGACTGAGTTTCCTCTGTCATATGGTTGAGTTACAAAACCATTTTGTCCTGACATCTATTTATTTCCCTTTTCAATTCCAATATTCATTTTTCTAACATTTTCACTATGCTTAAGCAACTTGCAGATAAAAAAGTAACACTTATGTCAGATTTTAGCGACTACAAAACACTTTCCCGTCGCTCTCCCATTTAACAGTGACAACAGCCCCAAGAGACTCTGACAGGCGAGGGACCCAAGGCTCAGAGAAGCCAAGCAACTTGCCCAATGTCACACTTGGGACCTGGAACACTTTCCACCATTCAGACCCCCATGGATGTGTGTTCACCTTTGAAGCTCATCTAATTGCATAAGGGAATCACAAGCCAAAATCATC
This sequence comes from Monodon monoceros, assembly GCF_005190385.1. Taxonomy (NCBI): domain Eukaryota; kingdom Metazoa; phylum Chordata; class Mammalia; order Artiodactyla; family Monodontidae; genus Monodon; species Monodon monoceros. The sequence goes on along the minus strand of NW_021703778.1, from coordinate 57,064,861 downwards.
ATAATTCATGCCACAGTATCTTTTACCCAGCCCTGCCTTTTCCAGAGCCAAGAATAAAAAATCATATTTCTTTCCACGAAGTCATGCCACATTCACCTGCTTGTGCTGTGAACTTTTGTTCATCAGTCCCAAGTTAGCATTATTCATTTGTTCATTTTATTTGTATTTATTGAGTGCCTACTATGTGCAAGGCATCAATAGCATGGCGATTAGGTAACAGGAACTATTTATTAAATAGTTTATTAAACAGATAAAAGCATTATTCACTTCTTAAAAATGCACTTCAATCATGCAGGATCCAATGATCTATACTGCATTCAAAGCAAAGTAAATCACAGGGCAGCTGGCTCCAATTCTTTTTTAAAGTAGGCAGGGTATAAATAATAAATAGAATAAAAGCGTCACTGTGAAAATTTTATCAGAGGTCATAAGTGTGGAGGAGTTAAGAGGCTGGGCTTCAGTCCAGACCCTGCCACCAGTGGCGTGTGACCTTGGGTGAGTCACCTTGCCTAGACAGGCCTCTGTTTCCTCCTCTGTGAAGTATGTGAATTAAGTGGGATGATTTTTAAAGTGCCTTTGCTGATTAACAGTCTCCTTGTACTGAAGTTAAAACATCACTCAGTGCATCTGACCTTCATCCTTGAAGGTCTCAGGGGCTGAGAGAAGCACAGAGACTTGGTTACACACAGGATCTAAAAGGTAAAGTACCATCAAGAGCAAACAAGCAATCCACTTGGAAGGCAATAAGCTGACGTATAAACATAGTTGACTTGGAAAAAATTAACATAATAAGTGAACACTGAAGAAATTTTTAATATCGAAGCAGTGTCCTACAAATAATAAATACTCAAAGGAAATTAAAAATCAATAGGTAATAATGTGTCAGTATTGGTTCCTCAGCTGTGACAAACGTTCTATGGCAATGTAAGATGTTAACAACAGGGCAGCAGGCTGCAGTGGGTACGGGGACTCTCTGTACTATGTTTGAAACTTTTCTGCACAAACTATTCTAAAATAAAACTTTATTTTAAAAACAAATCAATGGGTAATCCTCATCTACCTTAGTGAGAATGGGTTAGTGGCAAATTTGAGATTTCATTCTGCCTGTAAAGGCATCTTCTTCATTTCTAAAAATAATATTCTAATCCTTGTAATTTTGTGTGAGCAACCATATAACGTTAATCAGAACGTTAAAGTGGCCAGTTGAATTATTTTATATGAATATCAGGAGAGAGAGATGTGTGAGCTTTTCTAGGCAGTTGGAAACTCTATTCATAGAATTGGAAATAAATTCCCCAAACCAGGTTAACTAATGGTTGACATTTCCACACCCACCCAATCTCTTTAACTGCCTCTTTAAAAATGAAAGTTAAGGGCTTCCCTGGTGGCACAGTGGTTGAGAGTCCGCCTGCCGATGCAGGGGACACAGGTTCGTGCCCCGGTCCGGGAGGATCCCACATGCCGCAGAGCAGCTGGGCCCGTAAGCCATGGCCGCTGAGCCTGGGCGTCTGGAGCCTGTGCTCTGCAATGGGAGAGGCCACAACAGTGAGAGGCCCGCGTACCGCAAAAAAAAAAAAAAAAAAAGAAAAAGAAAGTTAAAAAGTCCAACCTGAAACTACAAGGCAATAACAATCACGGAAAGTTAACAAACACACCTCTAAAGGCTCAGACAGGGGTCTAAGGAGGCTGGGCTTTAACATCCCTGATGTTTGGCTACCATTTGGAAGCAAAGCAAACACACATACACACCAGATTCAGGAAGAAAAAGTCAAGAGTATTAATAAATCCACAGTGTGTGTTAAAAACCATGTAGATTAAAGGAAAATACCCTACCAGTTTTCTTCATTAACATTAGTACATTCTTACATAACTTACATAGCATTAAAGTCTGCAAATCTGGCCTAATTTTATCTTTGAGGCCTAGACTTCTAAAATGTGCTCTCTTTGGTCTACACATCACCTTTTGCTATATTCTATTAGCTGGAAGCTCCAGCTTCCTTTATTATGATTCCAGCAGCCTTAGCTCTCTGCTCACAAATAATTGATGTTCCCTTTGCACCAGGCATAGTTTTCAACTGATAAGCAGTAGGGTAATTGGCACCTTCACAGGATATTAGGAAGAAGGAGGGGGAAAAAGATCACACTTTGCAAGCAGGAAGCAGAGAACAGAAGGTAACCAAATAATCATGCTCCTGCTAAGAAGGCTAAATTCTTCTGGACAAATTCTATACTTTGCATTTCCTATAGTAAATATTGTCTTATATTTATCAACACACACTGTAAGAAAAAAGTGTCAGGTTAAGATACTCCCTGGGTTTATTAAAGATGAGGTGTTGATACTACTACTTACTCTATGTAACATGCAAAATTTGACATAACTTCTAATAACGCTTAGCATTAACAGTGTATATGTTTTCCATACTCATTGAGACATAATTAATAATGCTGTCATATCGGATACATGGATGTGAATTATTACTAAATTAGAATAGAATTCCTATAGAATTATGTGTAATGCACTGTCACCACAAATACAATATTAATAAATAATCTAGGTTAACCTGTGCTTAATCTTTTTACAGCTAACCCTTTAACAAAGCACATTAAAAAGCTCTGACTTTGCCAAATCTGGAGGAAAGTTTATTGCATTTTTAAGACAAAAAGATATCGATGTGATTTTGACAGCGGCACTGGGCATACATTTTTAAATTCTCTGATTCAGAATAAATCAGGTGTCTCCTAGGATAATAACTGAACAATAAGTGTATAGTGTGTGAGATCAAGTCAGGAGGCTGGGACACAGATCAGCTTATTTTTGCTGAGAAACTCTACCCAGTCCCATCCCACCAACTCCCACCACAACCAAATCTGACTCCTGGCCTCTGATAAAGATCAAAGACTAAGTAAAACAAAGTCTCTAGAGTCAGACCAAAGGTATAGTGAGAGAGGAAATATGAGGAGAAAAATCCTACCAGCACTGCCCACTCTCTCCCTCAATAGCACCACCACCAACCTCTATTTGCCATCTCTCTGCTCCTCGTGGGATCCCACTGAGATTCTATCACTGTAGGACCTGATCCAGGACCATGTCAGCATCAGAAGAAGCCTCCATTTGACCCAGACCCAATCCAGATATGCTCATTCTCGAACTAGTTGGTCAAGTCATTCTGGTCCTTCCATCACACAAACTCCTTGCTTCCTTTCCACTTGACTCCCTGAATCTGGCCACTTCTGGCACAGACCCTGAGCTCTGCTCCTCCATTGGCATTTGACATTTTGTTGTATCTGAAGGGTTTGCTTAGACTCTCAACCTAACTGTCAGCAACAACCATCAGCTCACACCCAGGCTCTTCTAGAGCAGCTGTGTTAGCAGCAGGACCAACCCAGATGCCCCTCTGAGACAGGATGATAGGTCCTTGATAAAATAATCCGTTCATCTCAGAGACTTCATTCTCTTGAACTGATTAGTCTGACTACATTGGCTTATGACCTAACTTTCATTTATTCCACAATCATATGTTTAGATCTTACAATGAGACAGGGAATCAGAGGTAAAATTTGTTTCCTTACTTCTACCCTCTCCAATAGGCTATTCTCATTCTCCAGTGGTACCTGTCAGTCCACCTAGGTCAGCAACTCTCAAACTTTCTGGTCTCAGGACCTTTTACTCTCTTGAAAATTATCAAGGACCCAAAGATCATTTGTTTATAGAGATTATACCTTTTGATATTTACTGTATTAGAAAGGAAGAAGAAAATGTAAAAATATTTATCAACTTATTTAAAATAACAATGATGACCCTACTACCTATCAACATAAATGACATGTCTATAAAAATAAATATTTTCCAAAACAAAAAAAATTAGCAAGGTGTGTGGCATTGCAAACATTAATGTCTGGCTTACTAGAAGAGAGTTGGATTCTCATATCAGCTTCTTCATTCAATCTAGGTGATTATGTTATTCTGATTGAAGGATATGAAGAATATCTGGCCTCACACAGATATGCATGTCATTGAAGACTGCAATATTTGAATAGCATTTTCAGATAATCAGGAATACTGTTTTCCGATAGTATACTCACACTCAACAAGTAACCGTGCACTGTGGGATCTGAAACCTTATCAATGAATTTTTTATACTCAATACATTAAAATCCACGTTTATCTTGCACATGGAGCAGATGTGTTACCTACGCATGATTGGTTATTTGGAAAATATTGCTTCACCAATCTATGCAGATCAAATGTTAACACATTTTATTATATAAGATCAAAAAAATCACATTTGTCTCAAAAACATTATGCTAAATAAACAAAGTCAGACACAAAAGGCTATGTATTGTATGATATTCTGGAAAAGGCAAAAACTATAGGGACAAAAATTAGATCAGGGGCTGGGGGTGGGAGGAGAGAATTGACTCTAAAGGAATACCTAGAGACTTTTTGGATTGTTGGAAATATTCTATATCCTATTTGTGGTAGTAAATACATGACTATATATTTCTCAAAACTTAAAGAACTACATACCTAAAGGAATAAATTTTGCTATATGTAAATTATGCCTCAATAAGCTAGACTTTTAAATAATCAGATTTCTCACTAGTCTATAAGGACTAGGAAGTCCTCAAGCTCATGGTGATAGACCTAAACTTTCCAAAATTCTAATCTGTGCTTGAAAACTTGAATTTTATCTCATTGGTGACAAATACTGTCAGCTTAACACATCTACATTTAAAGTATTCAATTCCTTTTCCTTTAAATTCTGAAAGACGGGTCTCAAAATGACAACACACTTTGTACCATAATACCATTAAAAATGTTCTGTTGCACATGACACAATAAGGTAAATTATTAACACTGCTAAAGCCAAGTGAAGGATACCTTTTGTCATACTCTTCCTTGATGTGACAGGTCCACTTCATTCATTTTAGAGAAAATATCTGTCAAACACTGAAGTCTGAATCCTCATAGTTTGTCTGCCCAGTCATTTTTTCAAGTAAAAATAATGCTCCATAAAAAGATGCCTAGATGAGTTCCTAACTCAAATAACCATACAAGTGCTTTTCCTTGAGGCAATGGTCATACTTGAGAATGAAGCAGAAGGGCTTTATGCATACTTCCAATTATATCATACAGCATATTATGAAGATACATATTGAAGGGCTAAGATTAATAGAATTAATAATTTTACAACTTTGCCAAGGACATTTTTAAGTGACTAGCTTTTTGAAAATTGCAAACGCATGTTAGGGATTACAATGACTAGCAGGACACTTTGGTGGTACTGCTTTCATGTGTGGAAAGACACCTGGAGTTTTACTCACCATTGCTTTGCACCATTATTGTAAATGTCAACACAGCTAGTTGTTTCAAGATAAACCATGAGATTTTAAAAAAGTTACTCAATACTTTTGAATATTTCAGTACCACTTGTGTTTGTTGCCAAGGTTTCACATAAAAGAAAATCTTCTTTGATGTTTTGTTGTTGCTGATGTCAGATGGATACAAACATAGACTCACTGTTTTGTACAGCAAAAGCAGAAATCTTCAGAAGAGACAGTAATTCGATTTTCAAATACACATAGCTTGATTAGTCTCAGCTACTGTGTGTGCATTTCCAGCCAACGCAATAAAATAATTTACCTATTAGATGCTTCTGTGGCTTTTTGATTCCCAGTTTTAAAAACTAACAACATTTTAATTTTTAAAGATATCATATATACATTAAGATGTTCAATTCCTTCTTCTTTAAACTCTGAAAGATCGGTCTCAAAATGATGTCATAATGCTATTCAAAAACGTTCTATTGCACTCGACACAATAAGGTTAATTATTAACATCACCAAAGCCAAGAGAAAGATAACTTTCATCATACTTTTGTTTCATATTTACAGGTGCACCCAGATTCCTCCCTTCCATAGGTCAGAGAACTCTCTACAATCAGTTTCATCTTTTTCATTATCTTTAGATGGAGACAGTTTGGCTGTGGATTGAAAAAGTTATTCTTCTAATCTTCCATTTTCTAGGCCAACAATCCATCCTTAAACATAAAATAAAATATGTATATATATATTATTTTAGAATAAAATATTATTAAATTCTAAAATATTTTAGATAAAATGTAAAAGTCAAAATATATTTTGTGTGTATTTAAAATATTTTTATATGTCTTTAAACTATTGCAAAACAAGACAATAAAGTATACTTCTCATTGTGTTTTCACATAGGCAGAAGAAAAACTTCAAAATAATGATTTAGTGGATGATAACTAGGTTTCAGATATAGGTGTAACCTTCTACTAAGGGTACAGTAGAACTATTAAAAACGTACTGAGTAAATTTCTAAAAATGTTCATATTTTTACCCTAAACCTACTACCTTAAAATTCTACAGAACACAAAAATATGCAAGCACATATTCATCAGAGCAATGATGTCACATATCTGAATACCTGTGAGACAATGAGAGTGAAAGCAGCAAATAACATCTTAGTGCTATTATGAAAATAGCTTTCAGCTGGTGGGTCCCTGATACAGTCTTGGCAACCCACAGGGCTCAGTGAACCACAATGAGGAACGCTAGCCTGGGTGACACGGAACCCTCCCTGAGAATGATCATTCATTCTACTGTAATTTTCTCCTTTTGATGACACTGAAGGAGCCTAGGCTGAGTTGTTTGGGAAACAGGAGGAATACTCAAGCAGGGAGCAAAACCTCAAAACCTGAGGATACAGGCAGTTAGTCAGCCAGGTTAATGAGTGGCAAGGTTGTCAGCCCATAGCTCAAGCTAGAAATCTCAGGTTCATCCTTGAATTCTCTCTCTCTTCTTCACTCCCTACAGCAAATACTACTGGCCTCTGTCTTGCTGTGAGCCTTCATTCTCTTGCTTGACTAGTCCTTAAAGCCTCTTGAGGGAGTGCCCTGTGCCCTCCACCACCAGTGCCACTGCCACAAAGCCTTGCACACATTATGTACTAGATAAAGGACAAAGGGAACCCTTTATAATCAGGACTCACAGACTCCCCACCGTATTTTCTGTGTTCAATCCCCACCATGTCATCTATGTTCAATCAAAAGTTGCCACATAATGCTCTTTTGCACCTCCAGCTTATGCACATGCCCTTTTTCTTGAATTCTGTTCATTTTTCAGCACCAAATCAAATGTTGACCCCTTCATTAAGTCTTCTCCAATGGCAAGACAGAGCCTCTGCCTCCAACATATAACACAAAGCTTAATGACCTTTTTTGTCACACCAGATTGTCTTTACTTGCTCACATCAGTCTCCCCCATTTTCCTGGGGAGAAGACAGATCATATCTTAGCCAGATCTACCATCCCCCACTCTCACCTAGCTCCTATCTGATACGCTGGTGCATAGTAGACACCTAATCCACACTTGTGGAAGGAATTGGATGCCCTGGAAAAGCACTGAGTGCTCCCAGGTCACCTGTGATTTAGTTGCTAAGATGAATTCTCCCATTTGGCTATCTTTCTACTGTCTCACGTGGTACTTTGCTGCAATACTGATGCACAATAAAAGAATGCTGGAACACAAAAGATACAGCTTGTCAGCAGACAAGCTGCCCTGGTGGCAAGAACAAAGCCAGTGCTTCCCTCAATTGTGCGGGATCCTGACATCCTACACAGGTAGTTCTCAAACACAGGTATGTGCAGGTGATGATGTATGGTTAGCATTTGTCATGCAATATCTCAGCTGATCTTGCAACAAGCCTGTGAAGGAGGCCTTAGGAGCCCCATTTCACTGAAGAGGAAAATGCAATGCAGAGAGCAACTTGGCCAAGATATTAGCTGACATTCAAGCCAAGTACTTTCCAATATCAAAGCCCAACAATTCCACTCTGCCGCTTACAGAGAAGGCTGGTTTGTCCTGAAATCCTGTCTAAATGAGACTTCCCTAACTCCAAAAGGATTTTCTCCTTTTAGTAATGTAGCACTACAGATTAGTGAGGGTTTTTTGGTTTTGGTTTTATTTTTCTTTTTGTTTAATGAGCACTAAGGAGAACAGTGTGGGAAGAATCTCCTGTGAAAGGTCTGTTTTACTATAGGGGGGAAAACTCAGAATTCAGATCTCAGATGCCCTGCTTTTATTGTTGCTTCAGGCTAGTTCCTGAATGAAACAGATTAGCCCACAATTATGGTAATAAGCAGGACCTGTTTCCCAGACCTGGTATCATTTTTGCACTTAATTGTTGTTAAAATGTTCCTTAGAATCTTGTGGGAAGGCAGTGTATGCACTTTAATTATGGTGATAGGGTTGCCACGGTAGCACTGTACTTTACTAGATAAGAATGAGAAGTGTCAATGGAAATAAAGTCTATAACATTATATAACACCCCATTCCCAAGACAAGCACTTGAGTCTGCCCTGATGAGTGTGTTGCTGTATTTGTTTTCCAATTACATCTTGAATGAGCTCAATAGACCTCAAGGTGTAATGGGAGAAATCTTTCTGGCAATTATAGCTCATGTTCTGTTTAGAAAGTGGTGAACATTTTCATTGTCTGCTGTTATTCAGTCTGTAAAAGTACAATACAGAAATCTGAAGGCTCAAAAAATACTTTTCATGACTACAGAAAAGAAAATAGTCCTGGCTTAAAGCTATTTCTGCACGAGGAGATGGCTGCTCTGGAACCCAAGTAAGAAGCTGAACCACAACATCCAGATCTTTCTGAGGGTGACAAAATTTGCAGGAGATAATGTAATCACAAATTTTCACTGGGCTGAGAAAACATTTTCTAGCAATAGTTAAGATGACTACTTCCAAATGCCAAAGGAAAAGACTTCTAGAAATTAGTGTTTACCTTTCCTTGGTTTGTATTTTCATGCTTTTCATGAACTGCTTTAAGCTGTACTATTATACAACTTAACACAGAACAATATGTTTAGTTCTATACTAAAGCGTAACTTTTAAAAACTGCTTTTCAAGTCTTATTTTCCACAATGGAATTGTTTTCTGAGTAATAGCTGATGTCTGTGAGTGAAAAACACTACAAATGGTATCACAGAATCCAACAAGTATACTGAATGTTTGGACTATAAAATCATGTGTCAAGTTCTTATGCTAATTTTGAAAGATTTTTAAAAATTAAATATTAGCAATGAGACAACTATGTTACATCTATTGAAGTCGTAAGAAACAATCAGGAGTTTTAAAAGAGACTCCTTGAAAATTCAGTCAAAACAATATCTGTCCTAATATTATTTCACAGAAACTATTTTAAAGAGGTTTCAATATAAATGGAAATATCAATAAAGTATCAACAAAATGTCATTTGGAGCGTAAGGGTATAAAGATTTATGTATCAGAAAGATTCCAAATGGTAAGCTAATATCATAACCAACTGGTTTTAACTCAGTAAGTTTTGACATGTAATAAAAAAATCCCAATTTATGTAATTGAGCATTTCAAGTCTCATTTGAAACTTTTAAAGATAGGCTAGCCCATTGTTTTTATAATATATTGCTGACGTTACACTTCCCACAAATATGAGTCATCCTAAACTCTATCCATTTATGCAAACCGTTCCTACAGCCAGGTGCTCTACACTTTTAAATATTTTATATGCTGTTTTTGTTTTATCTTTATAATATCTTTCAGCTTTTAGGTAATAATCCATAGATATTATTTCTTCCTCAGATTATTGCTCTCTTTGAAAATGTAGGATGAATTTTTAATGACATTTGAAAAGCAGCTTAAGAATTCTTTTTTAATTCAAAAGCTATCCAGGTTCATTCGTTAACTTCTGCCTTCATGTTCCAATTATTTAAGATGAATATATTCAAGTACTTGAATTATCAACCAAAGCTGCCTTAGCTCTCTGCTTCACTTCTTGTAGGCAAATACAGTACACATACCTCTTTGAGAATCAGTGTAATTCTAGTCTCATTTAGCCAAGTATTTTTTCCTAAAACTAAAGGATTGAATTAAAAGTATATGATCTGGAGGCAAACTACAGTTACTTACAACTTTGTTAATTTTTCTGTGTTTCACTTTCTTCGCCTGTAAAATAAGCTAAAGAGTAGTACCAACCTCACAGTATTGCTATGAAGACTAAGTGAGATAATGTACGTCAAAAAGTTTGAAATTCTGCGTGGCACACTTTAAAACAGCAATACTTATAAGGAAATCATCCTGGAGTATTGTATTCATTTGAAATTTGTACACATTTATATACATATATAACACAGATATATGTATGTATATAAAAATATGATGAATGCATTAAATCACTTGATTTGTCTGAAAAATACGTTTGTTTTCCACTTCACTTTTCATAGGAAACACACATGTGTATATATACACACATATATACAAATATATATAAACATATGCGCTATATAAATATATATATATAAATATATATACACACACAAACACATTTGTGTACATATGCAATTATCCTCTTTACCTACCATCATTAAATGTCTATTTATTTGTTGGAGTGAAATGAAGAACATTGTTCTCATCTGAATCAGACAGATGAAAAATGAGCAATCCAGAACTGAGCAAAGGAAATCTGCATTTTAAAAATATTTTGAAAGAAGTCTGAGCTCCCCTAGGACATGAGACTCTCACTATTCTCTCTGCTCAGTGATATAGTACATCAGTACATGATTTTCTTAGATTAATTACACAGGTATTCAATAATCATGACTCATTATTCTCCCAACTATGTCCTTATATCAGCAAGCCTGGAAAATACCAACTTCATCAAATGCTACTTAAGGAAACAGCCTACATGCGGATAGATAAATACGACACACACACACACACACACAGAGCAAAGCTTGGGTCCACACTGGATTTCATGACTGAATGCCCCAGGGTAGAGTACCTGGCCCTCGGGCTAAAGACGATGGGATTCTGTTAACTGGCTTAATCCAACCCTACACAGCAGCAGTAATAATGTTTTCAATAAACTGTTCATCAAAGGTACCAGGAAGGTCTCTCCCTCACTCACTTATCTCAGCCTTCGTTCATGCTCTTCCACCATCTCCCTCCCAGTTGCTCATTTAAATCCTACCCAGTTTTAGAGCCCAGTACCAGCCTGACCACCTTCACAAAGCCTCTCTTGATACCTTAGCCCATATTCAATTTTCCCTCTCAACGCTCTCATCAGTTGTGACTGGGACATACTCTCCACTGACTCTGAGCCCTCTACACTCTTACATAGAACAGTCTAATTCAGCAAACACTTGTCAAGAACTACTGTGTGATTAGCACCTATGCTTGTCCTCGTGGAGGGCATGGAGGAAGACAGTATTTAAACACTTACTCTTTGCCAAGCACTTTATATATCTCTCATTAATGCCTGGAGGGTAACATCATTACCAAGATACAAATGAAGAAACAAAAATCAAGCAATATGATTCCATATCCCTTATTCCAGAAGTTAGATATGTGGTCCAGGGACTAAGTAAATGAGCTTTGTTTAGCTGGCATGATATTTTCTTCAAAAAGAATAAATAAATAAGGATGTGAGTGACTCTAGTTAAGACATGAACTTTCTAGCTCTCTACAGGCCCCATCCCACCCTATTGTCCTGTATTCACACACTAGGACACTCCCTTATGCTACCTGCATGGCTCCTAACTGCACTTGAGCTTGCTCCCCTGCTACTCACTCCAATAGCCTATAGTTTGGCTCATGCTTACAATCTAGTAGGGAAGAAACTGTGATATAAAATGGAAAAGAGATGTGCAGAAATTCTCAAGGGGATGAGGAAGATTTCCTGGATACGGATGACATGAGTCATAAAGGCTAGGATTTTGGAAGGAGGATCTTGGGAAAGAATGTTCCAAAGAGAAGGAGAGGAAAAGGAAAGGTCCACTAGGTGAGATGGAAAAACACAGTCAGACTTGGTAAACAGGAGTTTGCTTTCACTCGAGAAGGTAGGGAGGGGCAGCAGCAAGAGAGAAAGCTGAAAGAGAGAAAGCTGAAAAGGTTAGTGAGGTCTTGATCCTGAAAGACTTTGAATGCCACACTCAAGAGTCTACACCTTATTCTGTGAAAACTAAGGTTGCATGAAGGTTTGTGAGGAGGCACACATTTGGAACCAGATTTCAGAAGGACAATCTGGCAGGAATGAGCAGCAATTATGTGTAAGGAGGAATCAGTGGTGAAAAAACAGGGAAACAAAGGATGACGCCAGTTGTTCTTGTCTGGGATGAGATGCTACAGTCAGAGCCAGGGTGTAGCAGGAAGAATGGCAGAGGGTTGGAGGAGACTGAGAGGAAACTTATGTGAGAGTCCCATGGCCTGGCTTGCTCCTGCTTTGTGTGCGAAGTATTCTACACTTTTGCTCAAATGCCATTGTATCTAAGATGCCTCTCCTGACCACCTAATATAAACTAGCCCTCTCATCCCAGGCCAGCCTCCTTATCCCGTTGATGTTGGCATATCTTTCTCTGTAGCCTTTATCACCATTTGACATACTATATACTTACTTGTTTATTTGTTTACTGACTGGCTTTCCTTAACAACAAGTTAAGAAGCACTGGGCGCATAGAAGGAACTTCATAGATATTTGTTAAATGAATAAATAAATGAAGTCTTCCTGAGGACAGGATGTCTTCTTTCTCCACGTAGATCACAAGTCCAAGAGTTATGTTTCATGGTCCTGCACACAACACAGTGCCATACTCATCTAGGCCCTGTCACCTCAAATACTACAGCCAGATTCCTACCTAGCCCTCCAAATCGATGTCACACTCTTTCTTCACCAGCACTCTTTATACAAGTGACAAACTCTTTTTGATCTGGCGCTAGTCGTGCGGCAAGTAGCTGATCGGAGTACTTACTGAAATTGTTATTTCAGGGTGTATGTCATGAATCCCAAACTGGACTGTAAACTCAAGTCACTCTGTGATTTTCCTGTATAATATATATTGCAATGTAATTGATTAGTTATAGGTATAATTATTTGCAAAACCTGTGGTTCTCAAACCTACCAGGTCCAAATCTCCATTGTATGACAAATATTTTCTAGCACCATCTTTTACTAGCCTGAAATGAAATTCATGGATAATATAACCTGCTAAACACATATTTTTAAAAATCAATAAATGTCCTAATTTTAATATAAAAAGAAATAAAAGGAAAGTAATTTATAATAAAATAGTACATATTTCAATATATGAATGCTCTGAGATGACTATACTAGGACACCTGATGAAGCAGTCAGGGGCTTGCACCTGTAGGTAGAATTACCCATGAATGTGATGCTACCAATGCAGACTAATACTGACATTGTTTTAAAGATCCAGATACAACGAGCAGTTGTCATCACGCAAGTTTCCAAAATGGTGATCACTTCTTATTAAAGTTCAATGATGATTAACCAATCAAGACAGGAAACAAGAAAAATTAACGCTGACAGGGCTTCCCTGGTGGCGCAGTGGTTGAGAGTCCGCCTGCCGATGCAGGGGACACGGGTTCATGCCCCGGTCTGGGAAGGTCCCACATGCAGTGGAGCAGCTGGGCCTGTGAGCCATGGCCACTAAGCCTGTGCATCCGGAGCCTGTGCTCCGCAACGGGAGAGGCCACAACAGTGAGAGGCCTGTGTATCGGGAAAAAAAAAAAAAAAATTAATGCTGACAGATGCTTGAAAGCGTAAAACCAAGGCAGATCCATCATTTTCAGCCACTTGGATGAGCTACAGAAACTGAAGACATATGGGAAAAGAGTTTACTTGATACAGGCCTATACATGCCCCACTTTTAAAAATTTATTACTTTTATTGAAATATATTTGACTTATAACATAGTGTAAGTTTAAAGTGTATATCATGGTGATTTAATATATTCATATATTGCAAGATAATTGCCATTGTAGCATTAGCTAGCACCTCCATTGCCAAATGCATAAAAACAGAAAGTAAAATGGTGGTTACCAGGGGCTGAGGGGTGCAGGAACAGATGTTTTTTAAGGTTACAAATTTACAACTAGTAGATAAATAAGTCCTGGAGATCTAATGCACTGTATAGTGATTATAGACAACAATATTGTGTTATAAACATCAAGTTTGTTAAGAGAATATATCTTAATTATTCCCACCATGCCCAGTGTTTTAGATGTATATTAAAGTACCTGTCAGCCTCTAGCCAGCCTGACCTACAAAACCAGAGCAGTTTTCAAGCTTTTGTCATTGACATGTATAATAAACATTGTATCTTAAGTTCTTTCCCATTAGAATTTTGTTCACTTAAAAAGTTTAGAACAGTTAAGCCATTCAGAACCAATGACCCCTTTTTAATATAATATTTTGTAGCTTCACTTCACTATCCTGATAACAAATTCATAGATTATATATATACCACACATATATTTCCAAAAATCAATATAATGCAGTAAGCATAGTATAATACAAAGGAGAAATAAAAGGAAAGTAATACGTAACAAAATAATACATATTATCACATAAAAGCCTAGGCATGACTGTACTAGAAAACACAACCAAAAGGTCTGAAGTTTGTGTTATACATAGAATTGCAACATGCAAACTATTCTAGGTGTGTTGAACTGCTGACTCAAATACCATGAGCAACATTTCCACTGGCAACATGATTTTTCTTAAACTGTGAACAACTCTTGGTAAAATAGCAAGCAAAATGAAATGCAATCTTTCCTTGATTTACAATTGTATTTTTGGAAGAAAAAAATCAGTGTAAAACTAAAAATATAGTTACCATGTGATCCAGCAATTCCACTTCTATATATACAAAATAATTGAGAACAGGCTGTCAAAGAGATATTTGCACACCTACGTTCATAGCAGCACTTTTCACAATAGCCAAGAGGTGAAAACAATGCAAGCGTTCATCAACAGGTGAATGGATAAACAAAATGTGGTATATACATACAATGGAATATTATTCAGCCATAAAGAGGAAGGAGATTCTGACACATACTATATCATGGATGAACCTTGAGAACATTATGCTTAGTGAAATAAGGTATCACAAAAAGACAAAAACTGTATGATTCTACTTACATAAATTATCTAGAGTAGTCAAATTCATAGAAATAGAAAGTAGAATGGTAGCTGCCAGAGGCTGGGGGAGGAGAAATGGGCAGTGGTTGTTTAATGAGCATAGAGTTTCAGTTTACCAAGATGAAAAGGTTCTGAAGATCTGTTCCACAACGTGAATATATTTAACATTACCAGACTATAAACATAGAAATTATTAAGATGGTTAATTTTATGTTATACATTTTTACAACAATAAAAAAAAGATATATAATAAAATACTACAGAAACATTTAGTTTTATATGTAAAAGAGTTGAGTTCTAGACTCGATGAAAAGAGCTTTTTTCACCTACATGTATGTTGTCCTTCAAAATGCTTGAAAGTCACATGAGGTAAAGAACAATTCTTCATTGTGTGGGCCTCTCCTGCAAATTGTAGGACACCTAACTTCTCTCACCCAATGCCAACAACATCCACCAGCATTTTGACAAGTCAAAACATATCCACAAATTTTCATATGCTGCCTACTGGACAGAACTGTGCCTACTGAGTTGAGAACAATGATGCTAGATGGTAAGTTCCATGAGGGCAGGATTTTATGTTCCCGTAACTTGCTCATAACTATACTCCTAGAGCCTAGCAAAGGTTTAGTACATACTACTGAATGTGTTCAGTGAATAACCACTGAGTAAATGAATGGATGTGCTCCTGAGAGTAGACTGTGTTTTGTTCATCTTTGGACCCCTCACGGTGTTTTAAACAGTCTACATGTAGTAGATGCTCAAAAACATTTGTTTATTTGCTTGACAAATGTATAATGCTAAAGTTTTGGATAAAGCACAGTCTCTACCCTCGTGGAACTTACAGACTGATCAAAGAGACAGACAATAAGTAAATAAACAGTCTAACACCACCAGGCCTTTATTTTGGTCCCAAGTTAATAGTGATAGTTGTAAGGGAGTAATAATAGTTTCAGGTAGTAGAAGTAGTATTAATACTTATAATAATTACTACTTCTACCATGAACTATTATTTCTCACATTAGTTACTATTTAGAGCATATCTACTAGACTGAGCACATAACTTCCCTACAAGCTCTGTACCTGCTTGCTGCCACAGCATCATTTCTCAACACCTCCACTTTCCCACCATCCACTGTACATCCCAGCCAAGACTGTATTTCCTTCAGTCCCTCAAATAGTCCACAGTCTCTTGGTTCTGAACCACACATATGCCGACCTGCTTCCTGGAAGACCCCCGCCCACCCCCACCTACTCATCAAGTAGACATCACTTCCTTTGGGGAGACTTCCTTAATCCTTTCCCAGTGCCCCTTTTTGTGGTCCCATTACACTTTGACCATCCTCTATAATAGCACTCATTGCACTGTATTGCCTATTTATTGTTCTGTATCTCCTGTTAGAAGTATAAAACCTATGAGGTCAGATATCACTTTTTGTTGTTCACCACTGTATCCTGCTTATAAGGACACTGGAATCCCCTTAACTATCTCTGGGTTTCCCTTCTCTGCATTCTGTATGTTTCTCTTTCTAATAGCATGCATCTGCAACCCTCTTTGGAAGACTAGCCTTAAGCAAAGGGAGCTGTTTTACCTGCACAGACGAAGACCTGGAGGGGTCTGGAGTTTACATTCACCCCTCATCCATGGGACAGCCCTTACTTAGCTGCTGACTGATTGGTGCTAGAGTATGCTCTTTTTTTTTTTTTTTTTTTTTTAATATATGCCATGGGTTGCTCAGGCTCTTTTTGCTGTAAGTTGGAACAAATACTGGAGTACGGGTTCCCCTGCAGTATCAGGCAGACACTACCCTCTTAAATCACATCTTGCTTGGCACCCTCCCCTTTGGCATTTCCACCACTCTGTATAGGTTTCTTCTGGAAGCATTCCTTTATAAATCACGTCCATGCAAATCCTTGTCTCAGGGTCTGCTTCTGGTAAGCCCGACCTTACTACACATTTCCTGAAAACTACTAAAGCATCCAATAGGGAGTAGAATCCAGCGAATGATTGTAAAATTAATCAATCACTAGTGACAGGATCCAACAACATAGGTATATTTATCTCCATTCCACAGATGAGAAAACTAAAATTAAGAGTAAGTATTTGCTCTAACTCACACAGCTAGTACTCGGGAGAGGCTAGAGACAACCCCAAACCCATCTATAGCCCCATAAGGTACTTTTTGTCAATACTATATTTCTCCCGGCTAGTTCTCTAGTTCAATGCTTTGGGAAACAGAAGTCGATGCCATACCCCTTGGGTCTCTTCTGGTGCCAAATTCCCTCTTAGTAGTAGCTTCTAGAATCAACAGCCACTCAACAAAGAACCTTCACGGCCCTGGGAAGATATACAGTTCCAACCTGATTTATCAGATGATATTTCTGGAGTTCAATCTTGTTATCAACTATCAGGAAATATTCAAAGTGTCAAAGCCAAATAGAGATCTATTCCTTAACACAACACAAGGGAAGGAAAATTTGCAGAAGTGTTCTGTGGTATCAGGCATTGGCAAGGAGAGGGAGATAAAAAGTAATAGCCTAATTTTCGTTAAGTGATTGTTCTCATAAAGTAAAAGAGAACTTGTCCTTACCAGGACATTAACACTGCATTGCTCAGACAATTAAGGAAAGTCATAAATTAATCCATAATCATAAGCTGAACAGAAAATTTGTCTTAGCACAGAGGGTAAGAAAAGGAGAAAGTTATCTTGGAGAGCATGGTTCATCATTTCTATTTTACAGGACAACCCAGAATCCTCATGCCTTTATCCTTATAACTCTCTTCTCCTTATCCCCATCACCTCATTTCATCTTTTTTCCTCTTCTCTCTCTGCTCATCTTCCACAATGGCCCCACCCCAAATGCTCACATCTCAAGACTTAAAACTGAAAATAGAATATTCTTCCAGCCACTCTGAAAGAGTATTGAATTCTTTAATATGAAAGTTCATTCAAAGAGTGTATCTTTTTCACTAAAGACTACAGAGATCCTCCAGGGCTAGACAGAAATGAAACCTGGAAATCGAAAATAATAAAATGGTTATGAGATTGTGCCGTGGTATATTTGATTCTATTTTTATTTCCTTTTTTATTGTTAATTATAATATTTGAGCAATAAATATCTATTTGGAAAGAGAAAAGAGGCAAGAAGTCAAAAGTAAGAAGGTACTGATCACCTACACCATGCTAGGCACTGTAAATATATTTTATTGAATCCTAATTATAAATCTATCAAGTAGGTATTGATATCCCCATTTTACAGATGTTGAAAGTGAGCATGTGCTCTTACCTACCTTGCAGAAACACGATTTAGTGCAGCTCTTTTGTCTCCAAAGACTAAGCTTTTGCCTTTGAGATGAAGAATGACCAAGAAGAGATGGATGATGGACATGAGAGGCTTAGAAAACACTTAAATAAAGCTCCCACTACTCCACAGCCCTCTAATAAATAATAAAGTTGAAAGTAAGATCATTTATGAATCTCTTTTGGCAGATGATGTTTTTCTTATAGAATTTGGAAGGGAAGCAAGTGAGGAGAGTGAGACAAAAGAGTTGGGGCACTAGGGCATGAAGTAATGTTTAATATTAACAGAAATATCAACAGATATGATTTTCCTTTATCCTTTTGCCCATCAGTCAGATAGTCTGAATGCCTTGCCTCCAGGGAGGGATGCCACAGCATAAGGGTAAGGCAGATTTTTGGCATTTGAAATTCAAAAGCCTAGGTCTTAGGAAACAATAAGAATTCAGAAATTTAAGACAATATGAGATAAGAGCTAAGCTTTTGTTCCTCCTCGAGACTAGCAGGAGGGGAGAGGACAGAGGACAGAACAAATTAGAGAAGTTTTTGTGACCATGTAGATGGGAGTGGAGTCAGTATCCAGAGACTGACATGTAGATGGCAGCATTTTCTTCCAGCTTGCTGCCGGAGCTTCCAACGGCTCCCCTCCCAAGTCCTTTGCTGGCAACCATCGCCCCCTGCTCCACAGAAGACGCTACCCTTAAGAGTGAACAAGACACTACTCTTTCCCTTGGATTCTGAGAAAGGGCAAGATAGAAAACAGGGTTAGTGGCAGGGCAGGCCAATGGTGCTTCGTGCCACTACTCCATCTGTTCCTCTCTGGATCCTTAGAAAATAGACAGGTGTGGAACACCAACAATATTCCCAAAACAAGCCCTTGATACAAACACAATTTTTCAAAACTCAATGGAATTCATGTTGAATTTGTTGCTTCTAATGTTTTTGAACCAACCACTTACAAACAAAGAAAGATGATTTTATAAAGAGGGCAAGGTGACTTCAAAGTGTTTCTAGCTTTCTGGTTTCCCGTAAAGCTGCAGAAAATATAAAGCATCTCTACAGATTTTAGAGAAATATTCAGTGGATGATTTGATATTACATTTCTGCACTGAGTCAAAGTCCTTGGATTTCTCTTTAACAAAAATACTAATGTTTGAGTTGACCTGCGTTGTTCATTATTTCTAAAGACTGGCCATCACTTGTTTTTAAGCATATTAAAACCACTAAATGTCCCTTTGTTTTTTGACAAATATCAAGCTAACAGAAAAGCTGAAAGAAGAACAACAATGCATACCCTTTACTTGTGCTTGTGTGGCCTAATAAAATAACATATAATATTTTAAGGGATCATATAAAGACCTTAGCATATTGTCTGGCACATTGTGATGGATCATTGCTTCTGTCGTTTAGGTATGCTTGTTGCCAATAGTATCTGGAGCTTATAAAAAGCATGATGATACATACAAATGACATCTTGATGGAAACATATTATTAACATGTCTCAAAAATTGATAGTTTGCTTGAAGATCTACTTTTTCAACAACATAAGCATAAAGTTATTCATTACAGCATTATTAGAATGGGAAAATATTAGAATTAAACTGTATGTCTATCACTAGATTCTAGTTGAATAAATTATGTTGCTTCTACACAGCTATCCAAAAGGATGAGGAATATCTCTATGAACTTATATGGATATATTGGTAAATTAAAAAGTGAAGTGCAAAAGAGTGTATACATAGTACAATGCCTTCTGTATATGAAAAAGATGAAATATATCTACGTCTATCAATCATTTAGCTATATCTATTTGTTCTTATTTTTGCTAAAAGAAACACCAGAAGAATGCATCAGAAAATAATGAAAATAGTACCTATATGGACAAGTGGGAATATAGTAAAAGGGATAGGGATGGGAAGGACAGCTCTCCGAGTATATCTTCTTGTACAGGTTTGATTTTTTTGTTGTAACATTCTAAAAGAAAACGAGGCTTGACTCTTCAAAAATGCCAAGAAAGATTAAAAAAAAAAAAGAGAGAGGAATTTTTCTGTATTAAAGGAGAATAAAGAGACATGACAACTAAATGCAATGCATCTTTTGTAGGATCCTGTGTCATATATATATATCTATGAATCTATATAAATCACAGTTATATATCTATATAGCTCGTCTATCTATCAAACAGACATAGCACAATGTAAACAATCATTAAACGTAATCGTAAACATTGCAAAACTACTAACTAATCATAGTTTATATTTGCAATTCTTATAAAGTTTTAATTTGCAATTTTCTCTTTAAGAACAAGGTTGGACAGGTTATGAGCCATTTGTAATTCCTTTCCTATTCATATTATTTGCCTATCTTTATTTGGGGCATTATTTAACTTTATCTTACTGATTCATGGGAGACGTTCATATAATAAGAAAATAAGCCCTTTGTAATGTAACTTATAGACATTTTCCCCAGTTTTTCTTTTAACTTTTTTTTATGGTGTTTTGTTTTCCAGGTAGATATTTTTTAACTTACTGTAGTCAATAGCTATCAATCTTTTCTTTTTGTTGTGGTGTTTGCATTATGCTTATGAAGGTCAGCCTTACTCGAAATGGCACCTATATTTTCTTCTAGTATTTTATGGTTTCATTTTTGTACATATATAATTAAATATTTTAATATATAATTAAATATTTAAACCATCTGAAATTTATGTAAGTTTAAGTGAGGTAGAAATATGATTTAATTTTTCTCCAGATGACTATCCAATTGTTTCAGCACCATGTGTTAAATAATTTATTTTTCCCCATTGCTAAATTCTTATATGTACTCAGGTCAGCTTCCTATATATTATATCCTTTAATCCTTAAAAGGTCTTGTAAGATAAGTATTGTTACAGATGAAGCTACCTGGGGCAGAGAAAACTTGCATCTCAGAGCTAGAAAAACACAACAGCAATGGAATATGAATATGACGACGTGGCGAAAATTTAAGACCATGGCAGATGCGTTTGTATTAGATAAAAGCTTCATAAATTAATAAATTTCACTGTACTTATTATAGTGCTAGCCAAGAGAAATAATAAATGCAGTAAATGCCTTGTTAAAAAATATCATGTTATTGGCTAAATTATTAGTAAGCAGTGACCCTAATTAACAAGGTAATAAGCTTGCTGACTTGCTGATGATGTAGTTTTTTAGAAGTCATCTGTGCCAGGTAAGCCTTCTTAGCAGGATAAGAAAATGTATTATACTTAGAAGGATAGGAAAAAAATAGAGCTTTGACAATTGATGGGGACTCAGAAAGGTGTGTGTTCCATTTCCTATGCCTCCTTGGAGCCCACCTACCTCCCATCCCCTATTTGAGAAAATAGCAGAAAAAGACCTGCCCTCATTGGCCATGATCATATATGTTATATTTCTGAGGGAGAATTGATCTTGGGATCCTCTGCTTCTTATTCTCTCCAACTTCTTCTTTGCTTCAGGCTGTAGCTCTCAGGCACCCAGGAGGTTGTTGATTATCCAAATTTCTCCCTAAGACATCAGTGTTTATGACAGTGTGGCCACATCATTTTGGAGTGGAATTTCCTCAAGCAGGAGCAAGCCAGAGGCTTTTAGCCTCGCGTGATTACTGAAAGCCTGAATGGCCCATTGAGTGTTCTCCTGATTTTCATTTTCATAGGTTTATGTTAAGGAAAAGAGGTCAGGGAAGGTCAATTCCATCCACACTGCTGATGCCACATTGAATATTGATCTGAACAGGTGAAGCCAGAAGACTTAGCCCTGATGTAAACATGAATAAAAAGGCAACTGATATGGTCTTTGGGGTTAGTAATAAATAGCAAATACACTGGGACCCTTTTACTTATATTTTTAATAGAGCAGTGTTGTGAGCAAGGTAACACATAAATTCATGTCTGAATCCAAAAAAAAGTCCTGCTTCTGAGAGTCTTCTTTGTTGACAAGCAATTATTAATATTAATTCAAAAAAGAATCTCCTCTGCTCCCCCAAAACTTTAATTAAGAAGTGTGTTCTAACAAGTCTGATATAGGCTCAGATTCAAATCAGTTCATCAATCCATGAGTCAATACTTATCAGAGACTCCAACAAAATAAAATATCGACTCAGATGAGATTCCCTTCAGAGAATAATCTGATGTTCTCATTTTCTCCTGGTTCAATAATTTAGGAAAACGTGAGGTGTGACTATAAAGTAATGATACTGATTGCACTTGTCACACATGAAAATCAACCTTGTCATTTATATCATTCCAGTCACTTATATAATTTGGGACCTTGTCACTTATATAAATTAGGACACTTTGAGGAGAAAAAAAGAAAAATTTTGTTACAGTTATATTTCAAGATAACATTGAGGTTAATTGGATTTGCCATTCCATTAAATTAGTAGATTGGGTTTGATTTTAGTTTTAGAGTTTTATGGGTACAAGTGCTTGAAATGCATCAATGCTCTCCCATGGGCAAGGTGGTGTGATGTGGTGTGGCCATGTGTGTGCACATGCACGTGTGTGTGTGTCTTGGTTGAGAAAAGTGGGGCTGCAAGAAGATACAAAGGAGAGAGAAAATAACTCTTAAAAGATCTTACAATCTAATTGAACATGCAATAACTAATGGTCCCACCACTCATAGCTGTGTGACCTTGGGCAAGTTCCTTAGCTTCTCTCTGCCTGTTTCTTCATCTATAAAATGGAGATAGTAATAGCACCTACCTCATACGCTTAGTGTGAGATTTAAAATGAAACTGTGTATGTAAAGTGCCAAGTACAGTCAATTTGTTGAATTTGTAATGATACTGGTGGCACTACAATAACATTGCAGAGGGATATTTTCTGCAACAACTGTGGTCCATAAAAGTGATCTGACTTGGCCAATGTCAGTGATGGAGAGAAGCCTAGGAAAAAACCCAGTCTCCTAACTCTGCTTTATTTGCTTCATTATGGGGGAGGGAAAGAGATTTTGTACTTTACAGTGGTTGCCAAAAAGAAAAAAAAGTATCAGTGAATGAATACTGTCAAAGCAGTTTGAGACACGTAAAGGGTAGACATTAAGTAAAGTCAGTCACCAGTCAACAGCATTTATTGATTTATTTCTGTGTGAAGAGCATTGTATTATGTGCTGAATGGGAATGCTGTATTCGTATTCTTCAAGGCATAGAAGTTGCCCTGGTAGAGGTTGACCTGAATTTTTCTGTAAAAGCTTTCTCCAGATGGCTGCTTAAGCAGCTGTTAATCGAACGAGAGAACTCCATACCTAGCACCTTTGCTCCTGCAACTTCATTGGCCCACACAGGTGTGTCCCCAGGATGCTGCAGACCCTTTTCAGTGCACTCACCATTTAGGCTGTCCCCAGGCTCAAGGCTCTTGATTCTGAAGCACAGGTTATGAGAACTATGCTCTACAGTGAAAACCTGTGTATTGTACAACAAAAATAGAGCTTTCATTATTTTCTCACGTAGTGTGTTTTCAAATTTATTAACCCTAAACTTGAGTATTACATTGCATCCAGTGTTCCTATACTGTATTCTTAATTCTCCTTGCAAACTGTAGCAAAATTTCTAATAAACATTTTAGTCCACAGTATGAGAGCTGCAATGATTTTTTCCTGTGCTTCTGTCTCTGCAATAGGTCTCTCATGTTATTAGAGAGGAAGAAAGAAAGGATTTGGCATTCTAGCTGGCTCCAGGCACCCAAGCATTAATGCAGCATATACACTTCAAAGAGTACTAGCCAGCAACCCAGAAAGGTGCCCAAGTGCTCCCTGGCCAGCTTCTATGTAGGTGTTTTACTTTGGTAGTCTTCTCTTCCCTACTTAACATTCTCCTTTATTGCAAATCACATTATTTACAATTAATCACCAGTTCTTCCTCTGAATTTCTTTTGGAAATTAAGGGGAGAAATCAGAACAGTCATTTCCAGCAGGTAGACTCCTTATTCTTGATTTTTTAAATTTAATCCGTAAGTGTGCTCTAGATAAAGGTGTTTGGAGGTATTTTTGTTGTCCACGAGTGTGTGCTTGTGGGTACCTATATGAGGAGGAAGTATCACCAGGATATTTGGAGGAAGCGCAAGATATCTGGAGATGTAAGAGAAGTAGTAATTAAGAGAGAATTTCAAGGTGGGATTTTCCATCAACTAACTAAACTCTATGAATGGTCAGGCACATCAAAACATCAAGACAGGCAAAGAGCCTTCTCTCAGTTCTGTTTTTGAGGTCTAGCTAAGCTATCTGACAGAAACCTATAGAACATGAATGTTTAATTTCACCCAATGTTCTTAAATTTTTATCTAAGGCTGAATGTTGGGAGGAGCGAGAGCCTAGATTTTTGCTTATAAGATGGCTGGCAGAAAAGTCCCCGATGCCGGAATTCTTAGGCCACTAGCAGCACAAGTATGTGAAATCAGAGATGGATAGATACATATATACATACACATATACATATTTACATGGACGGATACATACACACATATGTACATAAATACATAGATACTTTAGATAGATACATATACATACATGCATACATACATGGATAGATACATACGTTCATATATAGATAGACACATACATACATAGGTACATAAATACACACATAGAAAGACAAATAGACAAAACAGAAAATAATGATATCAAGTGGATTACTAGAAAGGGTAAAATATTCCCACTTTTAAAAGGAAAGTGCAAAAGGTAAAACTCTCATTATTATCAAATACATTTACTCTAACTATATGTTTTATAGTTTTGTTGCTATATTTCACCATCTCCCAAAAGAACTATTATTCAGAAATTAATAAACAGTGGGGTGACAAATATACCTATAGGAAGCAGTCTATAAACATGTATGTTTTGTATCATTTTTCTTTGAAATCTTATATTTTTACTGTGTATTATTCAATTCTTCTATTAGATTAATCCCTGTTCCCCGAGGGCAGACAGTATTTCGGCCAGCAGATGGGAAAATCCTTCTTTTATCTCCACTGGATCTCAGAAGTCTTCCTGGAAGAGGGGGGTTTTCTCACAAAACACCTCAAAGCAGAGTTCCAGGGGAGAAAGGAAAGGCACTTTGTTTAAACCAATCTGGAAAAAAGCAATGACTCTTCACTCAGTTCTTTAAAAAATCTAGTCTATAAGGATTTTTCTTCTCCATCATAAGAAAGACATTTGTCCTATGACACATACACTGTTTATACAATTATCAAAGGCAATAATAATAAAATATACATGAGTTAATATTACTCATTGCAGTCAAATTTCGGGCCTGAAATCAAGCAGGCAGATTTTCACCATTTTATTGAGGTAGAAGTTTATTTAAGAAACCTGCCACACTATACATTAATAAAACAGGGATGCCTTAGGCTCTCCAAATCCGTTTTATACCCTTAACTGTCTGTAATACACTTATCTTAGAAATCTGAAGATGATGAGAAATACTACATTCCTCACTTTTAGCATTTATAAATCTTCACACATATGTCCACTCCCTTCACCCCTGCCCGCTATGATTCAGTCACTTCATATTGTAATACTTTGGTGATTATTGATTTTGGGTTAAGGTTGGAGCTCAGTACAACTGTGTGAGCATTCCACTACCTTCAATTTGATGGTATGCTGCCGCCTGCCCACTCCATATTGACAGGCATCCTCTTACTTTCAGATTGGTGTTCGTTTGCTGATGAACACGCAGGAGGGGGATCATGACCTTTTCTCTTATCTGGACAGCTCTTAGCTTCACAAACATTTTTTTGCTGCAGGGTGTTATTAACAACAGGGTGATAGAACAAAGAAATGAAGAGATGGGAAGCACATCAATGTATGAAATTTTCTTTATTGGGACACCCTTGGGGCCCAAGGGAGGGGGGTCTAATTATACAGGTGTTGCCTTTCTCCTTAGAATAACAAATTTTACACACACACGCACACACACATGTACACATATGCTCTAGTGGGGTCATGATTTGGAAATTAAGGGTTACTCATTTCCCTTGTTTATGGGAGTTTGCAACTCTGCTTTCCCTGGAAACAAGTTTATATAAATAGAAAAGAAACCAAAGTAATTGAGTTTATTACACAGCAGTCATGAGTTAAGACAAGACACATTATAATTAGATGCAGCAATGTTGACAATTAAAGTTTAATGAGCTCATTTCTCCTGTATTTGAAGGGTATGTAAGTTCAGCTCTGTGGGATTATTTAGGGCAAAGGTGTTAGAAACAGAGACAAATTATAACTAGCCTGGGTTTGCAACCCTCCTTGTCACATAAGCCTTGTATCTGAATTTAAAAGCCCTCAAAGGATGGAGAATCCAGACATTTTTAGACGAAATCTTGTCTTTGGATTCTAACAGACTTATTTTCTATTTTCTGTGTAGTTTTAAAAGGAAAACTTTGAACTTAAATGTGTGAAGAATATATTCAGAGAACATTCTACCCTTCCTTTGGGGTGGGTTAAATTCAAACTAAAATTTCCCAGATCACTGGACTTATGCTAAAGTTATTGATCTTAGGCCAGCATCTTCAATGATAAGAAGCTAAAATGAAGAGATTTGAAAGAGCCACAAGGAAATCTATTGAGCAAGAACATATGGAACTAAACCACACTCATACTAGGAATCAACAAAGATATTTGCAGCATAATATATCTGTGACAACATTAATTATTCCAGACGGGTCATTTCTGTTGACTTTGTTTCCCCCTCTGAATAACTAATCCCTCCCTTGCTTTCATATCCCAAATCCTAATATAAAGTTGTAATAATGTGAAAAACAACAAAAAATCCTGTTTTTAAAAAAAAATCTCATTTTTAAGTTACATAGGTACAAAATATGCTCTGAAAACACTAACTTCTTTTATTTGGTGCCCTTAAGTAAAAGATGTGCAATTGGGTTTTTTTTTTCTCCCTCACATTTCGTTTAAAATAAAATCCCCTCTGGAGTGAAAACATACACTGTATGTCAAAAGCACTTGAAAACAGAGATTTAAATATAAACACAATACAATCTTAATTCTAACTTGGCCAATAAATATAATTTAGTAAATAAATTAAAATTTGAAATCCCAATGAGTATTGTTTTGCATTTCTATATTGCATTTCATCTAAGCACCTCAACCACTGCATAAGCATTAAAGCATTAAATCTTATACTTTTAGAGAAGATAATGTTTTTTCCTCTGGAATGAGTGAATCATCTTTGGAGATCACATGGACAGACAGAAGGAATTCTCAGGGCTGTGCTTGTCCTCAAGTCATGGGAGAATCCTCCCCTGGTTTCTGATATAGTATCCACAACCCCTGCCCAGAAGCCAAGGCACAAACAGAGATATAGAAGTATAAAGCAAAAAGGGTGAGCCTAATTTATGCCAATTCACTTATTATTAACTTGTAAGTGAAGATAAAAACAGCTATTCCCTTCCAGCCTGGCAACCAGTTAATGGGAATTTTCTATTAGCCATCATCCACATATTTCTACTATAGTTATAACTGTTGCTCAAAATTACCACCCTAAAGCATAACCCTGGAACCCTTTTGAGTCACTGTACAGGACCAATATTACATTCATCAGTGTGTCATGTATCATGAATTTCACTGTGCTTAAAATTCTTCCTGAATTGGTCACAAGTGAGATGCCTGAATACTGCCCATTAACTAGAGGCTCTCATTAGCCAAAAACTTCCATTTCTCTGATGATGCTGAATAAAGATACAGCACAAGCCAACTGAAATGAGGAAGAAGGCTAAATCATAACCTGAGTGAATCAGGAAAACACCATTTTCCTCATGAATTATCCATTTTTCTAAGGCTGTAGAGACCTACCTAACAACAGAAAAGTTGAGAACTGGACCTTGTCAATAAAATATAATCCATGGAAAGTCCCAATAGCTACTCTAAATAAACTTATATTGGCCATGACCCATCTAATTAGAGCCCTTTGCCAGCCAAATGTTTTAAAACTTTGTTTTTATGACTATATCCTCATTTTGTTTTTATGATTATGTAGTGGGTTGAATACTATTCCCCCAAATTCCTGTCTACCCATAGTGTTCAAATGTGACCTTATGGAAGTAGAGTCTTTGAAGATGTAATTAAGACAAGGTCATACTGGATTAGGGTAGGCCCTAAATCTAGAGACTGGTGACCTTTTAAGAAGAGAAGACAGAGAGAGACACATGGAGAGGAAAATGCCATGTGAAAACAGAAGCAGAGATTAAAGGGATGCATCTACAAGCCAAGGAACACCAAGGATTGCTGGAAACCACCACAAGCTAGGACAGAAGCATGGGACGGTTTCTCTCTCAGAGCTTCCAAAAGGAACCAACCTTGCTGACACTTTGAACCCTGAAGTCACAAGTCAGACTTGTGACTTCCTGAACTGTGATTTTTTTATTTTATTTTAAGCTACCTAGTAAACAGCAACTTGTTACAGAAGCCCTAGGAAACTCATACAGACTATATCCTCATTATTACTGTCATTATCAAAGGTAATATTCACTGGGCCCTCTGTGCCAGGCTGTGCATTTTGTATAGTATCTCATTTAATCCATATAATAACCTACAGAGAAAATGAGGCTATTATTGCTCCCATTTATAGACGAGAAAAGTGACTCTTAGACACATCCAAGTTCCCAAAGAAAGGAAAGAAGTGAAACTCAGACATAATTCTCTCTAATACCAGTATTCCTTTAGCAAGTCTCACACAGAATAAGATACCAGGAATTTTCATTAAAGAAATAAAATCTGAAAAGATTTAGCCTGCGTCAATATAAATGCAACCCAATCTCCTATACCTTTTATATCTATGGCCATGATATAGCACAATCGTAACTAAAGTTTAAAATGATGAGCCAAATGTAATGCAAGACCTCAGTTAGCAGCATTGCCCCTCTAATGTATTTCATGAGCCACAGAAGTGGACATTTTGGCAAAATTTCCAGCAAGAAATGAAACAAGAAGGGATTTTTTGCTTAACAGTTTACCAGAAGACTATATCTTTCTGCTTGGTTAACTGGAATTGTATTGTATTTATGGACCCGGTTCATTTCTCCAGGGGATATGGGCAAGCCATTTTACATATTACCTCTTTCCCCTTTCAGACGCCATGATACAACATACCACTGTTACTATTATGCATAGGATTGGCAGCATAGCCATAAAGGGGTGTGATGCTGTCACTCTTAAAATTTTCATTTCACTAACCTTGGACTAACCTAATATGTCTTTTTCTGGCAGCCATTCAACCTCACTTCAGCTGAAAGCAGCTTTTAGAGAAACGGAAGATAGAAATATTTGTCCAACATTCAACAAACATTAATTGAGCACCTATTACATATAAACCTGATTATAGTTTAGGATTATTGACATATACATAAATAACTATGTGATACACGTAGAACTAAAAGCCGTGCAAAGAAACATATTACATGTCTTCAGAGGAGGGTGCGGAGTAGGGGTGACCATGAAAAGCTTCCTGGAAGAAAAGCAACTAAGAGCTTAATCTTGGAAGCTGTTTATGACCTGGCCATGTGAGACAGGGAGAGAGCTGGTAGTGAGAGGATCAAAGCCTAGGAACAGGAAAAGAGGTCACTCCCTACAATGAAGGGAACAGTGAGCTCTACAATACACTGGATAATGAGCTCCTAGAACACAGAAATTTAGCCTCAGTAAACTTTGTGTCATCAGAGCCTGGCACACAGTAGCTGCTCAACATATATATAAAAGTATACATATATATAAATATATATAAGTATATATATATATAAATATATATATATAAAACGTATGGACTAACGATTAAATAAATGAATATTTTATGTTACAGAAAGAAAAATAAATGGAAGTTCCATCACTCTTTCAAAAGCCAAAGGAGGAAGCAGTGGCTTTTGGAATCAAGGTAGAATCAGCCCCCAGCACTATTCAAGACTCCATGGAGGTCCTGTGGAAACCTCCACCTCCTCTTCTTCATCAATTTATTCTCAAAGGCTTGCCAGCCAAATGAGAGCTTCTCCCTGAGATAATGTGGAAGCCTGAGGCCAGAGGGAAGTGGAGAAAAGAAGCAGTTATCTGAATAACAAGGCCACAGAAAACACAGGGTGAGGAAGAGCATGAGGTCAGCCTTGTCTGGAAAATTGCCTGGCTGTGGAAATCTGACCTGTGCAAAAGGAAGCAGTACAGAACTTTCAAGTCAGTTTGCCAGACAAATCTATTTTTAGGCAACCCTTTCTTTTAGCATCAGACCTCCAAGTTCAGGGAAGTACTTAGGATTCTTCAAACAAAATATAGATTTCTAAGGTTTATGCCATTTCATGATGTTTTCTCTTTTGCAGATAAAACTCTCAGTGTAAGCAGGAAAATGCCTAATCCTGTATCCAATGTATTCATGGGTGGTGAAGGAGAGAAATTAATGACAATAAATAAGAGCCTTCTCTGCTGGGAGAAACCTCTATGTCCTGTCCTATACACGGCCAAGTCAGAGTGATCCAGCTCATTTACTCACTTCGGTTAACTTCCAGCTCATATCAGTCTATATGACTGCCCACACATTACAGCACTCATATTAAAGGTACTTCCAGGAAGTTTCTGGGCTGTAAGCTCATGAACCACCTAGCAATTGAGTGAGAAATCTCATGCAAGTCTGATGCCATTTCAAACTCAGAAAAAAGCATCTGTAATACACTGTGTAATATTAAAGACACTAGTGCTCTATCTGAGACCAGGGACCCCGTATCCCACAGGAACTTGGGCCAGAATAAGAAAAGGGCCTGAAGAGGGTATGAACACCCCAGACCACCAGAAGGGATCTGTGTCTCAATGATCTACCATTCAAAAAAAAGTGTTCTCCTAATCCAAAATTAAGACATCTGTGAGAGAGCACAGACCAGAAGCCAAGTGTCCTGTTAGTCCTTGAGCTGCCACTCCTTGGAAAATGGCTCTGCCATTTCTCAGTAGATTGATGGCAAAGGAAATCAGCATCTACTACATGCTAGGCAACTTCCCATGCTTTATTCTCTTTACACATAAGTTTTCCATGCATAAAATGGAGATAATGATGCTTCCTCTGCTTATTTCTCGGGGAGATTTTTGAATTTTAAAGGAGATTTGTAAATCTGGAAAGATCATATATATGGTCTTTGGGGGATGTTTTTGTATATATGGCTTGACTAATGTCGTGGTAAAGGCAGAAGTGTCCTCACAGCAAATCCTAACTCATGTCCAAGTCAAAAAGAATCACAGACTCATTCCCACTATCATCTTTCCTAGTGGGAACCATAAAGGTTTAAAGCTTATCAGCTTGTGTAAAGGCAACAGGCTCAACTCACCATTATAGACATGTATATGTACTGGAAAAGTGAATGCAGGATTAGAGAATAGCTTGTGGCTCTTTATTCCTTTCCTCCTTTCCTCTTTTGTCCTCTGGTCCTTTCGTTTTTTTCCTGTAATCACTATAACTGTAACCAGGGGTGATTTAAATGTAGCCTAGTCTCAGTTCCAATGAGGTAAACCCGAACTCTTACAGCGGTGATGATGGGCATTTACACGTCAAGCACAATGCCAAGTACATTACATACATCCTCTCATTTATTCCTCCCAACAACTCTGTGAGGTAGTCACCATTATCCCCACTTTACAGATGAGGCAAATGAGACAAAAAGAGGTTAAGAGGGCCTCCCTGGTGGCGCAGTGGTTGAGAGCCCGCCTGCCGATGCAGGGGACATGGGTTCGTGCCCCGGTCCGGGAAGATCCCACATGCCGCGGAGCGACTGGGCCCATGAGCCATAGCCGCTGAGCCTGCGCGTCCGGAGCCTGTGTTCCGCAACGGGAGAGGCCACAACAGTGAGAGGCCCGTGTACCAAAAAAAAAAAAAAAAAAAAAAGCGGTTAAGAAAACTTCCTAAGACCATAGAGCTACTATATGCCAGAGCAGGAATTTAAATCCAGGCCAACATGAATAAAAAATCTGTGTTCTCATTCACCGTACTACACTATGTCCAGGATTCTCGCTCTACCATTATGGAGCTAAGCTTATGTTTCTATGTTGGTAAAACTGCAACCCAAAGTGCCAGGTAACCTACCAGGAAAGCTGTGGCCATATTTGGCCACATTATCTCTGCACAATGAGTCCTAGGTTTTCTTCAGAGCCATTGGTGCTGATATTTGAGGTTGACTCCTAAAGTTGCACTTGTGTCCTCTTTGACACAAAGAGCCTGTGAAGAGTGAGTACAAGAGAGAAACAGGAAGCTAGCTCTACATGCATTTCTAGCAGCCCTCCATCCTTGACCCTGCACTCTAACTGTGCCATGTTTCTTCTCTGTGT
Source organism: Monodon monoceros (assembly GCF_005190385.1). Taxonomy (NCBI): domain Eukaryota; kingdom Metazoa; phylum Chordata; class Mammalia; order Artiodactyla; family Monodontidae; genus Monodon; species Monodon monoceros. Next base: position 57,032,241 of record NW_021703778.1, on the reverse strand, counting down.
CTTCTACACTGTACAAAGGTTGCACATGAGCCATTCTTTCTTCTCTAGAATCCCCTTTGTGAAGAGACTGAAGAAATAGCTAAAGCCCAAGGGAAAATGGAGAAACACGTGAACAACAGAAATGAGACATTCCCTGGAAGCAACAGAGCCTGTTTGGAAAAGGGTATGGTTTACTTCATTACATCATGCTGGGCCAATCCATGTCTGCGCACTGCTCTGCCCATGTTTCAAGTGAGTTCCAGGACTTGCAATCTCCCACACTGCTGCCCTCCTAAGCCTGTGCCTGGAATAGGTGCTCAATGACTTGCATGGACCTTATATGGGCCCCAATTTGTCACTTACCTCCTTGCCAAGCCAATATGACCCCTATATTCCCTATAACCTGTTCATTATAGTGACATGAACCAGAGAAAGAATAAGAAAACCAAGTCTTCTCCGAGCCTAACTCTACTACTCTCTTTAGTTCTGTGTCATTATCCAAAATCACTTAACCTACCTGAGTTTTGGGTTTATTTGTCTGAGAAATGGGTATAATATTACCTGCCATGATTATTTCTCAGAATTAGTGTGAAGGTTCTTAGTAATAGTAAAGGAGTTTTTATATAAGGTATTATTGTGACTTGAAGTAGAGACTGCTTTCTATAGTTGTCCCAAATTGATCACTTTAATTCCTAGATATTGTCAATTTCAAAAAAAAAAATCATAACAAGAACATGATACAGCCACACACACTTCCCCAAATGATATATCCATGCTCATATTATGAGTCAAATTGAGCCAAACAAAAGCTACATATAACCAAAAGGATCATCTAGGGCTTCCCTGGTGGCACAGTGGTTGAGAGTCTGCCTGCCGATGCAGCGGACACAGGTTTGTGCCCTGGTCCAGGACGATCCCACATGGCGCGGAGCATCTGGGCCCGTGAGCCATGGCCGCTGAGCCTGCGCATCCGGAGCCTGTGCTCCACAACAGGAGAGGCCACAACAGTGAGAGGCCCTCGTACCGCAAAAAAAAAAAAAAAAAGGATCATCTACTTGACAGACACAGGGTCCTGAAAAGAATTATTTTGATTCTATGATATATTGAGCTTAAATAATTTTTCACTAAACATGAAATTCTGTAGAAATGGCCAAGAAATTGCAGCTTTTAAATCAAGTTTCATAGTCAAATATTAGGTTTGGGATCTGATATCCATGTGACATTTTTAACAACTGAGGTTATTTAAGGGATTTACAATAATTTTCCTAAAGATTTAAAAAGAAAAACAGAAAAATACAGAACCACACGACAACTTTACAAGTATTGACCACATGTACCTAAAATTTACCCCCAAAGGACCAGTTAACCAAAAGTCCTTGCCATAAAAGGGGGAAGCTTATATCCCAAAGGCCCAATAGTAGCAAGTGAGGTGTAGATTCAAACCTAATTACTTATTTCTTGAAATAATATATGTGTTACTGGTATGAATTTGCCATATTGATAAAAGAAATGTCATATTACTTTATTTTTCTAAATCAAATCTCAAATTGGGCTCTAAGCCCCTACTCTCTACAGTGCAGAGAAATTCAACCTCAGTCATCACTGGTGTTCTTTTTTCAATTCCCCTCTGGGATTAGAGAAGAACGTGGGGCTTTTGTGGCACCAGAGAACAGGGGCAGGTCTTCTAACCCCAGCCCATGATTATCATTCCTGAGGTTTCATTGTCCAGGACCATGTAGGATATTTAACAACAGTAAGCTTGGCTTCTTCTGTGCCAGTGAGGGTACCCAGATTACCCACCACAAAAAGCCATGCTCTCAGAGTTCAATAATCACCATATTCTGCCTACCTCCCAACATCAAGGTAGCACACATGGGAAAGCTTGCCCCACTTGGGATGCTGCATGGGAGTAACGCATGACTCCTTGCTGCTCACCACCCCCCCCACCCCACCACACATACCCAGTTAAGCCATTTCTTTCCCTCCATTTCTCAGAGCTCATCCTCTTCTAGGACAATTTAACTTCACTGGCAAGAAAAGTCTTGACATCTACAACACAAGACTGTGTGGTATCCTTCCTTGAGTCTTATCGAATAATGTGAATAAAATAGAAATTAATACTATTAACAACTTTTTGTCATGTATGTAAATCACCTAGCCCAGAGTGTGGTACATAAAAGAACACTCAAAAAATCCACTTCATTAACCACTTGAGTTCCAAGTGCCACATGGTTTTGGCACTGGAAATAAGACTCACAGTCTAATGGCAGAAACAAATACGAGAATAAATACAACTTAAGTAATATTACAAATAATCAACAGCCTATAAGATTCAGGCACCAGCCACTTAGCAAAGGCTGGCCATGACTTTTGGGTGCCAGTGATTCCCGCCCTTGATAGGCAAGTCTTAAGTGCTGATTGCTGAAACTTGGGGAGGCTTCAGGAAGGGTGGTATAGGGCAACGAGGGGCAATCTGAGGGCCCATGGTGCAGCTGTTTACCAACCAGAACATAAATAGTTCAATATTTTAACAACTGTATAGCCATGCCAATGCCTATCATCTTACTATCAGTCCTGATTAAATAACAAAAATATCATTGCAATGTCAGAGGCTGCTGAAAGTGTTCAGAATACCTGTTCAGAATAGCTTTGATCTGCAACCTTGCCAGCAAGACAAGTTCACATGTTTCAGGGAAAAGGACCAGTTGGGCAAAACTACAGAGGCTTGAGAGATAAGGGTGGAGTTTTAACTGAGAAAGGGAGAGTGAATTCTATTATTATTAATAAAATATTAATAACTATTATCATTATTATCACTAGAAAGACAAATTACCGCCCTTGAATAGAAAGGTGGCTATGTGGCTTTTCCAAAATCGCAAACTGGTCATATTGAGGCATTAGGCATTCACCACCTCTGTTCTTACCTTGGCCTGCATCCCCAGCCCCACCAAAAACAACCCCTGGGTGAGTTCCCTGTTATCCCCACCCAGACAGGTATACAGGCCCCTCTCCTTCAATTGATTGCATCAGAGCAGCTTCCACAAACAAAAAAAAGTCTTTCACAGACAGCTGTATAAACAAGTACCTACTGATGAGCTGACCGCAAAGAAAACTGACTCCAGGAGCTACCAACCTAGAGAAGCTGCCCACAAGTGACTCCATGAATGGAGGACCACTTGTCCATCAGTGCTCAGGCAACTGGCCAATAGGGATGAAAGAAGGGCTGAAAGCACCACCATTTGGATCTACGCAGCAGCTGATAAATATGGGCAGAAAGTTACAGCCAGAATGGGGGCAAGTTGCTCAATTTGGACAACTGGTCCACCTTTGAGGAGTGACCAACATCAAATGGCAATTCAGGTTGGTTATGAAGATGCCACGTAGTTGATCTAATTGACTTTTTGTTCATTGCAGACAGTAGATCTGACCCCCCAAAACAAATACACTCTGTTCTTTTGACCAATTTGTATCTTTCAAAAATTCTGTAAAGTGTTATATTGACTTGTTTGGCAAAGTTTAAAACAAAAATTTTCAGTATTGAGGTCAAAAACAGACTTTATAACTGGACTTAAACATAGAGAATATCTGATCAAATCCCTTTCTTTTATAGAGGAACAAGTCTGAAGCTCAGAGAGGTGAAGTGATTTGCCCAGAGTCACACAGCTCACAAACAACAGAGCCAGAAGTAACACTGGAACCTTTGGTTTCTGAGTCCAGCGACCTTCTCCTTACTCGTAGGTAGCTTTCCCGGGTCTTAGACCACAAGTTTAAAGAGGCATTCATGCTTTTTGCAGGGCAGACAACCTTGCCCAGCAAGAAGATGTCCAGAGTGGGGCCCTCCCATCCAGATGACGCCAGGGCTGGTAAAATTACAGAGCACAAGGAGGCACAGGATGAACCACAGAACATGTGCCTAAAGCCTTAGTACGGCCAACCTGGACCACTGGAAGCCAACATGTTTCATTTTAATTTCAACATCATTCTCCACAGCAATTTTGTGCTAAGGACACAAAGAAAGGCACCCTGAGCTGCCTTGTTCTGAAACTGCTGTAGAAAGTGGAGACACTCGCGAGCCCACCCTCAGACAATGGGCACAGAGAGCAGTCACTTTATGAGCTGCTGACCCGGCTTTGCTTGTGCATTTGGACACGGATACACGCAGCCAGTTATCCATCAGCCGCTGCTTCCTCCTGCCGTGTCATGTGTCAACGCCTAGGGGGCGCTCTCGATGTGCTCGGCAGGCTGGGAGCATTACTGCGCCCAGCAGAACAACCAAAATGACACAGCAGGGGTTTTTCGCTTTTTAATTTACTTCAGCGTTTTAGAGGAAAGGAGGGACACAAACCCAAAGGGGGTGTACAAAGCCCGCCTTGCTTACTGAGGCAGAGAAATATTTCAAATATATATATTATTGGATTACTTACTTTCTGTCTCCTTACAAAATCAGGGTTTTTTAATCTGCCCTAAAAATCAAGAGTATGTTTCTATCCCTTTCTATGGCATATGGCAAGCTTTAATGATAACAGAGTAACGTCGTCTCCTGATTAAAATGGCTAGTTTAAATGACCTGCTTTTATTCCTGCTACAACTTGCCCTGTAACATAATGACCAGCTTTAAATCCATCAAAGTGGAGTACACAGTGCTATTGCAAGGGTTCAGACATGGAATATTCAACCAAGGGATGCTCCCTAGTAGAAATCAGGCCTGCTGAGTTTAAATGATCAATTCCTCAATTCCTAATCATTCATCCCAGCCAGGGACATGCATCTACCTCCATCTCCAATTCATTCCCAAAATATGTTCCTGAGGCATAGGCAGGGTATACAGGGGCTTCAAGAAACTTAAAATAAAGAACTTAGTAATGTTTAAAATCTCCATTGCCGTATGTAAGAAGAAAAAAAAATCAATTTAAAATCAAGGCAAGGAGAAACCCAAATAATTGAAATTAATAGATATTACTGAGTGACTTAAAAATAATTACACAGGATTGACAAGTGATTATTGTAGCTAATATTAAAACGTATGTGTGTATATGCGTGTACCCATATACAAATACATATATCCTTCTACATCCAGAGTCAGGTTTTGTTATGTGTATGTTTGCATATGTGAACAATTCTAAGGAAGATTATCTTGCACACAAAGCAAACGGCCCTACCCCCATTGTGAAAGAAGCAGATCCCCGGAGATTAGGGAAGAAGGAATTGCTTATGGTCAGCAGAGGCTGGGAGAACAATGGAGACCCCAGCTAAAGGCGCAGCAGCAGCAGCCTGCTAGGATGGTTGAGGGACTGACCACATGGCCATTGCAAACTCGATGGCATTGTCAGTCACCAGAAGTGACTAAAAAGGGCTCAAATTAGCAATTGTTATGATTAGCAGGTGGTTTAAGAGATATGAGGCCCACGAAGTGACTTGGGCGGTGGGGCAGGTGGGGTGGACACCAGAATATATTTCAGTTTTTCTTATAGCACAAAATGGAGAGGCTTAGAAGCAGTTTCCTACTTGAATATAAGAATTGCAGATTCATTTAAGGAAAAATAATGGAGATGTATAAAATAAAAAGTAATCTCCAAGAGAAAAAAATGAATGTGTCCAGTTCCTTAAAATAATTTTGTTATACACTTATACGATCATTGTAGATGAATTTTGATAAAGGTAGAAATTTAAATGCTATCAAATTACAATAGACATAAAAAATTAATACCTCTAGATTTTTTTAAAAGCCAGCTTAACTCAATTTGTCCTAAACAGTCCTATCTAAGCGATGTTTTAGACAATTCAACAAAATTTAATAAATTATCTCTTTTTAACTTAGCACTTATTTACTTCCTAACTTTTCATAGAGTTTCTCACAAAACTGATTACTTCTTCCATAGACACAGATCAGGTTTTTCATGTCTTGCCTCTCTATCGCATAAATAATCTCAGAACACAAGCAAACGCTTAACAGGCTGCTTTTTTATTCTTTCTTTTTATTTTTATTTATTTTTATTTTTTTGCGGTACGCGGGCCTCTCACTATTGTGGCCTCTCCCTTTGCGGAGCACAGGCTCCGGACGCCCAGGCTCAGTGGCCATGGCCCACAGGCCCAGCCGCTCTGTGGCATGTGGGATCCTCCCGGACCGGGGCACGAACCCGTGTCCCCTGCATCGGCAGGCGGACTCCCAACCACTGTGCCACCAGGGAAGCCCTATTCTTTCTTTTTAAAAATTTTTGATAATAAATCTTCAGTAGTGAGTGACTTCACCAAAAAGGTGCCTCTAAGAATCTGCAGAGCAGAATTGTTAGGAATGAATGGTCTGTAGCCTTCCTTCCTGTCACTGCCCTCAGATGTAGTCCCTACACTGGATTCATGTTCAGATAAGTTTGGAGCCAAATGGCTAGGACTTCTCTTTTGCAGTTACTAATAGCCATAAGGTATGTGTGTGATGGATACTGAAGACTGGATCAGGAACATTAACTCATTTTCCCTAGGTCACCTTTCTATAGGTCTGCAGCTCAAAGGTAATACTCACTGTTTGGACAGAAAGTCCAACTGCATCAAAACTCATTCCAGTACACACGTCTGGAGAAAAATTGGAGGATTGATTTGTAAGAGGTTACTTTGCTGTGCAGCTCCATGCTACTTCACGGAACAAAAAAGACCATTCCAGCCAGGGGACCTAGAACTTAGAATCAACTTTTATTGAAGTCCAATAGGTTTGGTAGATTTTACTGTACTGAAAATGTAAGTGAGATCCCAAGCCACATACAGTGGAGAAAGAGGCCATTACCTAGCGAAATCAGGGTATGAGAAAACTGTACCAGTTAGGGTGTTACTAAATTTTATTTGGCTTTTGCAAAACTTAACTATATTTGAAAAATATCATGGCTTATATATTTCGTTCATAGAAAACTTGACCACTGTAAACCTATCTTTGGACTCAAATGATTCAGACATAAGCCTAGTGAAATCCCAGTAATTCAATACCTGTGATTTGGGGCTCTTTCTTAGGTGTCTGAAAAAAGAATCCTATTTTGTACGTATCATAATTTTATACAAATGCCCCTAAAACTAAAATAACTCATTATAAGCAAATTTGCAAATAGGTGAGCAAGAAGTTATTTTCACAACCTACGGTGGTAAATCTGCCTCATTCCTTTATAACTCCTACCACACAGCCAGAGGATCCTGCACATTTCTGACTAATTTAAGCAGGGGAATCTAGATCACTTACAAAGACACATGTAGCAGCTTGCCTTTTCCAGACAGCTATTCTGGTTGGCCCAAATTCACTGAGGAATGACTTGGTTTCCTCCTGACTGATTCACTTCAATCATGGCTTACGAAGAGTCAGATAGCCAAAGGGCTGCTAGCTCTTGTTCCCACCTTGAATCATCTTATCAGTAATGAAGTGAAGCCTACAGTATTGAACTGGACCATCTAGCTCCCGGTGATGCCAGACAAAAACAGATTGTGTCTCCTGGATTACTGGAGAAATTATGGGCACATGGACCTGGCCTCAGTGGTACACCTGGTGTGGTCTTTGATGATTCCCCCATCCTCTGTTTTATTGATTCCCATCCAAATGGTCCAACCTGAACAAGCCTTTTAAAACATGAAATAGGGCTTCCCTGGTGGCGCAGTGGTTGAGAGTCCGCCTGTCAATGCAGGGGACACGGGTTCGTGCCCCGGTCCGGGAGGATCCCACATGCTGCGGAGCGGCTAGGCCGGTGAGCCATGGCCGCTGAGCCTGTGAGTCCGGAGCCTGTGCCCCGCAACGGGAGAGGCCACAGCAGTGAGAGGCCCGCGTACCGCAAAAAGAAAAAAAAAAAAAAACATGAAATAATAGGCTGCTTGTATCCCACAGGAAACTAGACCATTCAGCCACAATTAGAACCATTTTCCAGCAAAGTTGATCCATTTGTACCTCACCTGACTGAACAGAAATTAAGCCCCATTCATGACACTGACCCCACACAACCCACTCAATCAACTGCACTTGAATATATTTATTTTGATAGGTTATTCACATATTGTTGCTATGCACTTATGTATTTAACCTGTTGCACGCAGGCAATGAAGAGAGTCCCAGTTATTTGTCCTTTTCATTAGAACTGTGTTGGTGAGAACGAATGTAACAATTTTCAGGTAATATCTCTCATTACTGAAATAAAGTGGAACATCTTCTTCAATCTAATTACCCAAAATGTCAAGGTAACTAAGAAACATTTTAGTACGGAAAGCCCAAATGCCTCTGGTGTTTTGTTGCTGATGTAAATGCACAGATGTTGGAAAGAGATGCAAACATGAATGCTTCTTTACAAAGATTCACATACAAATATTTGCACAATATAGTTACAAATTTGAAGCATAACCTATATCCAAGAGTTCTCTCAGTCCATTTTGCTTTTAGCATCAATGAACCCTAAATAAAAGTATGGTTGCTGAAATAAATGACAAACTTTCTAGATTATATATTTCTACAATATTTATAAGTTTATATTAGTTCTATAATTATAGTTTTTAAATAAAATGAGCATGTAGTTCAAAAGTAAACAAATAAATACATTGAAAAGAATGATGTTGCTGTTACATTTCCAGTCACCCAAGCCCAGCACTCAGTGATGTAAGCATAATTATCCCAGCTTGACTTCACTGTAATATTTGATCCATGGCACAGGAACCACTCAGTACCATGGACAGAGAAGGTGCAAAATAAACATCTAAGGAATGACTGTGGTGCTTACTTCAGTTGGACCCATATGAAAAGAGAAAGCTGAAGTTCATGGCTAAGTAACACAATGAAAAAAATCTCTGATTTTTCAGGATTAATTAATTGTTTATTACACTGAGGACATTTGCTTTCACTAAGATTGTAAGTCTATGGAAGCTTTGTTGTATTGTGCTCCCAACTGAAAAATGAAAAACATAATAAATTTAAAACATATGCTATTTTAATTATGGAAAAACTCTTGTTTCAACATGTAGCCTTGAGAATAGCTCTAAAAGCAATAAAACAATTTGTGAATTTGCTAAGGAGTCTTTCCTGTTGTTAATGTTAGCTGGTATTTGGTCTTCATACATATATAATACACACATTATGCATATGTATTATATACGCATATATAATACAGTCATGTACATATGTTAATGATATTCTTAGGATAAATTTTTTACTTAAGAGAAATCTTATGCCTGATTGCTGATATTTATATATGAAAATATTGATCTAGCGTTCATTCTTTCTATGAAATTAATAGCAAAATAATTTTAACACATTTGTGGAAATTTGAAAATGTAATTTATTTCAGATATAAAACCAAAAGACAATTTTAATTCACACTTTAATTGAGCAAATACTATTAAATCCTACATATAAGATAATTTACTAAACACTGTGGGGTTCAAACATGAATTAAATATGATCACTGCTTCCAAGGAACTCAGAATCTAATGAAAAATAGATATGGAACAGGAAAGGAACAAGCACGTATTGAGTTCATGCTATTTGCCAAACAACACGCTATGGAATTAACATATATTGTATTATTATGGTAGAGATCATTAAGGCCATTTTTAAATATAAGGAAAGAGAGATTCAGTAAGGTTAAGTACTCTTTCCAGATCACTCAGCTAATAAGTTACAGAATCAGAATTCAGGCTCTTTCTAATTTCAAAGCCTATGCTCTCGTTTGTCTACTCAAGGCTGCCCCAGAGGGAGAGGTGAACAATTCTGAAGGGCAAAATGCAGGAAGGCTCCACAAAGCAGGTGGCATTTCAGCCTGAACTATTTTAAACAATCATTTACAGACAGTACAAGACTATGCTTATTTCTCAGGATACTTTACATTTACAACATGTCTATGAGCCTATGTTTGTAATTGGTCTCTTGATTTTTCCTGCTAAAGGAAGGCATTTGTGACAAAGATAATTCAAAATAAGACATAATCCACGAGTCTTTTATTTTTACATTTTTGGCAACAATTTCAAAAGTACATCCCTACTAATCATGTTAGCAAAGGCTTTTGAAATGAGTTTGCATTCCAGAAGCACAGAAAATTGATGATAGAAATTGGCCTTGGGCTACTGAGTCACCTAATGACAGCAGCTTTAATTTTAAATATGTTGTGGGTAATAGACAAAGTGGATAATCCACTTGTGGATAATTGAGAGTATATCTATGCCCACATTTTAAGATCCAGGTATTTCACAAAGGTTCTATAACATAACATGTCATAAAATAACCTGTTCCCAATGCACTAGTATCCATTAAAATCAATAGGGTTTTGCAAGCCATGCATATGATAGATAGTGTGAAATGTAATTAGTATTGGAAAATTGCTATAAAATCTCCAGCTCTTTGTACTTAAATGACCAAGATGTTTTCCACTGAGGCTCCTTTTTTAGAGCAACCTAGTGAATAGAGTCTGAAGGATTAAATAATTGGTGTCATGCAGGTTTTTAAGCAAATGAAATCTATTGTTTCTGTGCACAGGAACACAAAATTTTATCACTGCAACAAAACACTACTTTGATGGCACTTTCTAAAATGAGGTGAAAAGCAGAGTTTAACAGCCTTTGGGCTGAAATTTTTGTATCCTATATCTGACCTGCTGGGAACAAATTATCTGAGGCTGACATCCCTTAGGCTAAGGGTTTATAATGGAAAACACCCCCCAAAAGCCTTAAATATGAAGTAATACCATGAGACACCATAATTTAGGTTCTCTGTTCTAAATAGAAATATTCACAATGAGGCATACAAACACACGTATGCTGGGTCCAAAACATGCTTGGAAAGAGAGAGAAGGAGAGAATAAATGCACTTCTTCTTTCTTCCTTTTTAACCTTATCTGTGCATTCCTGGGTCACAGAAGCATTGTGCTGACTCTGGATGAAAACACCCCTTTGATGGAGGATACATGCTGAAAGGGAGAATTCTGAATTATGTTCTCTAAATTATCCAAGGCTTGGAGAGCAAGTATTGATTTTGAAAATGACTGAGCCAGACCTCGTACTGCAGAGCCCCCTCCCTCTCTCCCTGCGCCCCAAAGCACAACAAGAGATCTCGGGCACTGTGCAGCCGCCATGAGGCCCTCGGCTGGCATTGTTTCAAAAAATCAGAAAGTCATCCATCAACCATAGGGCCACAGGAATAAGTACATAGTAGCTAAAGACACATTTTGTCTGCTCACAGGCTCCAATTCAATGAGCTACGAGGAGAATTAGAATGATATTGGACCAATTAACTAATGCACTCTGGGAACCATGAATTGTTAAGGTGTTTATTTTGCTGCCTCACATAAAAGAATGAGAAGTTTATCTGCATAGTTAAGCCATTCTGTTTGCTCCTGCCGTAAATAACTCCAGAGCGCCTCTGAGCCAGTCCTCTTTTACAGAAGCAGATTGAGAACCGGAATTTGTTCTGTAATTGCTTCCATACTTTGCAAACAATTTAGGCACAGCATGAACTGCACTGTCATTATGGGTGATTGTATATGTGCACGTGTGCAAGCACATGTTCACCTGCTTGTATGTGGTTTCCTTGGAACTGCTACTAGACATTAATTTTATGGGGGAAACAAAGACTAAAATTATTCATTTCCATGCATTGAGAACATCACTTAGTTTCATTTAGTCAGTAGTAGTGATGAGCATAATGAGCACATCACAGACTACATCAGACAACACTAGACTTTTAATTTATATGCTTCTGAGAGTATAATTTCCATGTCTGAAGAACTAATAGGGTGCAGTTGTGTGATATTTATGCTTATTTTCACATGGTTACATTTCCAGAACTGCTTGATACAAAATTCCAAGTCCCTTATTCTCATACATTTTAAATCAAAAGACAGTTGTTTTAATTAGCAGATAAGCTCTCAGACCTAGTACATGTTTTAAGAGATATCAATTTAAGCAAGATATGATTTAGAGCAGGGTTTCTCAACTATTGGTATTTGGGGCTGGATAATTCTTTGTTGTGGGCTGTCCTGTGTGCTAAAGGATGTTTAACAGAATCTCTGGTCTCTGCCCATTAGATCAGAAACACTCCCTCCCCACCAAGTAGTGAAAATCAAAAATGTTTCCAGATATTACCAAATGTCCCCTAGTGAGCAAAATCCTTTCTGGTTGAAAGCCATTGATTAAGAATCTTTTTTTAAAGTTTCTGAGAAAAAATTTTTGAATGCTTTTCAAAGGAATGTTACACACGCACAAGAACCCCATATTCATTTGCACTGGCCCCTGAACAACCATGCAGAGCAACTGTGATGGCTGAGAGAAGGTCTAGGAACTGGTAGGCATTTTTCCAGGAGTCATTCTCTAGTTCTTTGACATAATCTTATAAAAGACCCATTACATCTCAAAATGGAATTCTCTAAGCTATTTGTAGTATTGTTGTTGAAATTTGGAGTAAGAAAAGTTTCACAGGCTCTTTTGAGTCCCTGTTTTTTATGGTGATTTTTACAAAATGGTCCAATTCCTTGGCTTGCTACGGCTAAAAAATATTACACTGGAATTTCTCTCATAAAAGCTCTCCTATTTATTTTTTTCCTTGGCCTTTTGAAGGATATGCAATTGAGTGATGCCACTGATTTCATTATCAATTCCTCCTAAAAAAGGGCAATTTTACTGGGTCAAGGGTGAAACAACAAGTCATGGGATAAAAGAAACCTAAGCTACCTCTAAATTACTCTACAATTTAGGAGTTATTATGTTAGAGACAGGTCTACCTAGACCAAAGTCAAGTCTAGAGCTGGCTCCTATCCAGTGAACTTGGGCAGTAGATTTACCCAAATAGATCCTTCACCACTCCCTGTCTCTTGCCAAAGTGGCAGGGGGTGGTTTCAAAGATCTAGGCTAAACAATTTTTAGGATGTTATAAATTCACATTGCTTGGAAGAGAAATTCAACTTGGGTGATGTTTTATATACAATTTCTACTTCTATTCTATACCAACACTTCCTACGGTATGGACATAGTCACAGGGTTTTATTCAAAAGAAGTTTGGGAAGAACTGGGTTACACATAATGAAATGAGCTGAGTAGCTGCAGATTTTCTCAGAGACTTTAATATGTCAATGTGCCTGTGATCCTCAAGGAATCCTTTCATGCTAGGGCTATACTCATGATGCATTTTAGGAAATAATATGTACATATTAGGACAAATGTCTGGTATTATTTCATAAAGATAAAATCTAAGGTTCCTTTTCTCTGTACCACCTTAGACCTTGGGCTTTGATCCCATCACTTTTGAGAGTGATGGTCATGTGGTCTGACAGTTTATGTCTTGTAGACAGTAACTGGCTCAGATACAGCTATACAGAATAATGTACATAAGATCTGGAGACAGGATGATGCTTTGAGGAAAACACAGGATTATCACCAGATGACCTAGATTCCATTCTCTGCTCTACCAGATACTAATTCTGAGAACTTAGATGGGTCATTTGGCTTCTTTGTGCCTCAGTTTCCTCATTTGCAAAGTAGGCATAAATATCCAAGATTGATATTTCACAGATTAGTGCAAGTTTCAGATGGGTGCATGCATATAAAAAGCCCATCCTTACCACTGAAAAGTCACATTAATAGCAGAGGTATTAATAGTCACATTAATACCTCTGACATGATGCAAAGAGATGGGCACTTCACCTCTGTGGAATTCCTCCTTAAAACCATACCCCAGTCAAATCAGGAGAAAAAATTCAGACAAACCCAAATCGTAAGGCAGTTTACAAAATATCTGGCCAATACTCTTAAAGGTATCAAAATCTCAAAAGAAAAGACAAAACCAAAAATCTGTCACAGATTAGAGGTGACTGAGGAGAAATGACAAAATGCAATGTAGTATCCTACATTGGATCCTAGAACAGCAAAGAACATTATCGGATAAGCAAAATCCGGATAAAGTCTGCAGTTTAGTTAATACTGTAATTTCTTAGTTTTAGACAAATGTACCATAGTTGTATAAGATGTTAATATTAGAGGAAGCTGGGTGAAGGGTATATGTGAACACTATATACCATCTTTGAAACTCTTGTATAAATCTAAAAATACTTTAAAATGAAAAAAATTAAAGGAAGCATCAGTATATTACATTTCTTGTTTGTGTTCCTCCCTGAAAGTCTGGTTTCTTTTCTCCTCTCTCTCATTCTCTCTCTCTCTCTTCTCCCTTGTCTCTCCTCCATCCCTCCATCCCTCTTTGTCTCCCTCTCCCTCTTCCTCAATATGAGTACCAAAATTCCTAAAGAAGAGACTAACTGAGCAGACCAACTGAGGACTGGTGGAGGAGTCATACTGTGAGGACAGGATACCACCTGCTGCAAATATGTCGATGAGGTAAGAAGAACAGTTCCTAGAGAAAGGGGTACTGGGCAGTGGGCAATTCAACAGGTGCCCACTACACAAACTGAGACACAGACAAAAGAAGCGTTTCCTCACATTCCTCTAACACGTGCCAGGGGTCACGCTCTGGAAAAGCCTATGTAACCAACATAGCAGAAAATTTAGGGCTGTTACAATGATGAGTCATAGGGACAAGAACAACTCTGAGTATAGAGACACGGACTTAGAAACATAAAAGAGTCTATTTGTTTTCTTCCATCTTGGTGGTAGAATAATTTTTGCCACAAGAATTCTCCCTTTCATAGATTGTTAATAACAGAATACTGGTATCTTCCAAAGCCAATAACAGCAATTAAATTACCCCATCTACAGGATAAAACTGTGAATCTTGTTGCTACAATAGGTACCTCCTTAAGCCATGTGATAAAGTAGTAGAGCTGTAACAGAGTCATTATAACTACAAGTAGCAGAAAGTCTTGCTCCAACTGGTGTAAATAATAAGAAAATGTATTATAATGAGAAACTGTATTATCCCTTATAGCAGGAAGGTCATGTGAGAGGTGGGCTCCAATTCTACTTCCCAGAGGCAATTCTATATAGCCTCTGGCTTTTTGCCTATGGAGGCTTGTCCACTGATGGCTCCAAGATGGCTGCCAGCAGCAGCTTGCTTCATTGTGTACATTCAAAGGAGAGGAAACAACCTCTCCCCCACCCCTGGAATGTAAGTGTTTTTCATTATTTTCCTTGGGCTACCTTAGATCAGGTGCCAACTTTCAGGCCAGTAAGAGTTACCAGGGGAATACCATGCATGAATGGGGTTCTAAAACCAATCACTCTAGGAAGGAGAATGGGAGTGCTGTGTTTGACCTAGAATAATCAGGTTCCACACTCATGGAGCTTCAGTAGGGTGGACACCTGAACACAGTCAAAGTTCTGTTGAAAAGGCAGAAATGGGGAACCGAAATGCCTGCTACTGTAGAAGAGTTGTTAGGAGCATAGGCACTGGAGTCAGGCTGTTTGAGTTTCAAAGACCGATTCTACTCTCATGGTCTGTGTAATGTTGAATAAGTTACTTGACTTCCTTATGCCTCAATTTTCTCACCTGTATAATGGGGACAATATAATCCTTGTATCATAGCATTGTTATGAGGATTAAGTAAATTAATCCTGTTTAAAGCAGAAAAAGCAGTATCTAATGTATAATAGATATTTATTAAATGTTAGTAAATACTATTTTACAGATATCTGCACTTGTAAGCAGAAAAACAATTTTAATCCCAGATCTTACATTTAATAAGGTTTATATTTTTCCTGTCTTCTGTGACTTTGAGAAAATCACTAAGACCCTTAATTTCTAAAATAAAGATAATAGTACATGCCCTCTAGACAGTTATGATGCTCAAATAATATAGACAAAAGAACTGAAAACAGGCCATTGTTCCACAGATTAACATAATTTATGTGTACAAATATAAAGCCATAAATTTTGGAGTGCAGGAAATATGACTTTCGGTATTTTTCTGTAACTAAACTTAACTTCTAATGGGAGCCCCATTCTGCTAGTGGTGGAGTTCATTACCGTCCACTTGGGGTAAGCTGGTCAAATCAGGATATCCAGTTTCTTTTTCCCCATGGATACATTTGATCATTGATTGGGTGAGAGCGAACAATCACCTGCCTGATCCTCAGGTATCATCTCCCCGTAGTGGCATCCACTGGTATACTACTGGTTCTGTCCAGTGTCCATACATAGGCCATCCAGATGCTGCTGTGTTCATCTCAATCCTGACTACAAGGCCAATTCAGGACCACTAGTTTTGTGAGTCACAACTGTGCCACGTGGGATAACATTATGCTGCTCTCCCCAGACACAGTGGAGAGTACAGAATCTCTTGAGGTTGTCCTGGGACTATCTGCCTGGACATTGCACACAGCCATTTCTATTTTGCCATTACCATACTATGCTGGCCACACAGGGAAGTCTGCAAATCCCACTGCCTCCTGAGATATGCCCAAGAAGGAAGGTACTGTACAAACCCACTCTTGGATTCTCTTACCTAGCTGCCCCTCCCCCAGCCAAGTCATGGGGGGAATGGCAGGATACAAGCCCTGCCCAAGGACCCACCAGGACCTGAACTCCACTCTCCTCTTCCTCCCTTCATTTCCTCTAGGTTTGGACAAAAGCACACTGACTGATCACCTAGTCTAAATCTATTATTTATGCCAGGACCTCAGCTTTTGAAACTCAAAAACAAGAATTTGGCTTTTAGTCAATGGCATCATCCCTTCCCTGAAGCAGTAAGCTCAGGAATACTCTGGCTGCTGCTTGGGTGGAAGGAGGGTTACAGAATAACAGGAATTGTTGAGAATAGAAAACATAAGTTTAATACAGTATATCAAGTATTATTCTGCTGTACCTCTATGATTAAAAATATTTTACATTGTCTGATTTATACCCGTCATTTCCAAAGCAAGGATTTGAGATAACTTAATATAAAAACATAGATATATTGACAAGAGAACAATTAATCTGAGACAAAAAGAGAAACCAAGGGCAAAGTTCTATTATCCAATACTCAGAAGCATAACATTTTAACATCATCACCATCACCATCATCATTTCTTGAGTACCTACTAAGTGAAAGACTCTGTGCTAAGTATTTGTACTTTAAATTCATTAATAAACAAGAATTAATTACATTTTTACAACCATTCTAGCCTAGTAGATATTTTTATCCCCATTTTACTACAAGCACACTGAGCTTCCCAGGAGTTTAGTAGCTTGAAGATTCTCCCAACAAAAACACAATGGTGTGGTTGACACTGTGATATATGACCCAGATCCCCCTTCTGCTGATGGCAGTCAGCCTCAGCTGCAGAGAACTGCCTGCTTCAAGGTCATACCCCTTCCTAGGACCGTGCTTCCTCTGACTGATCACAGAGGATAAAGGTCTGACCATCTTGACCCAGACAATTCCAGACAACTCTGAAGGGCCAGACTAGCTCTAGCATTCCTCACAGAATATGTCATAGTATGACTATGTCATTGTAAACATGTATAATGTATGAAGATGAAGTTATATTAACAGAACAGTGAGTTAGTGTTCCTAATAGCTACAACATAAGTTTGGTCAAGAAATTATATTCCTGTCTCAGAGGTGGTTTCCCTTCTGACTCCAACATCTATCTACTTTCCCTATGTCACCTGCTTCCTGATAATTCACCAAAAGAAACAAAATTTTTCTTCATCACAATAATGATAACTTACCTTTGCCAAGGAAAACAGGTGGACACAAACAATCAATATTTAAGAGACATTGGTTTTAGATGGAAGCTTGATTGCCTGATGAGGAAGAGCTAAGTAATTCACTCAGGAATGAGATCCAAGGGGTCCTTCTACCAATACCCTCTCCATCTACCTGGCATGACAGGGCTCAAGAGCAATGAATTCCAGGTCCTAACATACTTGCCAAGGACTGGAGATGTCATACCCAGGGAGGCTGGATCTCATTTTTGTGTTGTGGCACCAGGTTGTATATCACACTAGGTAATCACAGGACTTGACAAGCCCTCATGACCATCATTAAGAGAAAAAGCATGCAGCTTGTTATAAGTTTGTCTCAATTTCAAGCCCCATGTTAGGAGATAAAGCTGAATTCCAGTGAATGAGTTGTGAATTACCCTGTGAATTTGGGCTGTGAAGGCAGCCAAAGCAGATTATTCTTGCCTATTAAGTGGATTTATCACATGTTCAATTGTGTAATTACTTTTTTAAAAAATCCATTTTCCCTACTTTATTGTCATGAAGATACAAAGGGGACATTTTGGATAAAGAAATCATTATCTAGGTGAGGGAATAACAACTCTTCCCCTTGTAAAGTTGAGCTTTTATATCCATTAAGTGGTTCAAAGAAAGGATCAGTAACTGGAGGCTGCTCACTCCCTGCCGCTTCACTTAGAGGAAAATAGTGTTAGTCTTATAAAGAGATTGCTAAATAGATGACACCTTTAGAAGGACAATGAGAAAGCTCCATGGACCCAGAAAACTTTTGTCAAAGCACTTGTCACAGTGCCTGAGATTCCACCATTAGTAAATCACTCCTTTGAGTCAGGTCTTGAAATTTTTCTGATACTCAGAACTCCACCCAATTAATATTCCATTAATGCAGTGGGGTGTGTGGCAGGGGGAGGGACCAAAATCTTAAGCCATCTGCAGTTACAACCTAAAGAACTGGGACACCAGAAGGAGCAAGGACTTGGCAAGAAAAACATTGAATGGACATAGGGCAAGTGACACAGAATAACCAACAGGCGCAATATATAGTTCATATAGTCCAATTTTCATAGATGAGAAAATTCAGTTTGTAGAATATCACTTTCTAAAGTTTTTCTCAGACAGTAGTTGCCCAGGATCTAATGTGCTGTCCTCAGGATTTTGAGGCCAAATAAATTTGGGAAATCTTAGAACAAACAAGTTTCTACCTTGCAGGGCTCATTAGTGCTGATGTACATCGTAAATCTTGGGGTAGAGAGAAGGAAAGAAAATATAGGATCACATATTCCTACAAAATTGCTTAGCATCTTCCAAGACTAATTGCTATAGAAATGCTTCTCTAGAAAGATGAAATGGCTTGCCCATGGCAGATGTAAAACTAGAAGCCAGCTTTTCTCTCCTAGTTCAATTATTTTTCTACTGTACTGTGTTCTGATTCCATTATCTTGCTTTGGGTAAGTCCAGAGCATAAAAAGAAATGCTCAGAGGGACGTCCCTGGTGGCACAGTAGTTAAGAATCTGCCTGACAATGCAGGCGACACGGGTTCGATGCCTGGTCCTGCAAGATCCCACATGCTGCGGAGCAACTAAGCCCATGCGCCACAACTACTGAGCCTGCGCTCTAGAGCCCACAAGCCACAACTACTGAACCCGCATGCCACAACTACTGAAGCCTGTGCGCCTAGAGCCCATGCTCTGCAACAAGAGAAGCCATAGCAATGAGAAGCCCGTGCACCGCAAGGAAGAGTAGCCACCACTCACCGCAACTAGAGAAAGCCCGTGCGCAACAACAAAGACCCAACGCAGCCAAAAATAAATAAATAAATTTCTTTTTTTAAAAAAAGAAATACTCAGAGACTCAGAGACTGGCAAAAAATACTCTGTTCAAAACAAAACAACAAAAGCCACACCTGCATGAACATGAATGTACTCACTGGACTGTAGTGTTCACTGCTCACTCTCTCAAGGACTTTGATGATGAAATAGATGAATCAGCCAGAACATCAGGGTGGCCCCCTTCCTCCATTTTTCTATCTCATCCCTTCACAGTGGTCTACTGGTAGAGAAGAGCAATACCTGGGGAAAAAAAGAAGAAGTGGCTTAACCCAAATTGGAATACTTGAGATTCTCTTCCTTAAAGCACACCTAGGACCCCCTTAGCTCTCCCAAAGGAGCCCAGGCTAAGGCCTAGGTTTTTGTGCTTCTTCCAGGAAGGCATTATCAATCAAATTAGCAGACATCCCAAAATGATAAAAACGATAACAATGGAATCATTACAAGAATATGAGAAGCATGAGAACTATGAAAGAAAGGCAACAAATGGATGGATTAACTTGTATCAGAAGAAGGAAAATTCATGGAACAGAATATGAAGTTAAAATATACATTATTAATAATCTCAGAGAGATTAAGAAGACTATAAGAAACACGAAGCAAGAAAAGATAAAGAACCAATTTAACTTTTGATATAAATGTATACTTTCTAGGAGAGAGCATGCAACATATGAGTTGGCAGCGAAACTTAAACCAGAAAAATAAAATTTAACCAATACACTAGTTGATAGAAAATGGGTATGTGAGGGGAAGTTGAAAAATAAAAGCAAAATAAAACAAAAGAAAGCATAGCAAATAGAAAACATGAAACCACATTGCCAAAATCAAAAAACAATGGTTATTGTAAATGTAAATAATTTAGACTCACCAATCAAAAGTCAAAATTTAAAGAATATATATTATCTTTAAAAGGAATTTAGAACATATATGACAAAGAAAGTTGAAAGAAAGCAAAATATATATAGTAAACAAATATAAACCAAAAGAAGACCAAAATAGCTACTTTTTTTTTTTTTTTTTCCCAGTACGCGGGCCTCTCACTGTTGTGGCCTCTCCAGTTGTGGAGCACAGGCTCCGGACGCGCAGGCTCAGCGGCCATGGCTCACGGGCCCAGCCGCTGCACGGCATGTGGGATCTTCCCAGACCGGGGCACGAACCTGCGTCCCCTGCATCAGCAGGCGGACTCCCAACCACTGCGCCACCAGGGAAGCCCCCAAAATAGCTACTTTTCATTTCAGACAAATAGAGTTAGTATGAACAAATATCATCAGGAACAAAGATGCTCATTATATAGTGGTAAAGGAATAATATAACAAGAATGTATAACAATCATGAGTAAATATATACTCAATAATATAGCTTTTTTAAAAACATAAATTTATTTATTTATTTATTTATTATTTTGGGTCTTCATTGCTGTGCACAGGCTTCCTCTGGTTGCCGTGCACAGGCTTTCTCTGGTTGCCGCGAGTGGGGGTACTCTTCATTGCAGTGCACGGGCTTCTCACTGAGATGGCTTCTCTTGTTATGGAGCATGGGCTCTAGGCGTGTGGGCTTCAGTAGTTGTGGCATGCGGGCTCAGTAGTTGTGGCTCACGGGCTTCGTTGCTCCACGGCACGTGGAATCTTCTCAGACCAGGGCTCGAACCCGTGTTCCCTGCATTAGCAGGCGGATTCTTAATCACTGTGCCACCAGGCAAGTCCAGTATAGCTTAAAATATAGATAAAACAATTGATAGAACTGCAGGGAGAAAAAGATAACTTGCTTCTCTCAGGAACTGATGGATCAAAGATTAAATAAAATGATAAATAATTTTGTTCTAAATATATAAACTTTATAGCCAAAGGGCATAGAATAAACTTTCACTAAGAGCATATATAAAAATTCACAAAAATTGATCATGTACAGTAAGTCCCCTACATATGAACCTTCAAGTTTCGAACTTTCAAAGATGCTAACATGCATTCGCACGTCCAGTCACGTAAGTTAGTTCACGTGTCTGGCATACATTGTCACGTGCGTGCATCCTTTACAAGTAGTTGTGCTTTTGTGTACTTTACTGTACAGTACTGTATAGAGTACAGTAGTACAGTATCTTTATTTCAAGCCCAGGATGTCCAGGAGCAAGTGTAAAAGCAGCAGTCATGTAGCTGGAACTGCTAAGAAGCGCCAAGCTATAATGATAGAATTGGAGGCCCAGAGAAAGGACTAAGAGAGATAAGAGGAAGAGGAAGTAACTGAAGAACTGAAGAGATTCACAACACAGGAAACGGCAAGGGGATTTTCTTTATTTGAGGAGGCACTGTTAGTTTCTGAGGCACAGGACCCCAACGTAGAATGGTACATGAAGGTTGCAGCAGCCATTCAGAATGCAATCCAGTGCTACCATGTCATCTACAACGAGAAAAAAAAAGCTACTACCCAGACATCACCAGATTGTTTTTTCAAGACAATAGACAGAATTGAATCTAGCAAGGAACCAGAACCTGGGCCATCAATGTCAGGCATGAGTGAAATTGCAGCTTGCCCTCCTTCTCCTATTGCTGACGATCCTTCAGCTCCACCACCTCCCACCTCCTCTCCCTCCTCCAGTCAGTAACTCTTCTTTCCTGTTCACTCGATGCCAGCCCCTGTATGCAGCTGTTGTACTGTACTACTGTACTTTTCAAGGTACTGTACTGTAAGATTAAAAATGTGTTCTTTATTTTTTGTGCTTGTTTCTTTATGTGTTATTTGTGTGTAAAGTATTATAAACCTATTACAGTACAGTACTATATAGCTGATTGTGTTAGTTGGGTACGTAGGCTACCTTTGTTGGACTTATGAACAAATTGGACTTATGAACATGCTCTTGGAACAGAACTCTTTCATATGTTGGGGACTTACTGCATTAAGTCACAAAGAAAACTTCAATAAATTCTGAAGATGGGCATCATATACAATGTGGTTTTGTCTACAATGCAATAAAACATTTATAACAAAATCATACATTAATTTTTTATGTCTAGAAATCTAAATACGTATTGTCAAATGATCCCTAGAATTAAGAGGAAATTACCAGGGAAATTATGAGGTACATAAAAACATTAAATGCAAAACTGTATGGCTTGCAGTTAGAGTAATACTGTAAGGGAGATTTACAGTCTTAATTATATTTACATAAAAGCTAGAAGGAATTAAAATAAATGAGAATCATCTAACATAAAAATCTAGAGAAAAGCAACAGAATAAACTCAGAAAAACAAGAAAAATAGAAATAGTAAAGAAAAGGTTAAAAATCAGTGAAATAAAGAACAACAATGTCAATAAAACTGTAAAGGTCATTAGCAAATCCCCAAAAATGGTTCACTGAAAAGACTAATAAGAGGAATAAGATGCTGGCAAAATTGATCTAGAAAAGAGAAAGATAGGAAGAAGTAGAAAAGAACAGATATTTTAAACAGAAACAAAGAATGTTATTAGCAAATGCACTCTAGAAAATTTGACAACCTGGAGGAGATGGATAAATTTCTATTAAATTATAAAATATCAACATTAGGACAGGAGGACATAAAACACATGGAATTGCCAATAAAGAACTTGAAATTAGCCATCAGAATCTTCCCTCTACCACCACCCCTCCCCTATAAAAAGGATCTGACAGGTGATTTTACAAGTGTGTTATAACAAAGCAAATAATCTTTACCTTACACAAGTTTTTTTTAATAGAAAATAGGAAGAGGAAGTTATATAGCTCATTTTATGAATAATGCTTTTATGCTATAACCAAGAAAGAGCTGTAAAAAAAAAGGAAAAAGTATACACCAATTTCACTTGTACAAACAGACGCCAAAACCTAAAGAAAAATTAGTTGATTAAATCATCAGTGTATTATTTGTAACATATCATAATTAAATATAATTTATTCCTTCTAGGTTCAACATCATAAATCTATCAATTTACTACATTAATGAACCAAAAAAAAAAAAATTTACAGCAATGCCCACCATTAGTTACAGCTCAACCAAGTACTGCTGGTTCCTGGCCAATTCAATAGCAAGAAAAAGAAAGAAATGATGCAAGACTTAGGAGGAAATAGATAAAATTTTCATCTGCAGGTGATATAATTATCTGTATAGAAACCCAACAGAATAAACTACCAAAACTCAACAGAATAAACTATCAAAATAGAATGTCCGTCCAGACCGCTGGATACAAGATGAATATATAAACATCAAAAACTTCCCTCTACATCAGCAATAACTAATTAGAAAATGCAAAAGAAAATAAGCTACCTAAGTAACCATTACAGTGACGAATCAGGAATTAACCTAACTAAGAATGCACAAAAGAAAATCTGAATAAGAGATATACCATAGTAATGAATAAGATAATTTCACATTATAATATTTAGATTTATTTAAAATTTTAACGTAATTGCAATCAATATTCCAAAAGAATAAAAAGAGAAGGTATAGAAATGAAAAGCTGTATCTGAAATTTGTGTAGAAAAATAAATATCTACAAATAACCAAGAAATTTTTGAAAAACGAGAGCAAGAGCCTGAAACAGATCTAATCAGATATTAGAGCAAATGCACAATTTTAGCATTATATCAGAATAGTGTTGCTGCAAGAAGACAAAGAAAATTGTCTTAAAAGAATGAAGAGCTCAGAAATAGAGCCATATGGAAACTTGCAATTGTTAGAAAGGGCACCAAAAACCAATGGGGAACAGATGGACTATTTAGTAAAAACAATTGGAATAACTGGCTTACTTTATTTAAAAAAATATAAAGTTAGTTCACTGCTTTAGAGGACAGACAAAAATAAACTCCATATGGAGTGAAACCCTAAATGATAAAGACAAAATAGTAAAGTAGAAGAAAATATAGGAGAATACCCAACAAAACAAAAACAGAGCCATGAAGGGAGAAATTGCTGGACTAACTACATGGAAACTGAAGATTTTTGTTCATACTTTGATATATTTAACAGATGACTGACAGAAAAATCTTACAGTGTCTAAAATTTGGAATAGACAACAAACAAGAACAAATAAGACTCTCTCCCCTGAAAGAAAATAGGGACCTGTATAGAAAAATGGGTACAGTAAATGTTTGTTATACGGAAGGATGCTCTACATCACCAATAATCAGAGAAATGCAAATTAAAAGAAAAATGTCATTTTAAACCCATTAGGCTGACAAACATTAGAAAATAGGAAATGGAAAGCCTCACACACTCTGCTGGGAATATAAAACTGGTGCAGACACAACTCGGAGAGAGA
Source organism: Monodon monoceros (assembly GCF_005190385.1). Taxonomy (NCBI): domain Eukaryota; kingdom Metazoa; phylum Chordata; class Mammalia; order Artiodactyla; family Monodontidae; genus Monodon; species Monodon monoceros. The sequence goes on along the minus strand of NW_021703778.1, from coordinate 57,007,556 downwards.
CATCCATTTAATCAGTAAAAGTTTTGGTTGAGTGCCTATTAGGAGAAGAGCCTTCCTCTTGGATTTAGGAAGGTAGCACTAAACTGGACAGACAAGAAGCCTACGTTCTATATCTTCACTGTCCAATAAAGTAGTCACTAGATACAGGTGACTGTAGAGCACTTGAAATGTGACTGGTCTGAATTGAGACATTCTCTAAGTATAAAATACACATGAAAGACCTAGTACAAAAATTAATGTGGCAGAAAAGTCAATTGAAAACTCTAGTACCCATTCATGATAAAAACTCTAAGTAAACTAGGAACAGAAAGGAACTTCCTCAATTTGATGAAAACTATCTACAAAAACGTACAGTTAACATACTAAATGGCAAGAAACTTGAAGCTTTCACACTAAGATCAGGTCCAAGGAAAGGATGTCTCCTCTCACAACTGCTTTACAACATCATACTGGAAGTCCTTGCTAATGCAGTAAGGCTAGAAAATGAATTAAAAATATATAGGGCTTCCCTGGTGGCGCAGTGGTTGAGAGTCTGCCTGCCGATGCAGCGGACACGGGTTCGTGCCCTGGTCCGGGAAGATCCCACATGTTGCGGAGCGGCTGGGCCCGTGAGCCATGGCTGTTAAGCCTGCGCATCCGGAGCCTGTGCTCCGCAATGGGAGAGGCCACAACAGTGAGAGACCCATGTACCGCAAAAAAAAAAAAAAAAAATATATATATATATATATATACAGATTGGGAAAAAAACATAAAACTGTCTTCATTCATAGATGACGTAAACTATGTAGAAAATTCAAAAGAATCAACAAAAATATCCTGAAACTAATAAGCAGTTAACAGCAAGGTTGCAGAATACAAGGTTAATATACAAAAACTGTTTACTTTCCGATATAATAACAATGAACAAGTGGAATTTGATATTAGAAACACAATATCATTTACATTAGCATCCAAAAATTGAAATAGTATAAATCTAACAAAATAGGTATAAGACCTATATAAGAAAAACTACAAAACTCTGATGGGCAAAACCAAAGAATAACTAAATAAATGGAGAGATAGTATATTCCAAATTCATAAATAGGAAGACTCAATATTGTCAAGATATCAGTTCTTCCAAACCTAATCTATAGATTCAGTGTAATCCTAATCAAAATCCCAGGAGTTATTTTATGGATAGCTACAAACTGGTTCTAAAGTTTATATGAAAAGGCAAAAGACTAAGGTTAGACAACACAATATTGAAGAAGAAGAACAAAGTTGGAGTACTGACGTTATTCAACTTCAAGATCTACTATAAAAGTATAGTAATCACTGACTATGTGGTACTGGCAAAAGAACAGACAAATAGATCAATGAAACAGAATAGAGAACACAGAAATGGACCCCCATAAATACAGTCAAATGACCTTTGACAAAGGCACAAAGACAATAATGGAGCAAAGATAGTCTCTTCAAATGGTGCTGGAACAACTGGATGTCCACAAGCAAAAGAAAAAAAAAATCTAGACAGATATTATACTGTTCACCAAAATTAACTCAAAATGGATCATAGATTTAAATGGAAAACACAAAACTATAAAATTCCTACAGGATAACATAGGAGAAAACCCAGATGTACTAGGGTATAATAATCCCTGTTTAGGTCATATTAATAACTGTTTCATAGGCACAACCTATGAAATAAATAATTGATAAGGTATACACAAAAATAAACTCAAAATGGATTAAAGACCTAAATGTAAGGCCAGACACCATTAAACTCTTAGAGGAAAACATAGGCAGAACACTCTATGACATAAATCACAGGAAGATCCTTGTTGACCCACCTCCTAGAGAAATGGAAATAAAAACAAAAATAAACAAATGGGACCTAATGAAACTTAAAAGCTTTTGCACAGCAAAGGAAACCATAAACAAGACGAAAAGACAACCCTCAGAATGGGAGAAAATATTTGCAAACGAAGCAACTGACAAAGGATTAATCTCCAAAACATATAAGCAACTCATGCAGCTCAATATCAGAAAAACAACTCAATCCAAAAGTGGGCAGAAGACCTAAACAGACATTTCTCCAAAGAAGATATACAGATTGCCAACAAACACATGAAAGAATGCTCAACATCATTAATCATTAGAGAAATGCAAATCAAAACTACAATGAGATATCATCTCACACCGGTCAGAATGGCCATCATCAAAAAATCTACAAACAATAAATACTGGAGAGGGTGTGGAGAAAAGGGAACCCTCTTGCACTGTTGGTGGGAATGTAAACTGATACAGCCACTGTGGAGAACAATATGGAGGTTCCTTAAAAAACTAAAAATAGAATTACCATATGACCCAGCGATGCCACTACTGGGTATATACCCTGAGAAAACTATAACTCAAAAAGAGTCATGTACCAAAATGTTCATTGCAGCTCTATTTACAATAGCCAGGACATGGAAGCAACCTAAGTGTCCATCAACAGATGAATGGATAAAGAAGATGTGGCACATATATACAATGGAATATTACTCAGCCATAAAAAGGAATGAAACTGAGTTATTTGTAGTGAGGTGGGTGGACATAGAGACTGTCATACTGAGTGAAGTAAGTCAGGAAGAGAAAAACAAATACCGTATGCTAACACACATATATGGAATCTAAAAAAAAAAAAAGAAAGAAAATGGTCAGAAGAACCTAGGGGTAAGATGGGAATAAAGATGCAGACCTACTAGAGAATGGACTTGAGGACACGGGGACGGGGAAGGGTAAGCTGGGACAAAGTGAGAGAGTGGCATGGACATATATACACTACCAAAAGTAAAATAGATAGCTAGGGGGAAGCAGCCGCATAGCACAGGGAGATCAGCTCAGGGCTTTGTGACCACCTAGAGGGGTGGGATAAGGAGGGTGGGAAGGAGGGAGATGCAAGAGGTTAGAGATAGAGGGACATACATATATGTATAACTAATTCACTTTGTTATAAAGCAGAAACTAATAAATTACAAAAAATAATAATTGATAAGGTGAACTTCTTTAAAATTTTAAATATCCATTCTTTGAAGGACAGGATCAAGAGAATGAGAAGACAAGCCACAGACTGGGGGAAAATATTTGCAAAAGAATGCATCTGATAAAAGACTGTTATCCAAAATATCCAAAAAACACTTAAAACCCAACAATAAGAAAACAACCCAATTTAAAAATGAGCAAAAGACCTTAAAAGACACTTTGCCAAAGAAGATATACAAATGGCAACTAAGCATATGAAAATATGCTTGACATCACAAGTTATGAGGGAAATGCAAATTAAAATAACTAGATATACTACAGACCTATTAGAGTGGCCAAAATCCAGAACACTGACAACACCTAATGCTGACAAGGATGTAGAGCAACAGAACTCTCGTTCACTGCTGGTGGCAATGCAAAAGTGGCACAGCCACTTTAGAAGACATTTTGGTAGCTTTTCACAAAACTAAATATTCTCTTACCATATGATCCAGCAATCATGTCTCTTGGTATTTACCCTAAGAAGCTGAAAGCTTATGTTCACACAAACAGCCTCACACAGATGTTTATAGCAGCACTATTCATAACTGCCAAAACTTGCAAGCAACCAAGATGTCCTTCAGTAAGTGAATGGATAAATAAACTGTGGTACATCCAGACAATGGAATATTACTCAGTGCTAAAAAGAAATGGGCTATCAAGCCATGAAAACACATGGAAGAAACTTAAATGCATATTTCTAAGTGAAAGAAGCCAGTCCAAAAAGGCTACATACTATATGATTTCAACTACATGACATTCTAGAAAAGGCAAACTACAGAGACAATAAAAAGATCAATGATTGCTGGGATTAGCAGGGGGTGGGAGGGAGAGAAATGAATAGGCAGAATACAGAGGATCTTACGTACTTCTTAAAATTTATACACAAAACAGTACTATATATAATACTGTATGTAAATAAACATAGTTTATGTGGTTGTGGAATGGTATGGGATTTAATATTGGGGATAATTAATAGGAGAAATACATTATAAAATAAAATAAAATAAAAAACAAGAGAGCCTTGCATGGGTTAAATGCCATGAATTCTATGTAATATAATCAACTCCATTCCATGACCTCTAGTCATAACAAGAAAATTAAAAATTACAAAGTCCAGTAAAATGTCTGTAGACCGATGTACTATTTGAAATCATTGAATTCACCAATATTTAATATGTACAAGTTATATACCCTGCCATGTGCCCAAAATACGTAAGACATCTATGAGATGATTCCTTCACTCGAGATGCTTCCAGTCTGCCTGAGTCAAAAAAAACCCCTACCCTCATGAAATGGTGGAGGGCGAAGTGAGACAGAATTTAGTTATGAACTATGTGGTACATGCAAGAAAAGAAAAAGTAACGTGCAAATATGCAAAGAAGACAATAGACAGATGGGCTAGAGCAAGAAGATTTGAGAATGTGGTGGAATTTGAACTTGACTTCAAAGGATAAGAGGTGTTTGGACTGATGGAGAGAAAGAGGCATTCCCAGGACACAGTTAACCTGCAAAGTTGAGGGAAGGTCACCTCAGTGGAATAAAAGAGTACTGTCCTCAACTTGTGAAAGCAAGATCAACATCAGAGTAAGTGACAACCAAAATATTAGTTATTCAAGCTAAAAATATGAATGTTCTAATACCTATTCTAGCCATTAGATTATGCACCATCCCTATAGCATGCACTGCTCCAGTTAACAAATGTTCTCAAAAAGTGAATAGAATGAGATAATGCAGTTTTTCAGAGTACTTTGCTTAATGCCAGGGCAGAGTTTACGCACTGGAAGAATCTGGCTTGTTAAGTGATGAGGATATTCAGTAATTTGCATTTTGAGATATGGTATAGATCTTTACTAAAGAGGGAACCTGCAAAGCAGGGGGACTGTATAGTACTTAGTGAAACATTTAAGGCCATCCATAATCTGCCCCCAGTTAACTCTTTATGAACCTCTCTCCAATCCCTTTCATGCCCAGACTTCTGCCAAATGAAGCACTTTATCCTCCATGCACTTTCATATTTGGCACTTTCCTACCCCAGGCCCTCAGCTGTACTCTTCCTGCATTTGAAATATCTTCTGCTCCATCTTCACTTGACAAAACTCAGTGTATATCAGGACCATGTGTGAATTTTTTATTTCCATAAAAACATTATAGAAAGTCCAGGCAGAAGGAAAACCCTCTCTGAGCTTTCAAAACACCGAACATTCTATTCTGTGATTATACTGGCCTGTAGGAATCCTACTGTTAGAATGAATTAAGACCAAGATTGTCTGATTGGAAAAATATGATTGTTCTTACTAGTAGTAAATCAAAATAGCGCATACACTGCGTCCCACTGACCAAAATTTATCTTGTGCAGTTTGTACCTTGTCTTAGACTTACTAATGCATATTCTCCCAAGTATTTTCAGATTTCCATATTGCTCCCCAGAATTTGTCCTATACACGTTTACTTTACATATATCTCATCAGAAAACACATACAATTTGGTGTCCTGCTTTTTTTCAGTATGTACATACCATAAATTTTCCTTATTTCTAAATATTTTCTTAGTTAATTTAATATCTCCACAATTCTTCATTATGTTGACATGCTGTCATCACTTTAAAAAAATCCCTGTTTGTGATCATTTAGTTTAGACAAATACATTCTTTTCCTTCCTTCCCCCTGAAGCCCTGTAACAATATATTCTTATTAACTCTATACAGACTAAAATAAGCAAGTTTTAAATAATCATGCTAGTCTTCCAGTAGCATTCACTGTTCCAAGTCATAATTAGTAGAACAAGGAATCATGATAATCTATTCTTTGCCATTTTGATAAATTGCCCCATTTCCCACTTACCAAGATGCCCAAATAAATAGACAACAAAGTTCCTTCACGGAAGCTCAGTAACTCATAGAGATCAGGAAATGAATAATCCTACATGTCTTCATACATCTGTATTTTCAGCAAGGATACTCTTGGGAAACATTCCTTGTCCATGGCTCTCTTCAGGGCCTTCCATAGGCAAATGCAGTTTACTTGGACAAAATTCTACCTCTTAATTCTCTAAATGGAGAAAATGGACCATTACACTGGCTAAATTAGCAACTACCAGCAGGTAAACAGCCTATCACAGCAACACTGTTCCAAGCTTGAGTGTCATTTGCAAAGGTGGAGCCCTTCAGAGAGAAATCTCTGTTTTATTAGCATAAAGAAGTCTAAAGAGCACTGGCCAGGGCCAAGAGGCCCTCCATGGTCCCCAGGGATCACTGTTGATTTATGTGCTCCCACGCATTCATCTATGACACCACAATTCATTCCTGTATAAAATACTCTATTATTATACCACCCAAGTTTAAGGTCAGAAAATACCAAATGGAATACAATTTCTTAAGCCAGGTAGGGAGAATAAGTAGTTGTATAAAAAGCCCCAATGCCAAAATAAATTAAGCCAGAGAACTAATCTGAAGAGGAGAAGTAACCAAATGAACAAAGTGGTAAACACTAGTGTGCATTTTTTTTTTTTTTTTTTGCGGTATGCGGGCCTCTCACTGTTGTGGCCTCTCCCGTTTTGGAGCACAGGCTCCGGACGCGCAGGCTCAGCGTCCATGGCTCACGGACCCAGCCGCTCCGCGGCATGTGGGATCTTCCCAGACCGGGACACGAACCCGTGTCCCCTGCATCGGCAGGCGGACTCTCAACCGCTGCACCACCAGGGAAGCCCCTACTGTGCATTTTTTAAGTGTCGGTTCCTAGGTGCCTGCAGATCAGACCCCACGCCTGGTCAGAGGAATCCACCAGCACAGTGGGGAGGAAAGAGCATAAACTCTGGGAGCAGGAACCCAAGGTGCTAAATGTTGTTCCTCCGTTTTGAAGCCATAGGACCTCAGGCAAATTACTTAACCATTTTGAACCTTATCTAAAATTTCTGAATGGCTTCCCAGGGTTGGGAGAATTAAATTAAAACGTCTACCGCTTGGCACAGAGTAGGCATTTACACTGCCAGCTTGAAGATGCACCCCACACCCACCCTATGGACACATGGAACCTTTATACACATTAATCTCCTCGGTTAAGCTCCAGGCAAACCCTGCCAGCTTGGTCTTCTGGTCTGGGAGACCTTCGTTCCCTGTGTGCATGTCTACTTCCATCCATTTTATATAGCCTTTAAAGTCTAGTTTCCTGAGTTTTCGTGGAGACAAACAACCAGTCCTTTGTACCAGAGTTCCCCAACCCCAGGGCTGCAGACTGGTACCGGTCCGTGGCGTGTTAGGAACCGGGCCACACAGCAGGAGGTGAGCAGCGGTCTAGCAAGTGAAGCTTCATCTGCCGCTCCCCATTGCTCCCCATTGCTCTCATTACCACCTGAACCAACGCCCCCGCCCCCGCCACCAGTCCGTGGAAAAATTGTCTTCCACGAAACCAGTCCCTGGTGCCAAAAAGGTTGGGGATCGCTGCTTTATACCATCTGTGTCTTTACACTTTGGTATAAAGCAAAGACTTTGAATCTACCTCAGGATTACTATACATATTTGTTTAACTTTCTACCATTTACTTTTTTGTCTTGTGGCAAAATCACCTTGACTATATGTAGTGTTTATGTGTTGTGTGTGTATCATAAGTATATATATTTAACCTTTGTTTATTGTTGCACTTAGGAAGAAACACTGTTATGTGGGAAGCTAATACTTTTCCCTTTTTTGAAAAACAGGTTAAGAGAACTGTTGTTCAAGAAATTGAGAAGTGTTTGAGGGAGGGAAGGACTGGGAGTGTGGGATTAGCAGAGGTAAACTATTATATGTACGATGGATAAACAACAAGGTTCTACTGTATAGCACACAGAACTGTATTCAATCTCCTGTGATAAACCATAATGGAAAAGAATATTAAAAAAAGAATGCCTCTGTGTAGAACTGAGTCACTTTGCTGTGCAGCAGAGATGGGCACAACGTTGTAAATCAACTCTACTTCAATAAAAAAAAAAAGAAATTAAAAAAACAAAGAAATTGAAAAGTGTTGACAATTAGGATTTTCGTTTCTTTAGAGTTTCAGTTTCAGAAGGTAAGCACCTTTGGTTTAGCTGTTGCCAGCAAGCCTCCTCTTATGTGTTGCATAGTGTTACAGGTGAATTGGAGCAAGTGAAAGGCTGTGTATCCCTCATGCCACTCAAAGTCCTTGTGCAGAAGAGGGGAGAAAGAAACAGTATTTGAGGAGGAAGAGGTAAAATGTCTACTTTTCCATATAAAAGCCCTAATATCTGCCTTTAAACTTCAAAATAGCTTCTGTCTAGAGCCCTATCTTCTCACTCACCACTTTTTCTCAGAAACAGCTACTCCTTCTCTAGATCAGAATGAATGCTGCTGCCTGTTCCGAGAATGCATTCACTCCTAGCCCTCACAGGACTATTTTTCTTGAATTTTTTACAAATGTTTGAGTAGAAGATAGGAGATCCCATCCAAATATAACTTTCTATGACTCCATGGACTTGTGACATCAGTTATGACCCCTCCAGCCAGTATCTTAATTCTCTTCCACTTCACTAACTCCTTTCTCTCTGATGTCCCCAGACTGGTGCCTTTAAATTAACAAAACCCAATGTGTTGTTAAGAGGCACTCAAGGCTTGAGGCTCCACAGCAAAATTCACCTTGAATGAAGCTTTCTTGCTTTGGTCATCTGACTTCCTTAGGTAGACAAAGAATAGGCCAGGTGCCTTGGGCACTCAAAGAATGTCAGATTTGTTCGACCAGGGCCTACTCCAAATCCTACACAGAGTGGTGAGAAATACTAAATCTATTACTCCTTAAGTCTGGCCAAGATCCACCACCCCAGCACCACCATCCTCACCTCCATCACCACCTGTTCTCCATGGTTCTTAGGAAACAATGGGTAGCAATTACACTTGCTTATTTTTTACTGTAACTTTCAAGTCTGTCTCTGTAAAGGCCTCTCAGTTACAGACAGAAAGATCTGCTTCTGGTTCACCCCATCCACATGGCAAATCCCTGGTATGATTAAAAACGGCCTCAGGTATAATAGGAGCATTTTTCTTAACAATACTCCTATACCACTGATGGCACAGAATTTTTTTTTAACATCTTTATTGGAGTATAACTGCTTTACAATTGTGTGCTAGTATCTGCTGTATAACAAAGTGAATCAGCTATACATATACATATATCCCCATATCTCCTCCCTCTTGCGTCTCCCTCCCACCCTCCCTATCCCACCCCTCTAGATGGTCACAAAGCACTGAGCTGATCTTCCTGTGTTATGTGGCTGCTTCCCACTAACTATCTTACATTTGGTAGTGTATATATGTCCATGCCACTCTCCTCATCCCAGCTTCCCCTTCCTCCTCCCCATGTCCTCAAGTCCATTCTCTACGTCTGCGACTTTATTCCTGTCCTGCCCCTAGGTTCTTCAGAACCATTTTTTTTTTAATTCCATATATATGTTTTAGAACATGGTATTTCTTTTTCTCTTTCTTACTTCTCTCTGTATGACAGACTCTAGGTCCATCCACCTCACTACAAATAACTCAATTTCGTTTCTTTTTATGGCTGAGTAATATCCCATTGTATATATGTGCCACATCTTCTTTATCCATTCATCTGTTGATGGACACTTAGGTTGCTTCCATGTCCTGGCTATTGTAAACAGAGCTGCAATGAACATTGTGGTACATGACTCTTTTTGAATTATGATTTTCTCAGGGTATATGCCCTGTAGTGGGCTTTCTGGGTCATATTGTAGTTCTATTTTAAGTCTTTTAAGGAACTTCCATACTGTTCTCCATAGTGGCTGTATCAATTTACATTCCCACCAATAGTGCAAGAGGGTACCCTTTTCTCCACACTCCTTTTCTCTCCAGCATTTATTGTTTGTAGATTTTTTGATGATGGCCATTCTGACTGGTGTGAGGTGATACCTTATTGTAGTTTTGATTTGCATTTCTCTAATGATTAGTGATGTTGAGCATCCTTTCATGTGTTTGTTGCCAATCTCTGTATCTTCTTTGGAGAAATGTCTGTTTAGGACTTCTGCCCATTTTTGGATTGGGTTGTTTGTTTTAGTGGTATTGAGCTATATGAGCTGCTTGTAAATTTTGGAGATTAATCCTTTGTCAATTGCTTCATTTGCAAATATTTTCTCCCATTCTGAGGTTTGACTTTTCGTCTTGTTTATGGTTTCCTTTGCTGTGCAAAAGGAAAGTTTTTAAGTTTCAAAACTTTTAAGTTTCATTAGGTCTCATTTGTTTAGTTTGGTTTTAATTTCCATTTCTCTAGGAGGTGGGTCAAAAAGGATCTTGCTGTGATTTATGTCATAGAGTGTTCTGCCTATGTTTTGCTCTAAGAGTTTTATAGTGCCTGGCCTTACATTTAGGTCTTTAATCCATTTTGAGTTTATTTTTGTGTATGGTGTAAAGAAGTATTCTAATTTCATTGTTTTACATGTAGCTGTCCAGTTTTCCCAGCACCACTTATTGAAGAGGCTGTCTTTTCTCCATTGTATATTCTTGCCTCCTTTATCAAAGATAAGGTGCGTGGGTTTATCTCTGGGCTTTCTATCCTGTTCCATTGATCTGTATTTCTGTTTGTGTGCCAGTACCATACTGTCTTGATTACTGTAGCTTTGTAGTATAGTCTGAAGTCAGGGAGCCTGATTCCTCCAGCTCTGTTTTTCTTTTTCAAGATTGCTTTGATTATTCAGGGTCTTTTGTGTTTCCATACAAATTGTGAAATATTTTGGTTCTAGTTCTGTGAAAAATGCCATTGGTAGCTTGACAGGGATTGCGTTGAATCTGTAGATTGCTTTGGGTAGTATAGTCATTTTCACAATGTTGATTCTTCCAATCCAAGAACATGGTATATCTCTCCATCTGTTTGTATCATCTTTAATTTCTTTCATCAGTGTCTTATAGTTTTCTGCATACAGGTCTTTTGTCCACTTAGGTAGGTTTATTCTTAAGTATTTTATTCTTTTTGTTGCAATGGTAAATAGGAGTGTTTCCTTAATTTCTCTTACAGATTTTTCATCATTTGTGTATAGGAATGCAAGACATTTCTGTGCATTAATTTTGTATCCTGCTACTTTACCAGATTCACCGATTAGTTCTAGTAGTTTTCTGGTAGCATCTTTAGGATTCTCTATGTATAGTGTCATGTCATCTGCAAACATTGACAGCTTTACTTCTTCTTTTCCTATTTGGATTCCTTTTATTTCTTTTTCTTCTCTGACTGCTGTGGCTAAAACTTCCAAAACTGTGATGAATAATAGTGGTGAGAACTTGTCGTGTTCCTGATCTTAGAGGAAATAGTTTCAGTTTTTCACCACTTAGAATGATGTTGGCTGTGGGTTTATCATATATGGCCTTTATTATGTTGAGGTAAGTTCCCTCTATGCCTACTTTCTGGAGGGTTTTTATCATAAATGGGTACTGAATTTTGTCAAAACCTTTTTCTGCATCTACTGGTTTTTCTACTACTATGGTTTTTCTCCTTCAATTTGTTAATATGGTGTATCACATTGACTGATTTGCATATATTGAAGAGTTCTTGCATTTCTGGGATAAGCCCCACTTGATCATGGTGTATGATACTTTTAATGTGCTCTTGGATTCTGTCTGCTAGTATTTTGTTGAGGATTTTTGCATCTATGTTCATCAGTGATATTGGCCTGTAGTTTTCTTTTTTTGTGACATCTTTGTCTGGTTTTGGTATCAGGGTGATGGTGGCCTTGTAGAATGTGTTTGGGAGTGTTCCTCCCTCTGCTATATTTTGGAAGAGTTTGAGAAGGACAGGTGTTAGCTCTTCTCTAAATGTTTGATACAATTTGCCTGTGAAGCCATCTGGTCCTGGGCTTTTGTTTGTTGGAAGATTTTTCATCACAGTCTCAATTTCAGTGCTTGTGATTGGTCTGTTTATGTTTTCTATTTCTTCCTAGTTCTGTCTCACAATGTTGTGCTTTTCTAAGAATTTGTCCATTTCTTCCAGGTTGTGATGGCACAGAATTTTAATCCCTACTGGTTCCTCTTTGCAATTCTTACCCTTAAGACTTAATGATAAAATTCAACCCCGCTCATTGTGACCCTTAACCTCAGTCTCCTGGTTTTTCCCATCCCCAGCTGCCCTAAGTGATCATCTGGACTCCCTTGCTTCTGGCTCCTGCCACCAAATGTCATTATAGAGCCAGCAGTTCTGGCCTTAGTTTTTCACTCAGTCATTATTCAGTCAGTCCATAATTTGCTGAGCACCTACTCTACACAAGGCACAGTTTTAGGTGCTGGGAATGCAGAGATGATAAAAACAAACCAGGTTCCTACTTTTACGTTGCATCTGAGCCCCTTGAGCAGGATGGGAGAGGTGATGGTTGCTATCTCAGAGGTCCTTCCTGGGGCAGGGATGGGTTGAAGGGGGACCCAAGCACTCTCTACCTTGAAAGAGACGTGTCTCCCTGGCCTGAAAACCATCCTGCATGCTATCAGCTTCCTCACCATCCAGTCTCCCCTTAATCTCCTCCAAATCGGCTCTATCCTTATGGAAACCATAATTCTTAGGTCACTAAAGACCTATCACTATGTTCAACATTTTTTTCTGTAGTTCATGTACTCAACTGCACATGACTTCTGTATTTCTGTTAGTCATGAAGACTCAAAAACACAGTAAGCTTTTAGTTGTCCTCCATCTTTTCCTCCTATGATTATGGACCTATCAATCATTCTTTATAATTCTTCTCACACCTGGACATTTTTCCCCATTCCAATTGCCATCAGGCTTGCATTTCCTTCTGCTAGAGATACTCTCCTAACCAACGTATCCTCCTAGCCAATATTCCTAACTTCTGTGTTGTTTCTTTTCAAACCTCCCTCCACACATCTTAAAACACTGCTTTCATGATGTCATACCTCAGTTTAGATCCTTCAATGGCTCCCCATTGCCAACAGCAAGAGTCCCCAACCTGTGGCTCACGAAGAACATAAAGAAGGGTTTTCAGAAACAATAACTAAATTAAATTTTTTTCATAATTTATAAGGCCCAGTGCCTTGTGGGTCATAAAGTCTAAAGAAGGGTGGCAGTTATTACATCGTGGTTAGATCATAGATTCAAGTCTAGGCTCCACAACTATAGGAATCCAGTTAAGTTAATTTGCCTATATGTACCTCAGTTTCCTCATCTGAAGAATGAAGAGAACAATACCTAGTTCACAATATAATTAAAAGATAAAATTAGATCACTCATATAAAGTGCTTTGCATAGCGCCTAGTACAAAAATGATACTCAAAAACTTACAAATTATTTGCAGAAGTTCTGATAATCTTAGCATGGTTATCAGTGACAGGTATGGGGTACAGGTGGCAGCACTGTCCAGGTCTCCAAAGAGATGTGGTCAGACCTTGCAAGGATCTTGCAAGGGACCAGAGCCCATCAGCCTGACCACCCAGCTGGCCCAGCCCTGGCCCTAACTGGTTTGTTCCTCTGTACTGCTAGTCACCAGCCCATCCCCAAGGCAGGCAGGAACCCACCTTCCAGTCACCCTATTTCACTCTTTCCCTTGTCCTTACCAAGCAGACAGAGCTCCCCATTTTTCTTCCATGCATCCTTTCATTTCCCATTTTCTTCTCTCATCTTCTGAAAAATCCATATTTACCTTATTCCTCCTCCAACTATTCCAGAAAAGCTAAATGAGACTGCAAGGTAGCATACGATAGACCATGCCAGACTTCTGCCCTAAAGTAAGTTCTATTTACATTAAACATTAACATGTAATCAATATGGGTAATCAGAAGAGTTCTGAGCAGCTAGAAGCAGCTCCTCCTTAGGAAAGAAGAGAAATTTTAACCTTAATAATGAAAGGGGCCATGCTAATTCAATCTAATAAATATTGATTTATTAACCCAGAAGTTAACCCAGAAGTTCCAGTCATGATAGTTTGAGCCCTTTCTGTCTAGCTTTGTCCTAGCATTGTCTCAGGCATTGTAATAGTTAGTTTATGTCTCTGTCTACATTACACTGTCAGCTTCTCAAAGGTCCTGCCAAGTCTTACTCAACCTACTGTCTCCAGCCCAGTGTACAGTGCCTGGCATATCACAAGGAAATGAGTGAGAGAAGAGAGGGAAAAGGAAAGAATGGGGGAGAGAAAAAGAATGAAGGAGCAAGGAGAGAGACAGAGGAGAAGAAACCAACTTGTAGAGTAGCAAAATCAGATAAGTGTTCTAATCCTTATCTGAGTAAACATGGACAAGTGACTTAATCTAAGCCTCAGTTGCCTCATCTGTAAAATGGTGATAGGTTAATTAATATGCACCTTAAGGGCTACTCTGAAGTTTTAAAAGGATAAATATAACAAAAGTAACAGATGCAAAGACTGAGGCATAGTAAGTGACTGATAAATAATAACAATTACTATTACAAGTGAATAAAATTTTTTGTAAAACGGAATTAAGTCACTGCCTGTATCATAAATGGAGGTGAGAAGGTCTTGGCCTGGGCCCCTCAAGTCTGTCCTCTGGTTTGGCCAGCCTTTTCTGGACCTTTGTTGTTGGAAAGCTATTTTGCCTACATAGCTTTCACTTAAATGGGGCTCTAAATCAAACTGTCCTCTGCCACTATTCTTCCCTGGGCTTCTGATTATAATCATGCTGCCTGCTATTAGTACAAGGATGTTTAAAACTCCTATAAAACAAGAGCTAATTGCTGATCTGCTTAATTAAAGTGAGCCTTTTGTTGTCACATTTACAAAGATAAATGAAATAATCAGCTCTGGACTAATGAGAGATAATTAGATTATGCAGCCGCAATAAATAAAGACCAAAATGCTCCCGATTGTCCCTGTATGTCACAAAGAAGGACCATGGTGAGCCTTAAAGAAATGCATGTTAGTGATGTTTTATTTGAACAACAGCTAGTGATTGTGGAATCCAGCTCCCTAACTCTATTATATATTCAGATTTGCAACAATCAATAGAGAACATATCGGTAACTTCCTTGCTGGGACATTACCAATTCTTTACAAGTAGTCCTAATTTTTTAAATAGATAATAATTTTTTAAATAATGTAAAAGTAAATATAATTTAACTCCATATAATTTATTAATGAAGGGTATTTATTAATGGAGTATTAACTATCAACATTTTACAAAATGTAATAAAGACACTAAACCCTGCTTTCTTGTCTCATAATAATCTATTCAATTATTTTACTAAAAATATTGCATTAGGTATAAAAATAAAATTGATCCAATATCAATGTAGCTGACAGTAAGTAAATTAATTTATTCCTGAGTGTCAAAGCCTAAACTGCCCTAAGTCACTTCTTCTGGCCTAGCCTTAAAAGGTCAACTCTGGTCCCCCAAAACACACACAGAGAGAGAGAGAGAGAGAGAGAGAATCTTAGTCCCTATAGCCAAAGGAGACCAAAGCTCTTTCACACATGAATTGATTGATATGAAGGTGAAGATAAATTTTTTACTTTGCTCAGATAAAATACAGACTGATTGCCCAAAACTGATAACATATCAAACAGACATCCCCTCCCCCCATGACAGAGATTACTACACCTGGAAAAATACCTGCTAAACGAGTAGTTTCCTAAATATATATATATTTAGGAAAGGATATAGGGTTTCTAACTTTTTATTTTACCGATTAAGAATTTAAAAGAAAAATCTATCCTCACAATCATTTTACCATCAAAATATAGAAAAAACAATGTAGTCTTGGAATAAAGGGCAAGCCTTTAAATGGAATGAAAGAAGCTTTATTAAGAAAATTCCTTATTTATTCTCATTTTTATTTTTCTCATTTTTTAAATTTTATTTTTCTCCTATTTGGCCTTATTTTTCTCATTTTATCTGCATCAGTGGAAGATCCATCTTAGACTGACACCCCTCCAAAGGTCAGAGTTTAGCAACCACAGAGGTAGGCTATTCTGTTCCAGGTATCAACACAGCTCCCTAGAGCCTAGGAGCTGAGGATTTTTAAAGTCAATATTCTAAAGCATTTTGTAAAATTAAAGGTTCATTTGAAATAAGAATAAAGAAACCAAAGCTTTCCACGTGCACGAGCCCACAGCAGCCCCTTCTTGTCCAGCACGTGGCTGACCAGGGTTGTGATGTCTGAGGAGCAGGGCCAGCATCCAACAGAGGTCCCCCTAACCCCCACCCTGAGCAGTACTGCCTACAGAGTCTCCTGACAGTAAGGTCAATTGATTTTCTAAGAAACTGAGAAATTTCAGATACAATCTGCTTTTCAAAGCATTTCCTAATTTATGCTCTTTGTAAATGCGAATTTTTTAGAAATAAAATAAAAGAAGAAGTTTGTCATGGTGCACAGGAAAAAGCCAGAACCCCTGGCTTTATTTCCGATTCTACCACCATTGTAATCAATCAGTCTCTGACTCTTGGTCCCTCCTAACATGGAGATGAGACCTACCTCACAGGGCCACTGAGACAATGACCAGGCAAGCTGAGAGGTAGAGGACAGCACCATGGGGATCTTCAACTCATTTCTGATTCCAGTCTTAGGTTGCTGGATCTAGAATCTAAATAATGTGTTTAAGGCTATACTGAATCTTAAGTCTTAAATGCAACGTAAACTTAAGCAAAATTCTACCCATAATATGTTCACAGAGCCTAGATAAGTTGGCCCTGTCTTCACTCTTGAAATAATATATTCCAGCTGCCCCTGAAAACCAAGGCATGGATACAGGGGGGAGGGAAAGAAAGGCAGTCATAGATCAAGTGTCTCAAATGTCAATAAATGGCAAAGGAGAGTTATGGAGCACATAAGAGAAGAAGGAGGTTCAGAATATAGAGCTTGGGATGCCCTCTGACCCCACTCAAGAGAGGCCCAGTAATAAATCCAGTGGTGAGGGACATCTTTAGATATTGGAGCCATCCGGGAAAGCCATAGAGAATTTTCCAGCATCATAAACAGTTTGGAAAGAAAAAGATCTAATTTGAGAAGACAGGACAGAATGGTGAAAAAGGGAGAAGCTTTTGATAAGATTTTTCGTTGTTGTTTGGTTGCTATTGTTGTTGCTGCTGTTGTTATTTTATCTGAAAAATTTTATACCAATAGGTAGGGCATTTGGAAAATCCTCAGTTGCACGCATTCCCTAAGTTAGGAATCTGAGGTAATAAGACAGGTGCTCTTTGCTGGGCCATGTTAAGCTGACTGCTACCTTAAGAATGCTGATACCCAGCCACCCTGGCCACAACTGGGGTCTAGGCAGCTTCATTCAAAATCATAGGACAGACTTGCCTTCCTACACTCCTAGATTCCACATTAAGGGTATTAATCAGAGTAAGTAATAGTAGCTGCTGTAATAATCCCCAAATTTCAACGGTTTAAAATAATAATAGATGATGTCTCTTTCATGCCTAGTCCATTGCAGTTCAGTTGGATGGGTAAGGGAAGGGTGCTTCATGTAGTTAGTCAGAGACCCAGGCTCCTTCAGTCTAGACCTCAGGATTCCGTGATGGATGCTCTACATTCAAAAGAAGGAGAATGGGAGAGATCTGGTGGAGTTTTAGAGGCCCTGCCTGGGAATGGTGCACATCATACACACCCATATTCCATCAGGCAGAATACAGTCACACAACCTCACTCAAAGCAAGAGAACACATAGCCTTCCTATATGAACACATGGCTTTGTCTCTATGAAAGTCCAAAGAGGAAGATCAGGAGAAGGGACAAGAAACATGGAAAAGCAACTTCTGTACTTAGGTATAGTAAGTATAGCGCTCCTTAGTGGGAGAACATTATTTCTTGTAGTCCTTAGAATCCTTTCTGCATTAAGCAATTCTGTTTCCCATAGATCTCCTTGAAGTTAAAAATGCTACATGGAAGAATATTAAATTTGGGATTGAAACGACTAAAATAAGGATGAAAAATGCATCTATCTCATTGGGTTATTATAAGGCTTAAACAAATAATACATATAAAGTGTTTAGCACAGTTCCCGGCACAGCATAAGCAACTGTTAGATATTGGCTATTAGTGTGTTATGAAATCAATTTCACATATGAGGAAACTGAAGTTCTCAGAAGTAAAGTGACTTTCCCAAGCTCATAAAGCTATCTTGCATGCAAACTTTCCCACTACTAATCTTTATCCTATGGCTTTGATCCAAAATTTTGTATTGAGAGCAACATAACAGAATCTTCTAGTAAATATTGTGACAATAGGAGAACAGTCTTCCCTTTTGCTCTTTAAAAGACTGTAATATTATCTCCTTCCCTAAATCCCTTGTTTGTCCATACTAACTCCAGGGCAACTACATTTTGGCTTCCTGAAGCAGACTTTCTCCATGGAATTATCAATTCCCTAGTCTCCCACATGGACCAAATTAACACTGCTTAGTGCTAGGGAGATCGCATTCCCTTCTGATATTGAAACCCGTAATTTCTGATCAATTAGAGGCTTGTTATGAAAACAATCAATTGATGTTTAACTCACTGAGTCAGTAATCATTTCAATTTCACTTTGGAGTCTCCCACAGCAAATGATTTGCTATAGTATTTTGAAATGTACAACAGGCCTTTAAAAAAGCAAAACAACTAATAAGCTTTTTTCCCTCTTCCTATTTCAGAGAATGTGGTGTTTATTTCCATTCTTAGCATTTAAAATTTGAAGTTATTGAACAGAAGAAAGTGCAGTGATTGCTACCTCAAGTTCAGTTATAAAGAAGTATGTTCCAGAGAATTATGTGCGTTTTATTCTGAAACTCTGGTATTGTCTGGAACTTGGATGATATAGTAACCTCTACAGTAATACCATGACAGTTTGTCTATAAAATAAGAACATGCACCATCATTCAGGAAACTTTTACTCTGCACATTTTCACTATACTCATTTACTCTGTACAAAAACTTTATGATGTGGATATTTTATTCTCATTTTCCAGAGGAGTTCCTGGAAACTCAGTGAGGTTAAAGTGCCCAAGGCAGTTGAGCAGCAGCTCAGGGACTCGTGCACAGGTCAGTCTGATTCTAAAGGGTCTGTCAGTCACACTTGGTGCCCCCGTCTCTATAGACAGGACTATCTGTAGGCCTGTCCCTGCCTGAAATTCTAATATCAGTTCTTTGCCTGCTTGCAGCAGCCCACTGTCATACAAGGTCCTTCACAGGCTTTGGAACTAGACAGATATTGGCTCAAATGTCTACTCTGCCTCCTTAGCTGGTGTGTGACCTGAGACCATTTGACCTTTATTTCCTCTTTTGCAAAAAAGAGATATGTTAGAATATTTAAATAATGTTGCAATATTTTGTTGGTATTTTGGCCAAAGCACAGGCAGCCTCTTGGGAGGCAGATGGTATGGTGGTAAGACTGCCAATCACCTGAAATCAAATCACCTAGGTTTGAATTATGACTCTACCCTAATACTCCTGTGAACTTGGACAAGTCATTTGAAACTTTAGTTTTCTCATCTAAAAATGGGGAATATTAATAATACCTACTTCTCAGGATTAATGATGTGACTATAAATACATTAAAAGATTGAAATACTTAGTATAGTGCCAGGTACATAATAAGTGCTCAATGTGCTACTATTATCCCTTCAGTTTTTCAGAAATACTTGCTTTTGCCTGATAACAGAGTTTCCTGACATGGCCTAAAATGCCTGCCTGGACTTTCTCCTAGAATCTCTCCTACTGAGAAACTACATGGGCCTCTGCATCCATTGTAATTCTGCCCTGCTTCCCTGTCCTAGTCTGGCTTCTTCTGGCCTCTCCACCACTGCTCCACCCTTAGCCATGAACTTAGTCACATCAGGAAAAAAGAATCAGACTGGTTGTGACTTACTTACACAACCAAGGAGACCTCCATGAGGCCACATACTTATTAAGCTTGTCCCCTCACTGATCAAACACATCTACCTGGAAGGACAAGCACACAACAAGAACACGAGAAACACATCTTTAGGCTTCCACAGCTTCCTGGGTATACTGCTCTTCACACCTGGAGCTGCTGAGGCTGAGTTCTTTTCTTCTCCACGCTGATAACTGATCACATTCCATGATACATGGAAGTGTAGCTTTCCATTTTCAACAACTAAGTCACGCCTCCTCTTTGGTCTCCATCGCACGGTGCGGTATAAGACACAACTCCTGAACCCCCTCAGCAGTGCTCCACAGAACAGTGAACACAGAGTGGACGGTTAATAAATACTGTTTGTTGTATTGCTAAGCATATGTTCCATAAGAAATACGGCTGTAAGTAGCATAACATTGCTATGGTGCAAATTCATTAAGGGTTAAATAAAATAGCCTTGCTTGACCCTCGATACCGTTGGTTTCCAGAATACTACATTCTTGGTTTTCCTCCTACTCACTGGTGGCTCCTTTTTAGTTCTCCCCAAATTTGTAATGCTAAAGTGACCCTGTTCTTTTCTACTCTTTATCTGTCCTCACTTCCTTGTTGTATCATCAGCTCCCACGTCTTTACACACTATTTGCCAACAACTGCCAGACCTCCTCTGAATTCCACACTCAGTGATCAACCGCCTATTGGAGCTAACAGATATTTCAAAATCAAATCGTCTAAAAACAATTACTGATAAGTCCTCTTCCACCTTAATCAGTGTCTACTGCATTCACTCCTTGGCTTCATGCTGGACCCCTCTCCTTCTCTCACACCCCACATCCAGTTTGTCAGAAAATTCTGTTGGCTTCACAGTATATCCAGAATATGGTTACTCCTAACACCTCACTTTAGGGGACACTATCATCTTTCCTGAATTACTGTAATAACCCTCTAACTGCTTCTATTCTTGTCCCAACAGTCTATTCTCAACACAGCAACCAGAAAGAGATCATGTCACTAGTCTGCTCAAAACCCTCTAATGACTCCTTATTTCACTCAGAGTAAAAACCGTCTTTAAAATGGTTTACAAGACCCTGAATGACTTGGGCCCAGTTATTCCTCTGACCTCATCTCCTACTACAGCCCCATCCATTCACTCCGCTATAGCCACACGGGTCTCCTTGCTATTTCCTAAACATAGGAGGCATGCCTCCCCGCGCAGGGCCTTTGCACTGGCTGTTCCTTCCGCCTGGCATGCTCCTTACCCAGATGTCCACGTGGCCACCTAACTCCTACACCCCCTCAAGTATTTATTGCCTGTCTCCCTGAGGTCTAATCTCTGTTCAGGCAAAGGTACTTGTTGGTTTTGTTCACTGCTATATTCCTGATGCCTGGAACACTGTCTGGCACATAGAAAGTTCTCCATAAATATTTGCTGAGTTAATTGGATGATTAATTTGGGAAGTGCAGTCTCATGCCTTGACTTACGAACCAATTTTAGAATCTGACTCATAACTATTGTAGACAGTAGCCAGCCGACTTTCTCATTTTTCTGCAAAACAGAACATTCCACTTATGATATAGATACTCTAAATACAGTCCTAGGAAGAATTTTACAAGATTGGTACTTGATCCACAGCATGAATTACACAGAATAGAAGGTGGAAATTATAGTACATTTTTAAATTTTTACTCAAATATACACCCAGGTACACAATTACTTTCTGTAGTTTTATTTCATCTCATTAATACTTTGGATCCTTTTCTTTAATCACCTGGAAAAGCAGCATGACACAGAAGTTAAAAGAAAGGCCTGTGTACCCATATTGCATGGGCTTAAATCTCCACTCCACTGCTTACCACTATAGCTGTCACTTAACCTCTCTGGCCCTTCCATTGGAAGCATTCGAGTTTAAAGGTTGGTATTAAAAATTTCTGACATGTGGTTCTCCAAGCCAGTTTGCACAGTTCTAGAGACAGGAAGTTCATTACTTGAGGTAGTCTGCTTCTTTACTGAACTGCATCATGTGTTACTAAGTTCTATATACAATATTGGACTAAAAAGCCAGTTTCCCATTATGTCCAAGCATTCATCCTAAAGTTGGCTCTTTCAGCACTGGAAAATACAAATGTCCTCTTCCACATAAGTTTCCAAATAACTTTTTTTTAAACCTCTGTTATCTGCCTGCCGGTTTTGAGCATAATAATTGTTCTGTCCTAGGGCTTCCCTGGTGGTGCAGTGGTTAAGAGTCCGCCTGCCAACGCAGGGGACATGGGTTTGAGCCCTGGTCTGGGAAGATCCCACATGCAGCGGGGCAACTAAGCCCGTGCGCCGCAACTACTGAGCCTGTGCTCTAGAGCCCGTGAGCCACAACTACTGAGCCCACGTGCCACAACAAATGAAGCTTGCGCCCCGCAACAAGAGAAGCCACTGCAATGAGAGGCCTGCGCACCACAAGGAAGAGTAGCCCCCGCTCGCTGCAACTAGAAAAAAGAAAGCCCGCGTGCAGCAACAAAGACCCAACGCAGCCAAAAATAACTTAATTAATTAAAATAAAATAAAATAATTATTATGTCCTCCTTGTTCATAAATGCTTTGGGATTCAGAAGATGTTTATTGTATATTACTATGTTCCAGGCTTTGTACCCATTTTACACCAGGTTAACATTACCTGCACCCCTCACTGTCTGCACTGGAGCAGGAACCAACTCAATGCTTGTACTTAATGAGCTAACACCTCTCTCTGCTCACAAGTAAACTGGTTAGACAGGCAGTTCATTTGGGGCTCCTTTCCTCACAGAGATATTTTCCTTCACACACCCTCTTTCCACATCTTCTCTTTCTTAACCACTTGGTAATGATGTCTATAACAATTAGGGGTCTTCTAACTCTAGAACCTTATCATTCTAAATAATATGCAAATAAACTTTATCCTCAGCCAGCTTAATAGTTCAATCAGCAATTATTTTTAATCTCTCTATATATAATTTCAAAAAGAAGTTACATATTCTCCCACTTCTGAAGTTTTGGCACTCTCTTATTTTTCACATCTGACTCACTGCAAAAATATCTTCTGGCAGCATTCACAGAAATTTGTCAGTGAGGTTCAGTCGAGAGAATTTCAGTATGGGCCCCAGCAGACATCTCAACCAGCTTGTCCACATGTTCTGGGTAGCAGAGGCAGTTTAGCTTGGTGGAAAAAGCACAAGGACTGCAGGAGCCAGACTGCCTGGCTTCAAATCCAGCTCCAGCTTGGAAGAAATGGGAGAATTCAGGCAAACTATTTAACTTCTCTGGCCCCATTTCTTCAGTTAAAATGGAGATAATAACAGCACCTGCTGCAAAGATCTGTTGGGAAGATTAAATGAGTTACTGCATATAAAGCCCTTAGAACAATGCTGGGAACATATCAAAGCCTCAATAAATCTTTGCTACCATACAAAGAAGCCACTGTCCTGGCTGTCACTGGGAGAGAGAAGAGAAATTTAAGCATGATCTCCATCCACATGAAATGTGACTGCTTTTGAGGGAAAGAGAAAAAAAATGAGAAAATACAGATAATATTTAAAGGACATGTTAATAAGAACAAACCACTTTTGGAAACATTGTCATAAATGTCTACCATCTAGACCTCCCCACTAGATGTCTATAAGACATCTTGAACTTGGCTGGTCCAAAACATCTCTTCCCAGTGAATGAAGTCAATCTCATGTGCTATTCAACAAGCACCTATTGAGTCACTATTATGAGTCAAACACCTTCAAGGCATATGGGAAACTTGAAGTTCTCCTTAACCTTTCCCTCTCCCTTACCTTCTATATCTAATCAGACACCAAATTCTGCCCTCCTTATCCCAATCAGTGATTTAAATTTGTCCCCTTCTTGCCATGCCCAATGCCACAGTATCATTTCTCTGCAGGTCTATATCATCCAGTCCCTGACACTATCCTCTCCTGCTCCAACCTCTGCTCCTCATTGCTGTCTGAAGTGTAATCCTATAAAAATGTAATAATCATCTCCTTTTAAGAAACTTCTAATAAAAAAGAATGAAATTCTGCCATTTGCAACAACATCGATGGACCTAGAGAGTATTAATCTTAGTGAAATAAGTCAGACAGAGACACTGTGTTATCACTTACTTGTGGAATCTAAACAATGAAATAAATGAACATATATAACAAAGCAGAAATAGACTCACGGATACAAAGAACAAAGTAGTGGTTACCAGTGGGGAGAGGAAAGAGGGGAGGAGCAAGATAGTGGCAGGGGATTAAGAGATTAAAAACCACTATGTATAAAATAAATAAGCAACACAGATATAATGTACAGCAAAGAGAAATATAGCCATTATTTTGTAATAACTTTAAATGGAGTATAATCTATAAAAATATTGAATCACTATGTTGTACACCTGACATTAATATTGTATATCAACTATACTTCAATTTAAAAATTTAAAAATAAAAGACTTCCAATGACTACTTACAGGTAAATTCTTTAGCTTGGCTTACAAATTATTTGACTACCTGACTCCAACTTTCTTCTCCAGTGCCATCTCTTGCCAGCCACCTCAACACAACCTCTACACAACAACACTGAACTTCTCCTTGTGCCATACCAGACCCTTGAGTGAATCCACACCATTGCACATTTCATCCCTGTTTCCATCCATGACAAACACCTACTCATCCTGTAAGCCTCAGTCTAAATGACTTCTTTGCAATGAAGGCTTTTCCAGTGGCTAGTAGCACTTTTCCCTGTCTTCTAACTATACTTTAGTCTCACTTATTTGCTTAATTAATGAAATATCATAAGCAAATTACCTAGTATTAGGTTTGTTACAAAATAAATGCAGCATAAAAGGTAGCAATTATTATATTATTCCTGTTGTATAGAAACCAAGTGTGGTTCTGCAGGACCTGGACATAGATATGAAAAAACAAACATTTTTTGAATGAATGAATGAATGAAGCAAGCTGAGACATCTCACTATAAAAGGTATAAAACAGGGAGATTACCTTTTTTAATACATTGCATAGAGGGAGTAAATATTTATACCAAAATCTTTGGCTAATATAGTTACTATAGTTAGACATGAAAGTTAGCTCTGATCTTCCAGAAGGAAACTAAAAGGAAAAGGACAAACAGTTCTCATCATCTGATGAAAGAAAGTATACCACTTGATCGAGAAATACAAACATTTTCCTGGAGGAGTCTTCTATGTGCATATTGCATAACACTGAATAATACGGTATTTTCTTCTGTCATTTAAAAAACACAGAAATAGGGGCTTCCCTGGTGGTGCAGTGGTTGAGAATCTGCCTGCTAGCAGGGAACACGGGTTTGAGCCCTGGTCTGGGAGGAGCCCACATGCCGCGGAGCAACTAGGCCCATGAGCCACAACTACTGAGCCTGCGCGCGTCTGGAGCCTGTGCTCCGCAACAAGAGAGGCCGCGATAGTGAGAGGCCCGCGCACTGCGATGAAGAGTGGCCCCCGCTTGCCACAACTAGAGAAAGCCCTTGCACAGAAACAAAGACCCAACACAGCAAAAATAAATAAATTAATAAACTCCTACCCCCAACATCTTCTTTAAAAAGAACACAGAAATAGTCTTTCCTTTGGATTTTTAATTAATCCTCAATAAAATAAAATCCAAGAGCAGTACCAGTTAAATTCTATGCAGAAGCAGTTGGTGAAAGACAGGAGCCTCTGTGGGACTGGAAGGAAGCGATGGACAAGGTTTGCCTCAGGGAGAGACAGTCAATGCCCTGGGTGAGAGCTGGGTGCTGAATGCTGCTGGTGTAGTATCAGGCACAAGAAGGTGGCCCCATCGAGGTCCCCCCAAGCTGGATCATGCTAACAGCTAGATAACACACTGAGTGGGGAAAGGAGGCATTTTCAGCAAAGGGTCTTGAAACAATGAGAATTTACATGTACAGTCAGATGAACCCTTGGATATAGAGGGTTGACTGTACTAAGCCATTTTATATAAGGAACTTGAGCATCTTCTGCAGATTTTGGTATCTGCGTGGAGTCCTGGAACCAGTCCCCCATGGATACTGAGGAACATAATTTAAGGGACTCTTTTCAGTGACATTATTTGGTGTTGCAAGAACTAAAGATTAGAATGAGCTATAGACATATAAATTGTTCAAACGTGTGTTTCTGGGAGGCCTCAGTAATAAGATAATCCAGCTCTGTCAAGATAATATCTGGGAGAATGGATAGATATTATCAGGCTAGAATCACTGGATGAGAAATACCTGGCCAGCCTCATTTGTGAACACTCCCTGCCTCCTCTGATGCTCCAAAAATACAGTCGCCATTCTCATCTATGTGTTTTGCATGCACGTTTCCCCTCCCTTCCCCCTTTAGCCCCTACTCAACTCTTCACCCTCAGCTCTGGGTATCACCTTTAGGTGGCCTTTCCTTCCTCCCTCATCCTAGGCTGCCAGGTGCTACTCCCCAGAGGCCTCCTGTCACCATAACCACGTGTACATTCCTCCTTATTTCTGCGTTTCTCGTGAGCTCCTCTAGGGAAGGTACCAAGACTTATTCAACTTGGTTTCCCCAGCACAGTGCTTTACACAGAATAGTCAACCATTATATGTCAACAGTAGGAAGGAAGGGAGTTTGGGAATTACCTCAGATGATTCCCATAGGGCCAATGAGGATAATACAGAGTAGAAGGGTGTTTATGGGGAAGAATAACAACAATGTCGGCATTTGACTTGCTAAGTGTGCATCACTGGAATAGCTAGTGAAGACTTAGAGAGAAATGTGGGCATTAACAATGCAAATTTGAACATCATCTGCCAGAAAGTAGTAGCTGAAACACTGAGAGAAGATGAATTTTCTTTTCAATTGCACCCAAATGAGCAATTATCCTTTGACTAAGATCTTTCCATCTTTTTCTCCCTCATTTGGGAACAATTACCATAGAATCAGGGTTAAATTCAACTTCTCAGCTTCATTTGAGTAGGATTCAAGGGCCTCCTCCAGAGCGTGTTACTCACCAACTCAGTCCCCTCTGCTCCAAGAAACTCGCTGACCCTCTGAGCATATCTGGCCGATCACCCCCTCGACGGTATTACTGAAGCAACATCTCTCCGATGGAATCTTTGAGGAGCCTTAACTTCAGGGCCCATCTGCCTCATCCTCGGCTAACTCCCTCAAGGCCCAAACTCAAAAGCAGAGAAGGCTCTTCTAAATCCTTTGCTGAGTGAGTACACGTCTTTTCTAATCAATCAGAATGCAGAACCCTTGAAAATGGAAGCTATACTCTTTGCTCCTTCTTTGTCCCCACTATCTCTAGGTGTAATAGTTCTGTACATTCAGACAATTAATGTTTAGGATATTGGTGGGAGGGAGACAGCTTATTATCGAACTCCTGAGGCAGCTTCCAGATTATTGTTTCTCTGCCAAATATCAGTAACTTCTCTTCTTCTAAAGCCAGCACTATCCCCTTCTCTCTCTCCATCCTGGAAGCTTCAGGATGGTGACTGTATCTTCTTCCTTATGATTCTAGCTCTGTTCTCATAATTCTCTGCATCTTTCTTCATGGCTTCAGCATCCACATAGGTGACCCTGGCTCATAGCAATTTGATTACTCCCATTTGAACCAACGTCAATTCTGTGTCATTTAATCTGCCAATAGGCAAATCTAAACATCATCACTTAACCCTACTAACCTGTACTTTTCAAAAGCCCGAAATGTCACATGGTCTCCCCCTCACCCCACCATGTAGTCATCCCCCTCTCTCTCAGTGAACCTGCTTGTCTCTCTCATTGGTCATTGCCACCACAGCTCTTACAGAGTCTTTCCATTCTTTATACAATGAGAGTGATAAAGTTTGCAGTGGTGTCGAGAAGATGAAAAGAGATAATTTAGGGATGTCCTAGCCCATAGTATGAGTTGCTAAAGTAAGCTCTTCTTCCCTCTAGGAATAAGGAGCTCATGCTTCCTGAAGACGTCATTCTAACTTTCAGCCTCTTTGACTAGTCTAGAAAATCCACCCTCTTTCTCAATCAAAATCTGTCTCCCAGAGCCTCCCATCCAGTGCACACTGCTCAGCTGTCTGGAGCACTAAGAATAAGAATGACCTTCCCCCCCCCAGGTAAGCCTGCCAGCAATCCTCAGACAACTCACACAGCCACTGGAGTCTTTTCTTCTCCAGGCTGACCACCTTGACTCCTCCTGCCTTTAAACCCACCACCACATAATGGCCATCTTAGACTCCTAACACCTTCCAGTATCCTACACAATAAGCAGAAACTTCTGCCAGAACACTGGCCCCATTCAAAATTCCCAGGACTACGACGTGAACATTTTCCAGGGCTGACAGTCTGTCCTGCTCCAAAATGGTTGGAAAATTAAGTCCTCCTCATGGCTTTTCTTATAAATCAAACTCTACAAGGGAGGAGAAGAAGAAAAAATAAAAAACTAACTCCCCAGACTGCAAGAAATCGTAATGCCAAGTGAATGGGGATTTTTTTTTAAAAGAGTCTTGAATCCTGAGGGCTTGTCTTGTTCTTTTAACTAGAAAGTTTGAGTCTTGATCCATTAATCCAGAGCTAATAAATGGCTGGTGGCAATTTGCCAGTTTGAACTCACAAGTGCGAGGTTATTCATTATTAGGAAGTAGCGATCTCTGTAGGGAAATGCTTGCAAACAGGATTAACAGAGCAAGGGGAGGGCAAAGCCTTTGGTGAAAAATGTGCCCATTGCTAATCAGTGGCCAACAGCTTGCTGCTGCAATGAGTTGCAGAAGCAGTCATAGCTCAGTGATCTGTGTGTTCATCATTTGCCAGAGCAGGGAGTGAACTTTATGCACTGGCTGAGTCAGGATTTCCAAAACTTTTCTACCAAAGTGCCCCTGATAGCAGTAGCCAGTAAGATCGTGTCCCTACAGGGTCCAGAAACTGAACCAGAAGGCCCAAAATTTAGTCGAAGTCTCCTGTTTATTCTTCAATATTCATGTAAATTGGCATCTTAATACTATTCCCACACTGGTTTTACTATAAAAAGAACAGGCTTCCCCACGTTTCGATGTAATTCTCTGAGCCCCTAGACCACAGACCATGCCCCCAGGGCTTCATGTCCTCCTGTTTGAGACAGGGAGCTAGTCCCTACTCCAAGGAAGGAGCCACACCCCCCAGCAGCCTGCATGAGACAGACTCAGAGGTCTCATGGCCACTTCAGTGGTCATTCCTTACCCAGATCTATAGGCTTATTGATTCCAGAAGGAATTATAACAGAGAAGGTATAGCACAGTAAGACCTCAGTATTGAAGACAGATAGACAGCTCCACAGTCTTGTAATGTACAACCGGAGCCTACCTAACCTCTCCAAGCCTGTTTCCTCACCTGTAGAGCAGTATCTACTGCCTAGGCTGTGCTGAGAACTAAATCAGAGGATGTGAGTAAAGTGCTTAGTACAGCAAGTAAACATGAATGTTTGTTATCATTATACTGGTGGTATCACCAGACACCTAGAAGTCTCCACAAATCTTGACTTTGTTGCTAAAGAGAATCCTGCAAATAAGAGTCTGAAGACCTGGAATCAAGTCTTGATTCATTAGTTAATGCTGTAGCCTTAAATGACTGATTTGGACTGATCCCAGGCTTCCACATCTATGAAAATGGGAACATGATACCTGCTCATAGATCATCCAATATCATTGTGCAAATTACATGAAATGGTATATGCATGATGTATTTGAGAATATTTGGTAAAAATACCAAATATGAGCTAAAACCCACCTTTCTCTTCTTCAAACGTACACAGCTCTCTGGTGTTAACTATTTAAGAGGCTTTGGTGCATAGGAGAAACAAGGAAAAGATGTGAATAAAGTTATAATGTGAGCAATGGAGGTGACCTCTGACAACTGTGAGCTTTTTCTCCCAGAGCTATATAGAACAATAATAATAAATGACAATACACATTGTATTGCATGTGTGATGCCTACCACATCAGACATTTATGTTGAATGCTCTACCTACAATCTCTTGTTTAATCCACATAAACTATATACAATTATTATGCTCCATTTACAACTAAAGAACTGAAATTCAAAGTAGGTAAGAAACCTGACCAGATTGGTATGGCTGGGATTGGAACCAAGTCTGGGTAACTCCAAACTTGAGCTCTTAGAATCTGAGCTTGTAACTGTAATGCTCTTCTATCCCACCTTTCAAATGGACCAACGACCTGCTTATTTACTAATCCAGAAAGGAGCCTATTATGGAATTCTTGCTTGAGGCTCTTTTAAGATTATTGGCTGATCCTAGCTGCACTTGGCCAATCACAGGCTGAGGCTACGATTTTAGAGTTAACAATTAGTGATGTCAGAGAAGGGGTGGGACTCCAGTTCTGTGCCTTCCCCTTCCTTCTGAGGACCAGCAGGTCTGAGATGCTGTGGGTTTGGAGATACAATGTCTAGGACTCGAATTCCAGCTCTACTGATAACCCACTCTGTGTCTCTGGGAAAGTTACTTAACCTCTATGACAGTACACATAAACTTTTACCATATGCGAAAAAAAATTATAATCTATACTTTGCAAAGACGGCTGGGAGGAATAGCAGGGATTGTATAAACTGTCTAACACAGAGGAGGTGGCTCAAAAATAGAGAAGGTATTTATTATTAATTATTATTTTTATAATGAGGTAAAAGTCTTTCATAAAGAAAACCAAAATAAGTTTTCAGATGTCACATTATTTGAAATTTAAAATCTCAAATACCCTTTTATATCTTTCCAAAGCATTAAGCAAATGTAAGCAACTGTTCAATAATTTTAATCAGTTCACAAATGGTCTCAATCTAAAATATTTTACATCTTCTTTCTAATCAAAAACTACCCTGAAGTGGTTAAATTCTGACAGGGAGAAGAAATCCATGTGGGTTAGCAGAACAATCTTCTGGGAGCATTAAAATGACTCTTGAATAATTTTCAAACCTAATTGTATTTGCACTTCCTACTGCTCTAAAGCCAAATCAAAATTCATTGGCAAACAAGCAAAATCCTGCCAGGATCTCATGATTTATCATGTGAAATTTCATCATGCATAGCAAGTAGCAAGGTAACGTGGGTTTAAGAGACGTGTGTTCAAAATTCCTGATGATTTGTTTATTCCCTCTGAGAAAGATGGACCAGGGAGAGTCAATCACTGGGCCTCCTGGACTTGTAATAAGCTTATAATAGGCAGGCATGATTTGATCAGGAAAAATCACTACAGAACTCCTAAAGACAAAAGGGAAGTGGTACAGGACAGTGTGCTGATTTGGCTTCCTCAGGGGGCAGTATTCATGGCTGGTTCCTGAAAATCAGGAAGAATTAATTCAAGGAGGAACTGTAAAGTGGCCCCAGGGTCCATGACTATTCTTTCTATCTCCCACACAGCCTACCTTTGTTGCATAGTAGTTTCCTGGCACTGCCAGAAGAGTGGGTGAGAAGCTGGGAGGGAGGCCGAGAGGGAACGCAGATGGCTACACTGATCACAGAAGCAGCTACCATGCACAGTGGTCCCACGTGATCAAGACCTCAGGCATCCCCTGACGGAGAACACCTCTATTGCTTAGACCAGGCTGTCAGCCAATTTAGCCAAAACAAGGGCCAGACTGGCACTTCTCAGAGACCCACACCCACTTACCAAAGCACACTGCTCCTAGAGAGGCAGTATAGATAGAGAAGTTAAAAGCTCAGATTCCAGAACTAGGCTGATTCTCTGCTGAGTTACCTGAGACAAGTAACTTAACCTCTCTCTGTGCCTTAGTGTCTCCATCTGAAAAGTGAAACAAATAATAATAGTACATGTCCCACAGGAGTTGTGTTGACAACTAAATGAGTGCCTAGATATAAAATAGTAAGAACAATACCTGACACATAGGTGCTCAATGCATGTTGTTATTATTCTAAACCAGCCACCCCACTGTCATATAGTTACACAGCTTACTTACAGCTCATTAAGTGTTTTCAGGTACTCATTCAAATCTCATGACAACCCAGGGAGGTCCAGCAGGTACCGTTATCCCCACTTTACAGATGGAGAACCACAGCTCAGAGAACTCATGTGGTTTACCCAAGGCCATGAACCTAATAATTATCAGAGGGGGGACCTGAACTCAGGGTTTGGGTTTCAAGTTTAGAGACCTTCCATTTATATATCACATAGCTTAATTATAATTGGGGTAAATTTCATTTTAACCCTACATCCATGTATGTTTTCCAGCTGGGGATTATTCATTCCACAAAGGCTATACAGAATACGAGTGGGCTTGCATACTTGCACTGGGTTCTGAGCACTCAGCTGATGGGGGCACCCTGTCAGGGAGCAGGCCCTTTCCAGGAGCCAGATCTTGTCCCTTTTCTTTTTGCTCTCTTGAGTGAGTTTGAGGTACTCCATTGTCACACAGGGTAGGACCAAAGCCAGCAGGCAAAAAACAACTGTGGGGAAAACAACTGCTTGAAAACAGATGACTGTTCTCACCAGAATCACCATACATGGAGATTTACACAAAAAGCACCTGAATTTCCATGTGTCAAGACAAGCAGTCCTATAATAAGCTCTCTCCAGAAAATAAAATTCTATCTGCACCACCAATTAGACTGCACCTATCAAAAGGCAGACTAATCACAACTTTTAAAGTGGCCAATGACAGGATAATCTCCCAGCTGAAGAATTACTTAGGTACTCTCAGCCAGTTGGGGAATGTTAACTGAGCAGGTTCAGATTGCTCAGATTTGCAAATGGAACAGGTGACAGCTGGTGGGCGATTATCCATAGAAACTCCTGATTCAGACAGGGGTTAGTCACATAAAAGGGAAGAATAGAAATGGAGATGCCAAAAGAAGCATTTGGTCCTGGATTTCTCTGAAGAAGAGCAGATGGACATAATCAATTACCTAAATAATTCAGAAGAGAAAAAAAAAAGACTGCTTTCACCTGAATTATCCAGATAAATTTTAAACACATAGTTTGGATGAAGGTTTCTTTTTCATCCAAATGGACTGCTTATATTTTCCTGATTCATCAAATAATTTACTTCTACATGAGCAGGGCTGGCTTACAAAACTACTATAACCATAGTGATAACTGCTACACATGATGTCCTTTCTCTTACATTTGTACTTCAGGAAAGAATTGGTTTCAAGCCGAGCCCTTTTTTTCTCCTTTGTGTATTGGTAAGCTTTTCCTCTGGAAATAAACTGGGCTGGCTGTCCCTTTGATCCCATTGTGCGATTCTATCTCGTTCATCAAGCTTTGGCACCTGACCTGTTACAAGGGTATAGAAAATGGTACAATTTGAGCATTTCAAAGTGCCGGTTTTCTATTTAAAAGGGGGGATATTTGACAGCCACCTTTAGATCCACTTGCTTATCTGGGTTGCGTTTTAACAAATTTTTGTGAAAGCATACCATTTATTTGCCAAAATTGGAAAAAAATGAACAATGGTGAGTTCATATCCCAGTGAATATGGCTTGAAACACACAAATCTACCGCAAAGACTGACAGAGAGTATCATCATATCTGTGTGGCATCAGAAAATGGTCCAGGCTTGAGCTTCGACACCTGCAATAAAGAGGACCACAACAGTTAGGGTGAGGTTCAGTGTTGTTTTCCAGCACAGGGGATTGTAGGTGCTTCCCTTCCGATCCGTTGTGTGGGTAGATTAGAAGCGACACGGACCTTTCTCTGGCCAGAAACCTCTCGGCTCCATCTTCATCTGGGACGATCGATCAGCTTTTACTGATTGCAGGAAATGGCTGTTAACTGGGGGAATGAAGAACACATCTAGAGGCAGAGTCCCTAAGATGATTCAGAGCCCCCTCTTCATTGGCTCTCCTGCATAACTCAGTGGGGTGAGGGCCTTCTCCCCGCATGAGACACTTACTGCCCACCCTTATCTTTTCATCAGAAACAAAGAGCCTTGTAATCTGGGCAACATGAAATACCAAACATCAAAAAAATGGTCACTTTTTTGCAATAAATATTTTAATGTGACAAAACCAAAGCATAATCGATGAAGCCAAAATGTTTGTCACTCGCTGCTTTCGACTGAGATAAAATTCTACTCTTAGCTAAAAATTTTTCTGTTTCCAATCAAATGTCATTTTAACTGTATTGATTTTACTCGTTTATGAATACTTTAAAACTTTTCCTTCATCAATTTTTGTTTAACGCTTTTGAACCTGCCCTTGTAGATTGTAACTCTGAGAAGAGTCTTCTTAGGTGACATGACTGTTGCTGTTGAAACTTGCACAAAGCCCTTGGTGGAGACCAGTCTGGCCCTTTGCTGAACTGAGAATCCACGTTGCGAATCACTGTTGACAGTCACACTTTTGCTTCTATTTGCTTGTGCTTCTGATTATAACTCAATATATGTTCATTCGCTTTGTAGAATGCCCCTTTTTAGCCTCTAGCTGCTGGATGACACCATCTGTGATTCCCAAGGAAATTAAATTAAATTAAGTTAAAATTCAATCAGCAGAAGATTGTTGCCTCTATGACTTTACTAGGAACCTTGAGAGCATAAGTGCCTAAATGCCCCTCTCTTAATACAGAAACAGGCAAGCTCAGCTATAGCAACATTGGCCCATGTTTTAAGACTCCCTCAGAGGCGGGGGCCAGTGACTGACCCTTTCTGTCCAGCCTCGCATGGCCTGCAGCAGCTCGGAGACAGACTGCATTGCTTCTGCAGTCATTGCTTGGTTTAGGGAAATCTTTGTTTCTTACCAAAAGAAAAGAGAAAAAAAAAAAAAAAAACCTTTAGGTTTATGCAAAAGGAGGAGATTGTTAATTTGCACAATATCTGATATGCTACACCAGAATAAATTCTAGATGGATTAAATGGCTTTATTTTACAAATAAAAGTAAGCCATAAAAATGGATTTTTTTAAAAAAGCAATACATTGATCTTGAGAATTTATAAGCAATAAAAACACCAAGTATAGAGTATAATATACTAAATTTGAAAAAGTCATATCAAATAGTATAAACAAAATGCAAAAACAAATGGAGAAACTAGGAGAAAATATAAGATTCATGATAGGCAATATAACTTTAATAGACATATAAGCACAAACACACATACAAGTGTATACTCATAAGAAAATTAAAATATCCCATTTATGGTCACAGTACATTAATAGTAATTAACAAATTAAAGAAATACAAATAGGCAAAAATCCTTCCAAATTCACCTGTTTTTCAAAACCCAACACATACACACATATATACACATTACAAAAACAATGAGAAACTACTTATTACATAGCAAACTAACAAAGATTTTTAAAAATTATGTTAATTTGGTGATGGTGAAGTAAAATAAGAACTTTAAAATTTTGCTAGCAAACTGTAACATGTCACCATCTTACTAGAAGTTAACTTGGAAATATGTAGGGAATTTTAATATATTTGGGGAGACATTTATCCCAAAGAAATAACCACAGATATGCATAAGAATTTTTGTGGAAGGATGTTTATTGCAGCTTCATTTATATAACATAAAAAAAAATGGAAATAACCTAAATGTCAACCTGGCTATGTAAATTATGTTACAAACACAAAACAAAATATTATGCACTTTTGAAAAACATGTAATAATATGAAGAAATTACTATACAATACTACTAAAAGCAGGATGAAAAATTATATGTGGATATGTATGTAGGTATGTATATTTTATATATGTATATTTTGACTCCAATTTTGTGTAAATATTATATAAAATGTTTAAATATCATATGTTGTAATATACACATAAATATATATACAGTCACAGAGAGATTAAGTAAAAGGAAAAGAAAAAATTGACAAAATGTGAACAGTAATTATTACTGAATGGTGGGCACATTTGCCATTTTAACAATCCTTATATTTCTATTTTTCAAAAATTTCTAAAATAAAGACAATATTACTTTATAATTTAAAAAGTAGTAAATCCTACTTTTTTAAAAAACAGAGCTGGCTTTTCCTGTCTCTTCCAAATGGCAGAGGTCTTGTTCTCTTGCTGTATACTGAGGTATATTTCATTACCATTTCCCATAACCATGTTATAATTATCTTCTTAACCAGTTCATAACAGGAAGTGCAAAGACTCACAGTAAGGCAAAATACCAGTAAAAAATTCCCAGGGGAAAGAACTAAGTGGTTGAGCCAGGAAATGTGGTTTGCATTATCCCATGTGCCTTCCCATCCTGACTCCCCCACCTCAGCTCTCCTCTGGGCTGCCCTTCATCCCCAACAACACTGCACTGGAGCAAATGTATGCCGATTTGGAGAGGAAACATTGCTATCCCATTCCCTGCCCCTACTTCACCGCTCGAACTCCCATTTTTCAAAAACTCAGGCTCTCACAGGTAAACTCCAGGCACGGCATTCAGACAGAAACATGTATAGAAACACTAAGAAAAGTTCATTATTTTGAATTCTGGTACCCCCCATAATAGAGAACTATCATACCAGGTACCATATGTTGAGCACTTACAATGTGCCATCACTCTGCTAAGTGCTTTACACATATTATCTCATTTTTGTTGTTAAAAACAACCCTGTAAGGTAGGCATGAAGATCCCCATTTTACAAATAAGTCATTTGAGGCCCAAGGAGGATAATTAACCTAACTAGTATCCCAGAGTCAGGGTCTAAATTCAAGTCAATGCCAGTACCTACACACTAAGCCACTGCACCCCAGTATCTCCAAATAAGATGGAAAATTATGCTTTTAAAACCAACCTAGATTCAGGCCCTGCTATTGCATTTTAGTATTTAAATAATACTCGTTTATTAGTATTTAAATAATACTCATTTATTTTCATCTTTTCTCCCTCTCTTTTTCAGTAGATTGCTACATGTCTTGATTTGTGGCTTTCTTCTCCCAACCTCCCACCACCTGTTAACCAAATCTTAGTATTAGAAACCCACATACTACACTCCCAAAAGAAACTGAAAGCTTTATGTATTTCAGGAGGATGAGTTGTTATTCCTATTTTATGGGTGCATCCACTGAGTCCCAAGACATTTAAGGGAACCTCCTTAAATCACATAGCTAATAAGTAACAGAGAAGAGCCTGAACCCAGTTATCTTGCAAACTGTTCCTGAGAGCCAGCAGCATATGCAACATTAAAGGTTTTCACTCCAAACAGTGAATATTCTTGTTCCATAGCTGGTGATCCTTATACCATTTACATATAATGTAGCCTCTGTAGGAATACAACTAGCTTTACTTTAGAAGACTAATATTCCTTCTTTCTTCTTGCTTTTTCCTTGTCTTACCTCTCTATGATAATAGCTACATGCCAGGCATAGATGTGAGTTCTTTATGCACACAGACTCACTGAATACTCTGAATAACCTATGAGACAGGCTCTATTTTTTTTTAACATCTTTATTGGCGTATAATTGCTTTACAATGATGTGTTAGTTTCTGCTTTATAACAAAGTGAATTAGTTATACATATACACATGTTCCCATATCTCTTCCCTCTTGCATCTCCCTCCATCCCACCCTCCCTATCCCACCCCTCTAGGTGGTCACGAAGCACCGAGCTGATCTCCCTGTGCTATGCGGCTGCTTCTCACCAGCTATCTATTTTACTTTTGTTAGTGTATATATGTCAGTGCTACTCTCTCACTTTGTCACAGCTTACCCTTCCCCCTCCCCATATTCTAAAGTCCATTCTCTAGTAGGTCTGTGTCTTTATTCCCATCTTGCCCCTAGGTTCTTCATGACCTTTTCTTTTTTTCTTAGATTCCATATATATGTGTTAGCATATGGTATTTGTTTTTCTCTTTCTGACTTACTTCACTCTGTATGACAGACTCTAGGTCCATCCACCTCACTACAAATAACTCAATTTCGTTTCTTTTTATGGCTGAGTAATATTCCATTGTATATATGTGCCATATCTTCTTTATCCATTCATCCGATGATGGACACTTAGGTTGCTTCCATGTCCTGGCTATTGTAAATAGAGCTGCAATGAACATTGTGGTACATGACTCTTTTTGAATTCTGGTTTTCTCAGGGTATATGCCCAGTAGTGGGATTGCTGGGTCGTATGGTAGTTCTATTTGTAGTTTTTTAATGAACCTCCATACTGTTCTCTATAGTGTCTGTATCAATTTACATTCCCACCTACAGGGCAAGAGGGTTCCCTTTTCTCCACACCCTCTCCAGCATTTATTGTTTGTAGATTTTTTGATGATAGCCATTCTGACCAGTGTGAGATGATATCTCATTGTAGTTTTGATTTGCATTTCTCTAATGACTAATGATGTTGAGCATTCTTTCATGTGTTTGTTGGCAATCTGTATATCTTCTTTGGAGAAATGTCTATTTAGGTCTTCTGCCCATTTTTGGATTGGGTTGTTTGTTTTTTTGTTAGTGAGCTGCATGAGCTGCTTGTAAATTTTGGAGATTAATCCTTTGTCTGTTGTTTCACTTGCAAATATTTTCTCCCATTCTGAGGG
The DNA here is from genome assembly GCF_005190385.1 of Monodon monoceros. Taxonomy (NCBI): domain Eukaryota; kingdom Metazoa; phylum Chordata; class Mammalia; order Artiodactyla; family Monodontidae; genus Monodon; species Monodon monoceros. The sequence goes on along the minus strand of NW_021703778.1, from coordinate 56,969,242 downwards.
TGAGACAGGCACTATTATTATATCCATTTCACAGACAAGAAAACCAAGGTCAGGGGTTAAATAAACTGTCAAAGTGTCAGGCCCAGGATTCAAAACCAGGCAGCCAGATGAGTCCATGTTCCATCCTACTACATTGTACTCTCTACACACAAAAAGTGCATGGAAACTGCACCCTACAATGGTCAGAGCTGTTATTTTAGTACTATTTACAACACCACCACTTAAAGATGTGGAAAATTTGAAGCGAGTGCAGAGACATATAATGAAAATTATTAATGTTTGAAAAATGGAACATATGAGGAAAGGTTAAGAGAAGTGAAACTTTTTTAGCCTTATAAAGAGAATTCTGAAGGAAAGTTAATAACTCTTCAAAAAAATGAAGAATTATGGAGAGAATGATAACCAGAGTTTATTCCCACTCACAGAGAAGAATGTTAGAGAAAACCAGCTTGAAATCGCAGTAGGAGGAAATTAAGCCAACTATAAGGAAGAACTTCCATTAGTTCACACACTCTCAGTTGTGAACTTCAATTTAACCAGCCTTCCTTACATTGCCAGTTCAAGCATTATTCATAATGAGGTCAAGAATCCTCTTTCAAATCTCCAATGATCAAGTGATACTCAGGATAATTTTAGTTTCAAGTGTTTGGGGTGTTTTTTTTTTCCCAATTCTTTGACAAACATCCATCTTGAGCTAACATGAAAATCCTCAAATGAGAATATATGATTAGTCAGACTGTATGATTCCCTGACCTGTCTGTTCAGAAAGAATTCACATGAAGTGACAACCCAGGGTAGATGTGGCATCACTTTCTTGAGATCCCTCTGAACAGAAGCAGACACCCATTTGTCTGGGCACTTTTCATGGAGTTCAGCCCAGAAGTAAGGAGGTAAATTGCATTGACCTCTTGTGGTTCCTTCCTGCCTCATGATTCTATAACCCCCTACGTTTGGTCATCCATCCCAATAAAGCTTCATTGTTAGAATCCATGGTTTCTTCACAACCAAAAATAATAAAATACAGGAACGGCACAGGTAAGAATTGCTGACGGGTAAGACCAGCTAGACTACAAGGTATCTTTGAAGGATCTTACTGTGTCTCTAATTCAGATTTCCTCAAAGTGGTCCTTGAACCATCTTGCATTAGAATTATCTCTGGTACTGTACATGCTAAAAATTAATCAGCATCTTTAAAGAGGGCCCCAAGGATCTGCATTTTAAGCACTCTTCCCACACTTAAAAAAAAATGTACTCTAAGCTGTAAGAACCAATGAGATTCATGTCTAACACCTTCATGCCACAACTGAGAAACAGAAACTTAGAGAAACTGATATTTGTCCACCTCGTTACTAAAAGAATCAGGAATGGAATCAGATGTTCAGACTCCCAAGCTAATAAATTTCTCATCTATTTGGAAGCATTACAAATAGATTTAGAAAGTGCCCCATGGAATATACACTTGGCATCAAAGCAGTGAGCAAACTGGTTTGTCTCTCTGAATAATTCCATTCTCTGCCATGGAGAAAAATAGTAATCGCCTATGGCTCAGTCAAGTTGGTTGGCACCACAAATAACTGAATCTCATCTCCAAGTGATTTAAACTCTAAAGAATTATATTAGCTCATTTTTGAGGCATCAGAAGTGAGGCAGGCTTCACGGCAATTGATCCAACAGTTCAACTCTGCCATTTGAGACCCTGTTTCATCATTTCTCCACTTTGCCATCCAGATCATTAGGCTAATGTGTCAATTCTCTCTGTTTAGGGCAGAAATTCTTTCCAAGAAAGTCCCAGAAATATTTTCCTTGACTTTCATTGGCTCCAATAAGTGTAAGCTTATACATTCCTCAACAAATTACTAGCAATGAGACTAAAAATAATGTAAATGTCTCTAATAATTAATGGAAGTGGAGGACTCAACCACAATGTCCATTCAACCTGAAAGGGAAAATAGCTGAGGAAGCTCTCATACCCTTCCCTAGCAAGGGTCAGTCCCCAGACAGAAAATACTTTCCCCACCCTTACTGTGTATAGAGCTATTTTCCATTTTCAGCGTGTGTTAACCAATTTTATCTTGGGAAAGGTCTTCCCGTCCCATACCCCCAACCTACATTATAACCATTAACTCAATGCTTTAGGGAGAGAAAAGCATGCTTCCTTATCTATATACAACAGGGTCTCAGATGTACTTATATACTCATATATGCAAAGAAAAATGCAATTTCTTTGTTTTCATATTTGAACTAATGTTTCTCTCAAGACCACAACATCCAGGGCAGCAGAGTTGAGAATAGTTAAATTTGGTTCAATCTAGTGAACTCAGAAGAACCATTATAGTTTAAACAGTTACTTTAGGTAACCCAGTCATCTCATTTGATTCAAAGACTCAGTATTTCAGATTTCCTCCTATTCTTCTTCAAAATGGCATTTAGGTATATAGGAAGACCTAACTACAGAGAGGCAATGGCAGCTTTCCACACAGCATCCTTTAACCACCCACCCTGGGTGTCCTTCACTGCAAGAGCCCCTCAAGAACATGCTGACTCTTCCACTCTACCTCTGACCCAATCATTCGCCCCACAAGCCCCCTGAAGCCAGGAGCAATGGGCTTTCTCCTCACTCTTCCTGTTGGCATAGAACTCCTCCATGTCCCGCTCTCCTCCTTCACCTATAGCATTTAAATTACACACCCCTGCCCCAATCGTAGTGGTGGTGGGGTGTAGGGAGAAAGAAATCTGATTTAAAAAGCATAAAAGAGAGTCATTTCAAAAGTATTATACCGATTACACATGACAATATGCAAAAAACTCAGGGTATCCTTCAGAGCCACCTGGGTAAACCTATTCCACTAACTCAGAAGGATATGGGGAGGAGAGTAGGGCCAAATAAAAATCATAAAACAAAACCCATCATCCCTGTGAAATATCCAAGCTGAAAAGATATCACTGTCCCCTTAGAGACTGAGGTTTAAGTGCAAAAGGGTAAAGTATCCATGAAATAAAGTAACACGACAGGTTTCCAGTAATCCTGACTGTGTCTAGACAGGTGACATCTAAAAGCCATATTGGCCAGAATGGTTTTTGCCATCAATCTGCATGGTGATGGGGCCCAGAAGTATCAGTGACACCCATGCCATTAACACATAAGCAACAGAAGAGACAAGAGCCAACCCAGAGCACAGCTGGAGAGATCTTTTCAGCCCAATTATAGACAGGACCTTAGGGTCATCATAATCTATGTTGATACTTAACACTTTGTCCTGAAAAACAATCAACTAAAACCTAACATAAGGTGCTTGATGAAATGTCATTCACTTGTGTTGAATAGTAATTTATATTTGAGAGTTAATTGTTGGCCTTCATGATAACAATATTGTTCTTTTTTTGCCTAATATAATTACATGTTTATATTTGAACCTAAACCCACAACCTATGCTTCTACAAAACACAGATATGTACCTTGCTATAAGGAAAACCATGTCTTTTTTTTTTTTTTTTTTCCAGTACGCGGGCCTCTCACTGTTGTGGCCTCTCCTGTTGCGGAGCACAGGCTCCGGATGCGCAGGCTCAGCGGCCATGGCTCACGGGCCCAGCTGCTCTGCAGCATGTGGGATCTTCCCAGACAGGGGCACGAACCTGTGTCCCCTGCATCGGCAGGCGGACTCAACCACTGCGCCACCAGGGAAGCCCAAACCATGTCTTTTTAAAATCATTCTATTTGTTAAGGAAAGAACCAAAGACTTAGAACTCAGGTTGAAAAAAATTAAGAGTTTAAGTTTTGAAACAAACAATAAATACTGCTACTAGGCCAGCTTCAGTGCTAGAAGTCAAGGCTAATAAGCCAGAGTCAATGCTAATTAAAAATGCATTAAAATGAAGGGAAAAGATAAAGAAGATAAGAGAACGTAGAGAGAGGAATTACTAGTTATACTAAGTCAACACTGCCACCATATGCAAATAAAAAGATACGCATAACAAGCTTTTATTAACAATAAAGACTTAAGTTTTCCTCTTAATTTTCTATTTCTGATTTAAAATAGATTTTATGACTGAAAGATATTTTTTGGAAGCCTAACTTGTAGAAAGAGGTGTTCAACTCAGACAAACTTAGAGATTCATGCTAAGAAACTAAAACTGCCAAAGCAGCTCAGAAGAGGTGATGGCTAAGCTGGAATTTGAGGGATGAATGAGATTTTTCCAGGCAGAGAAGGCAGAGGGGAATGGAGAAAAAGACATACCAAGAAGAGGGAATGGTATGTGCAAGGCAGAGATGTGTGTTATCATTTGGCGTATTCAAGTCCTCATACTACTTCATGCCACAGATTTGAAGAAGGGGATGTGGGAGCCTTAAAAATAGTAGTGGGCCCCAAATATTAAGTACTGCAGAAAAGCTGACATAAGACAAGGACAGAATATTCCCCAGAGTATCTGGTGATGTGGAAGTTACCAGTGACCTTGGTCTGAACAGCGTCAGGTTAGGGTGTGTTTAGTAAATAAGACATTGAGGTATAAAAAAGAATGAGCCATGATGGGAAAAATCAAGATTGTCTAAAAACTCAAAAGCATCATAGAATAAAAGGAAGGTTTTGTTCTGGTTTTGCTAGAATGGGAGAACTTGATCACAGGTTAGGCTAAGGGAAGGAACAGAAAAAGAAAGAAGCTGCAATGAACATTTTGGTACATGACTCTTTTTGAATTATGGTTTTCTGCAGCTCTATGTACAATAGCCCGGAGATGGAAACAACCTAAGTGTCCATCATCGGATGAATGGATAAAGAAGATGTGGCAGATATATACAATGGAATATTATTCAGCCATAAAAAGAAACGAAATTGAGCTATTTGTAATGAGGTGGATAGACCTAGAGTCTGTCATACAGAGTGAAGTAAGTCAGAAAGAGAAAGACAAATACCGTATGCTAACACATATATATGGAATTTAAGGGAAAAAAATGTCATGAAGAACCTAGGGGTAAGACAGGAATAAAGACACAGACCTACTAGAGAATGGACTTAAGGATATGGGGAGGGGGAAGGGTAAGCTGTGACAAAGCGAGAGAGAGGCATAGACATATATACGCTACCAATCGTAAGGTAGATAGCTAGTGGGAAGCAGCAGCATAGCACAAGGAAATCAGCTCGGTGCTTTGTGACCGCCTGGAGGGGTGGGATAGGGAGGGTGGGAGGGAGGGAGATGCAAGAGGGAAGAGATATGGGAACATAGGTATACGTATAACTGATTCGCTTTGTTATAAAGCAGAAACCAACACACCATTGTAAAGCAATTATACTCCAATAAAGATGTTAAAAAAAAAGAAAGAAGCTGAAGACATAGTAGAAATGGGAGATCATTGATAGAGCAAGATTCCAGATGAGACAAGAAGAACAGAACAGGGAGGATAATTCCTTCTTTGGGTCTAGAGAATGGATATAGAAGTAAATAATACTGCAGACAAAGAGGAGACAATAATTTAAAGATTTCCTGATTAATAATCTCAAACTTCTTATAAGTAGAAACCAAGGCTATTTATTTAAACACCATTATGTTCTATATATGATTTAAGGTTGCAAGAAGGGTTGTCCATCCACTGAGAGGGTTTAGGACAGGCATAGGAGAGGAGACAGAGCTGTTAAAAGAAATGGAAGTGCTGACCAGAAAAAAAAGAAAGGTAACTGGTATAGGATCTTGAGGCCAAAAGGATTTTAGAAGGCATGAATTTGTATTGATACAAATATGCACAATTTGTGACTTTTTCCAACAGTATTCAACAGACTTGCTGTGCAGCTAGAAGTGTTATATGTGTCAAAAACATAAGCAGAAGAGGGATATAAAGGTATCGGTAAGAGAATAGTTACAATGAACAGCATCAATTTAAGGCTGGTGCAGAATGAAGAGAACTCAGAAGACTGACAAACCAGGATGCTTGAGGAAGTAGATACTGTTGGAATGACAGAGCAGGAAATATGGGAAATTGCTATCACAGAGGAAATTCATTGAGCTTGAGATTTCAGGTATGGAACAGTCTGCTTGATGGCAATGTGTTGCTGTAGATGAGAATTGTTGGTGTGAAGTAGAGATGAAGACCACTGGCATTGAAGAGATCAAGGAACTGGAAAAAGGGTGCTAAACGCATTGCCTGCATGACATAAGAATTCACTCAGGTGATGACAGAAGTTGGAGAGGAGAAAAGTCTACATGTCACTCACAAGGGGAGGACCTGAGGGGGAGAAGTTTACAGCAACAGGGCATAGAAGTATATGCAAGCTCAGTGTGAGTTTAAAAACAGGGAGAATATTTCAGAAATGGCATCAAAGAAGCTGTTGGGAGTAAGAAATACCATGCAGGGGGAGAAGTGCAGACTCATCTAGAGGGACACAAGACAAGTGGTGTCTCCAGATGAGAAGTAGGTCACGGTTAGGGTCAGAGATAGGAGTGTTATGAGAAGAGGCTAAAGTACCAGAGACACAGTGGAAATGATAGAAAGGAAGATCTGGGGTGCAGATAGGAATTAAGGGAGAGGAATCCTGAGAGAAACATGGAGGCAAAGTACAAAGAGAAGATTATTAATAGAGAGTCAGCATATCTATGATGTCCAAGATCTTGGACTTGGATTGAATCTACTAGACTCAAGTATTCCAGTTTCTGGGTAATGCTGTTAGGGTCCAGAAAAGGCCAAGGGCCAGAGGGTTGGGCCCAGTCCTGCAGCTGCTCCCTGCTCTAAAGCCCCATGCAGAAACTGCCCAAGAGCCCCTGGTAATATCTGGCCCAGTAGCCTGGGCACCTCAACAGCTGTGTCCAATTTTATTAAGGTTAGCTGTTACCAGTAAGTATCACGCAATTTTTTTTTTCTTATTTAACTCTGGCATGTTGGTAAATTTTCTGCTGAGTTGTAGTTTATCTTTCCAGGCTTTAGTGTAGACTTTCTAAAGCTGTGATTGGTTTTACTGACCAATTTAGTTAGGTTACAACCTGGCTAGTAGTTCTGTTTTGTAATCTGGGAAGGAAATAAATTTTAGATGGCAATTTCCCTTCATCTACTGCCTGCATATGGACAAGTAGCCAATTGGGCCACTAATATTCATATCACATATGCAATGGCATTTAGGTATTTGGTCCACAATTAAATAGAGTTATTGAAACTGTTTTAAGTATTGATATTCATCATCTAAATTTCCCTAACTATACTGAAGTAAGTTTTAACTACTTTTGCCACTTGTGAACCAAATGTTTTCCATGGGTTTTCTTTCATTGTTTTATGGTTAACCATCTCAATTACAATAAGACCAGATCTTTATAGACTTCCTTGTCCTCTTTATTAATTTGATATTTAATCCTTTAAAACTATCTGTCACAATTGTCACAGTAACCCAGAGAATATGTATTCTCCCCCACCCTGCAAAATGCCTAAATGAAAATTTCCACCATAATTATATTTAAACACATGTATTTTTCCTAGCATATCCTGTGCCACATACATATTTTGAAAAAATAAATCAAGAGAAAAGTTTGTCTTTCACATTTCCCAGATACACAGCTTTAATGGTTTTTTCTGTTTGTTTGGTTGAAGCTATAATCAATGCTGCCAGCAGAGGTGGGTGTATGTACATAAACTTTATACGTGCTGTGGTAGGTGAAGAGTTAAGTTAAAGGGCCAGCCAGCAACTGTGAATAAAAAGAAAGGAGCAGAACCCTACAAAGCCCCCTCTCCACTCCTCCTAACCTCTGTGTTCTTAATGAACACAAAGTCATATTTATATAAAGCAGGTTTTCTCAACCTCAGCACTCTTGATATTTGGGACTGGTCAATTTTTTACTGTGGGGGACTGTCATGTGCATTGCAGAATGTTTAGCTGTATCGCTGTCCCTTGTCCAATGTCCCCTACTTGGAGATGCTGAAGCACCGTACCCCATGCCCCTCCCCCTCCTGTTGTAATAACCAAAAAGGTCTCCAAACATTGCCAAATGTCCCCTGAAGGCAAAATCACTTCCAGTTGAGAACCATTGATTTAAAAGACCACCCTCCACCACCACTCCCTAGAAGAACTGCTGGGGAAGAAAAGAAAAAGACAGAAGAAAAGGAGCAGGTAGGAAAGGAAGGGGGAAAGAAAGAGGGAAAGAAAATGGAAGAAGATAGATAAAGAAAATAAAATATGAAAAGAGAAAACGCAAGAACAAAAGGGGAGATGGTTAGGAAGAAATTTAGATCTTGATTCCAAGTACGAAATGCATTTGTCCTAATCCTAAACTCAAAGATGAGAATTTTGCGGCAAAATCCTGAAACCCTATCACGTGCCACCCCAAAAAGACTTGAGTTGACAAATTTACATATAGAAGGAATTTTGAGAGAGAAAATATGAATCAGATTCTGATATGTTCATTGATCAGAAATCAACCAATCCCACTGAAAATATTTACTCTGAGGAGCTGACTGGCAATTGTTAGGAAAAGGCTGAAAGTACAGAGGGCTTTGCTCATCTGAATCAACTGTCATTTGTTTGGTTGTTTGTTTTCCAGTCATTATTTTAATTTTCAGTGCTATGGATAAAGAATTTGGAGCTTAGTCCATTGCTCTTAACTGATTTTAGGATGGGAGGCTGTGATCAAAGGGACCTGACGTGAATGGTATTTGGAAGTGCTGGACAATGGCTGTACACAGCTATCAGTGAATCCCTTAAGGAGTCTGGATAAATACAGATGACTACTAACAAAGAAATCCTAACTATCTAACCATATCTTTAGCAAGTTCATATATATAGTTTTTATGAGAACATCATTCCTAAGCTTTAATGAAATTGAGCTTCTAAAATACTTAAGAATATGTAAACTCACTCAATTCAGGCATATTATCTGATGGCAAACAGATAGAAATGATTAAATAACCTCATTTGAAACAAACAAGTGATTTTAATTGTTTATAAATAATTATAACCTGACTGAACTAAATTGGCATTAGTTATCTCCCCATATATCACTAGCTTATTAGTCTACACATACAAATAGGATCACATTAATGATAATGCACATACACCATGGACTCTTGCTCCCAACATGTCAAAAAGACCCAGCCTCCTAACAAGCAATTCCAAAGTTTGGCTGGAATCCCAGGGATTCTCCTAAGAATATGAGCAATCAGTAGATCTATTAGCCTAATCAGACCTCTTCTGCTGGCAATAATGATGCCCATGAAGACCAAAGAGCCACTGTGTTCTGAGATGTAGGGAAGAGAATATCTGTCTCCCCTCTATGTATTATGCTATCTTAGAGAGAATTCAAAACACGGCTGCTTAAGTTTCAAACAGGTATTTCAAACTTCACCTCTGTATTCTCCAGTGGACCCAGACCTGGCAATAAGCCAGGCTGAAAGACTAAGTGACAGTTACCACACGATTTGCCCCTCCAACAATCACAATTGGTCAGGTGCCACATGCTTGGTTCTCTCTTACTTTAAGATAAGTTCCCTCTCTGATGGCCCTTCAGGTCCTCATGCAAACAGACCTCCAGCTGCCCTTCCCTGTCAGCCTGCCAGACATGCAAGGGACAACTCAAGAGCCTTGGGGAGTTTTACTCTACATCAGACAGGCTTTGACAGACTGCCCTTTGTCCCCTTCTCAGGGTATCTGATGCCACCCATCGTCTTTGATAAGTGGGCAGTAGATCATGCCAACTGCTCACTTTCCAACTGATGACACAGTTGATCAGCACAAGGGTGAACACCTGACCTGAAAAAGGGGCTTCCCAAGGCTGGTTAGCAAACTGGAGCTTGGAACAAAAAGGCCAGCTGGGCCAATTAGATTCCTGTCCTGGAAATAAGTGGTAGCAGAACTGAAACAAATAAACATGCAGTGGAGTTATATCATTGGTGGCAAGTCCACAGATTTTTGCTGCCCTAATCTTACCTTCTTGGAGGGCTGGGCATTCAGTGAAGCATTTTGGTATCATTACAATCAAAATTCCTGTAAGCTTAGGCCTGTTAGAGACTATATGTGCTCCTTGACACCAGAAAATTTCTAATTAAAACAACTATATGGAGATATAATCCCTAAAATGTTTAATTTTGGTCTCAGTCCTACCTGGTTAATTCAAATAAGGGTAATGTACTCTCTGAACATGATGGAGACTACCCCATCACGTATCTGCAGAGAATAATGTGCACACAATTGTAAGTCACTCAGGAATATAATGTGTGGCACAGGGCCTCTGAATACAGGGGCACAGGGGACAATCAGAAGTAAAGCAAATGGGGACCTCAGGTACTGACCATCTTTGCTTCTCTTCAACACATTCCAAGAAAGTCCGGGCTGCACTGCTATCCCTGGTAAGATGTTGAAATGTTATTCGGTATCAGGCCAATCTGAGAATATCATTAAATTTTAAAACCCGTGATTAAATTTTCTAAGGGAAAAAGTCTGAGGGATGACGCAATAGACCTCTGTCATTTGCAGCTGGCAATGATTTTGTTAACCCATCTCCCGCTTTTGGTAATTTTCTGCTGTGTGGATTATGCATTTCCCCAAATTTCCACTTCAATCATCTCTTGCCTGTGACCAGCTTCAACCGAGCAGCCTCACTGTGTGAGACTTGGAGGAGCAAGGCAAACTCTATGAGTCCACAAGCCCCTTCCAGCAAGCATGGTAATGAAGGTGTCGAGTTCATGTGCAGCAGCCATAGAAGAGCTTCTGCTCTTCAGGCTGTGGTTTCATGAGTGCTGAGTCACAGGTGGCAACAGCAGTGGACTTCCTGCGGAAACAGTCTCATGCAGTGGCTGAGCGTTCTTCTTGGCTGCTCACTTCTGCTATGTGGCATGCAAGCTTGGTTCTCAAACTGCCCCCAAAGGTCTATAAGCTACCTAATAACATCCCTGTGATAAATCCTTTTCTGCTTAATCTAACTTGAGTGGGCTTTGTAGACCGCAATTGAACTCTGGCTGATAGAAAAGCAGTGAGGAAAGCCTCTTCGACACCAGCAAAGTAAGCTGTCCTAGCAGGACTGAGCTGGACAAGAGATACAGAGAAAAAGAAAATGTGCCTGTGATGACCCACAAAGTCCCAAGTGGGGGGTTTATGAGTGGAAATAAAGAAAGAGCATTTTCAATGAAATGCAGTCGAGTTTGCCATCTGATGGGCACTTGCAGAATCTCATCCTTCCCTCTTATCCTCCCCAAGCACTTATTTTTGCTGTTTTCACATTCACTGGCTATGTATGTGTCTGTCCCTCCAAAAGACTCTGAGCGCCTTAAGAAAAGAAATTGTGTTTATCTTTTTCCACCTGTGTCAGTGTCTAAGGACAGTGTTTTGGGCATAGTAGGTTCCTTAGCAATCCTAATTGGGTGTTTATGTTTGTTGGTTACAAGAAGTTCCCTGTTCCTCTTTTAGCAGACAATAGAGTAGACACAAAAAACTTCCCTTGATTCTTTTTACTCGAGAATATGGCCTCAAAAATCCATATATGGGGTGAGGCTGAGTGTATCCCACCAGCCAGGAGTCTTACTGACTGGCACTGGCCCTGGTGGTTCTCCAATTTGTATTTATATCTACGCATGTCTCTTCCATCAAAATATGCCATATGCAACTAAAAGATACTGAATCAAATATTAATGCCCAAGATGCCCATGCATTTTTGTAATGTCTTCAGCCTTCTTTACAAAGGATTTTTAATGCACTCTTGTAATTTTACTTCAGCACCACACAATCAGCAAATATCAATTTCTCTCTGGGACCACAAAGACTTGTTAACTGAAATTCTGCTACTCATGCCCTAGTAAGAGAGAGAGCTGCTGCGTCACACTCTCAGAAAGTGTCTCATCTTTGTAGATCTTGGCATGAGGAATCCATGGAGCATGAGAAGTAAGTTCATTTGCCAGTCTACTGCTGGATTTTTCAAAGTGATTTCAAAGAATTCTGCTTTAAGCGGCCACCTTTTTTCCTCTGCCTGCTAAATTCCTACCCATACTGTGAGGCTAAGCTGAAACGTGGAGGCTAATCACCTCCACAGAGCCTTGATCGTCCCAACCAGAAATGCTTCCAGTGTACTTTATTTCCATTTCACTTATCTAAAACTCCTTTGCCTACTAATTATTTGTTTATGTCTTATATCACCAATGAGATAAGCAGCTTGAGGGCAAGGGCACAGTAGTGTTATCTTTGCATGCCAGTACATTGCACGTCATGAAATATGACTTTGTCAACTGGCTAAATAGTAAAATTTGTCACTTCTACTACCAGGGTTAGGCCAGAGAGGTTCTGACAGTTTAGAAAAAAATATAGTTGAAACAGGCTTCTGCAGTCTAGCTTAGGAACAAATCACTTTTTAAAACATTGTTTTGTGGAGGAAAAAATTCTGATTTGTAAGACAATTTGTGTATGAATTAGGATTGATAAAAGCACACTGAGTTAGAATTAGCTTGCTGTAGCTTCAGATTCTGGACCCCTAAAGGAAAGGTAAGGCCTTTGCTGCTTTTTTCAATGACAAAATAATCACATTCCTTGTTCCTCATAAGCACATCTTACATCTAGGCAGAGGGAAAATATAGCAGGCTGCTGGGTGGAGCTGTTTCCCTTTTCCTCTCACACTAGCCCACTCTTCACTGCCCTTTAACTTCTTCTTTGCAGAATCATAATTAACTCTTAGCAAAATGAATCAGCAATATTTAGCAAGTAATTCTATGGCTCTGTCAAATTTTGACTCTTTGTACCCAGAAATATTCATCAAGTACGAACATTTCGTAAGTATGTAGGTACTCACTAAATGATGCTGTGATGTGCTCATTTCTGCTCAATACAAAAGAAAAAAAAAACTGGCATAGCATTCTTTCAGAGTTATTAGCAAAGATTTTTCATAGCAATTTAAGGTTGAGGTTTTTAGATTTATAAAAACTCAGCATTTCCTCCTGGGTTCTATGTCTACAATGCTAGTAAGATCCCCCCCAGGAGGAAAATGTTATCTTAGATCTTTTCCCAAAGTGTTTTGAGAATGTTAACAGGTAATGTGTGAAATTCAGATCCTGTGGTCAAATAAGTTTGGAAAATACAAAGTTTAACAAAGTAAAACAAATTAATTTAATCGTGAACTTCTCAGAGCCTTTAACATGATAGCATGCACTGTGAATCTCACAAGGATTTCTTTTTGGGACTTACATTCCGAAAATACATTTTAGGAAATGCTGTCTTATAATCTGACTGCCCGATCTTTCCTACTAAACTACCAAACATCAGTAATGGAAAAAGCAAGAGTAAGTGATGCCAAAGTCATTTTAATGTTTTTTTTTCTATAAATTATATCATAAAATATAATGAATCTCTCATTTACAGAACACTTACAGAACAAACCCTTCAATACCTTAAAAAGAAACAAACTCTTAGGCACTATAAAAATTCTCTGACCACCATCAACTTTTGTTCATTAAGTTTAACCTAACTGCTCCCCAAATCTTTTCTTAGAGTGAATAATAATAATTATTATAGCTATCTTGTAGGGAGTTTTTAATATGTTTCAGGGACTGTGCTAAGTGCAGTTCTTCATTTAATCCTCAAACCTTATAAGGTGGGAATGATTACTGAGGAACCTGAAACTTAGAGAAGTTACATAACTCACTCAGGTAAGTGGCAGAGCCAAGATTCCAGACCAGGTCATCAGGCCCCAGGATTTATGCCATAGCCACTGGGAGGCACATCTTCATTGCTATGACTCTCTAGATGTATGTGCTGCTCTCATACAGCACATACATCTAGAGAGTCTTAGCAATGAAGCCAAGAGTCTCCCACACCTTGGCTGCCTCTGTGTTCATGTAAACTGTTTACCCAAGAGGCTAGATTCCAATTCCTTCTTTGACTACCTACTTAGAGCTAATGAGAGAGTAAGGTACTTCAGCTAATTAACTGTCCACTTCCCGCTGAACTGCTGTCTTTTGTTATTCTCATGGTCTCCTTCACACACATCAGAAGCAGAGAGAGGCTTCTTTCATGCTCTTTCAAAGGAAGACATTCTGGGATTTAGTCACCAGTTTTACCTGCGTGTCTCCTGCATCCTCTCTTGTGGACAGCACAGAGGCAGAGAAAAACTGCAGAGACAAAGGACTGTGTTCCTGAGGCCAGATTCTCCACTGCACTCTCCCAGTTTGGGCTTCTCTCCTGTGCATCCTGACAGGTAAGCTTAGTACCTAGTACAGGTTCCTGCCCAGATGTTGCCCAAGTGCTGCAGCTTCAGCATTTCACCACCTTATTTCACTAGCACCCTGTTTGTCTTTTTTCCTGAACATTTTAAAGAGCATTTGAACAAAGAGGACAGTATTTCTCTGTACACACCTGGTCTTTTCCTGACTGCTTTGTTTGCAGGTTATTCTTTAATCATCAAGGTCATGGGACAGCCCTGTCATCATCCTATTTTGCATGTGAAGAACTGAGGCACAGAGGGACCCACAGGGGTCATGGTAGTGATGATTTCTCAGGCTGTTCAAGCAGGGGAAGTGGTGAATCCAAGATCCACACCGATGTTAGATCTGCCTCTTCTGTGTCCTCAAGGTAGAGCTTCATTTTCAACCCCTAGGTGGATTTTTGCAACTGCCTAAGTCCCATTAAAAGATTGCAGTCAGGACTTCAAAACAAACTCTTTGAAATGTTCTACAAAAACAAAGTGAATTTAACTTAGTGTTGAATAAGAGCTTTAGAAACATGAATTAATAGCACAGACTTTAAAGAGTTAGTTTACATGTTTTGCTCGTTCCTCTCTCCTGATTCCATCATCTTGGTTCCACTAAATCATTTTTGGAGACTCCCAAACATCATGGCCCTCTATGAGCCAGAGGGTGATAACATGGGGCTTCAACCCATGGGTCCTCACATCTCTGTCTGCCCAATACTTTCAGGGTCAAATACCTTGAGTGCTGACTGCACATAAGGCAGTGGTGAGACAAACACCTCTGAAGGGTAAGACAAAGGACCTAAATATACTTGGTCTTTGCTCTTTCTCACAGGCAACATAGTCAAGTTAAAACAGCATGCCCTTAGGAACAAAGCAAATCTGCTCACCTTTAACCCAACTCCACTACACACTAGCTCTGTGACTTTGAGCAAATTATTTAACCTTTCTGAGTCTCAGATTTCTTACCTATGTAATTATAGTTAATATGCACCTAAAAGAGTTTTAAGAATAAAATTAAAGAATATATATGAATGTTACAATCATATTGCCTGACACATAAGAGCTATTCAATAAACATTCATTTCCTTCCTCCCCCTCGTTTCTTAATTGTAAAGTAACTAGGTAATAAAAATGTTTTGTCTAAAAGGAACTTTTGAGAAAACATCGTTGAAATATCTGAAACATAGTAAATATTCAACAATGATAAAAATGATAATGCTAGCAACTACCATCACTATTATAACCTATTATTTTTTTTATTAAAATTCCTGCAAGGCACAAAAACCTGATGACCTGATTCAGTTTTGTCTGTGACAGGCGTGTGTCTCCACATGTCTTTATGCCGGAGTGCAGGGAATGGGCAGGCAGATGATGGGGTCACGTTTATCTCAACACCACTTAAAGTCTCAGAGATTTTCCTTCCTAGTGTCAGTTCAACTCCCAGCCTAGTTTCTTATCAGGTAAATTGGAAAATCAGGACAAGGAATTTTTAAGCCTGATGTCTGAACACAAAAGCCTAGAGTTTTTCTTTGTTTTGCTTCTAGAGTTTATTAAGAATGAGAATGCTCAATGTAGACAGGGAGGTTTTGACCCATCTTCCCCCGCCTACATTTCCTTAGGATAGTTTGGCCTTCTGGGGCTTGCACAACCAAAGGCCTTGGGATCACATGGCTTCTCTTAGGTCCCAAGTCACTGTGCTTGATTTGATTCATCTGCTACACAGGAGTGAGTTAATCTAGTCTCTGTCTCACTCCATACATATATGTCGTAATAGATACAAATTCATTTACACTGTTAATTTTTAAATGAATGCCATTTCTCTCTGGCATTTTATTTGAAGTCAGCACAATAAATGCATTTGTGTAGTGCAGTCACACTGTTTCTTTGTAGATTTAGGCTAAACTGTCATAAAAGAGTGAAATATGTTAAATGTACATTCACCTGAAAAATTCATCATCTTACCCATAGATTCTATTATTGTTAGACAATTATTGTTCATGCTAATGTCATCGTGCATCTTTCTGTATGTTCTCTCTGTAACAGAACTACATGCGGGACTCTTTCCTGAAGCTGAGATGAAAATGTAGCATTATTTTATCCAAGATTTTAAATGCCTAGAGATATTGATCCAGCCTGCTAGCCTGCTCAGAAGGATGCCCCAACTCGCTGCATTGTGCTTAGAGACAATCTAATAAAAGCTTGCTGAATAATAAACAATGGGAGCCCACCAATTCTAAAAATTTAGATTGACAGGAATAATCCCCTCCCTGGAAAAGACAGACTAGCGGGCGCTTCCCATAAACCCCTTACTGCCCACTCACCCATAAGCCAATAGAAGATGTTGGATTATTGCAACTCTTAGTTTTAAGAGAAACTGCTTTCCTAAATTTGACCTTCCACACTAAATATAAAATATGGACCATCTGTAATGAAGGGATTGCAGCCCAAACAGCCATCATCTCTCTGAGGCAGAGGTTAGAAGGTTGATGCACATTGGTTCCAAAGGGATGGGGATGGGGATGACCTTTTGCCTTGAAAATGGTCACTCGGAGCTGTAATGTGAGAGAAAGGGGTCAGGTATTAGCCAGTAAAGAGTCTCTGAAGCTTCTGCGTTGTTAGACTCTTACACAGTGTGGGGTGGAGGAAGTCACAAAAGCAGTATGAGCAAACAGCATCAATTCTCATAAACATGAGAATGTAATACAGGGAGAATGTGAAACTGGATATACTCCAAATGGGAAATATGTTTCAACGCCTTTCAAAATAAACAAGTAACTATAAATAAAAGACAGAGGATTTGGAAGGGAAAATATCTTCTATTTACTTGTGACATAGTTTTGACCATTTGATTGGCATGCCGGTGTTGTCACTTGCCTTCTACCTGCAGGCAAGGCACAGTTTCTTCCAAGCTCAGTTTTTTAAGGAAAAATGGTTTATAAAGGTAATTTATGGGGTTCAGCAAGATTCCCATTGTCCATGTCCTTGAGTTTTATTTAATTCTGACAGGAGACTCTGACAACAATGGAAGGATGGCCCAAAAATATTGGATGCTTTGTCAGCATCTTTTAGAAAACAAAAAAGGGCTGCACACCAAACATTTTACGTGAGAGCAGAGTACCCCATTCAAGGGAAGACAGTATTAAGCAGGGAACTGAACTGAATAGGCAGGAGTGGGACACACCAGACTGATGGGAAGATCCAAAGCAGTGTCCATTTTTGCTGGAGCAGATCAGGAAGACAGTTCTAATAAATGCATTGAACACAAACACCCATTAGCCTCATGGAGGCAATTAGCAGGTTTCCTGGGTATAGTTTCCAAATACAAGTGAGGGGAAATAGAGGCTGCCTGACTTGAGATTCTGCCATGATTGGTATTTTGGGAAGGCAAGATTGACCTGATGAATCATGTATAAAAAACTGAATGTGATAATGCTCTCTTTTATCTCAAAGAAGTCTTTCCCACTCATTTCTCTCTCAGGCCATCCCTTCTAGGTCATTGTCTTTAGCAGAACCATTCCCAGTGCATGATAAATACATGGAAATTAAACTTCAGAGAAAGAAGAAACAATTAATAGGTGTTCCAGTCAGTAGTACATTCATCAGCTTGGTATGAGAAAGAAAAATGACAGAGTAATATTGCCACTAGCAATCTTAAGTCATGTGATTTTTTTTTTTTTTTGGACAGATCAATGTTGGTTGCCAAGCAACACACACACACACACAGGCACATGCACACACACACACACACACACACACAAGAAAAGAAAAGAAAAAGGGAGGGAAGCATTGTTATGTTTCGATAAAGCTCTTTTTTTAAAGAAAATTTGTGAATTTCATACTGATATTATCATTATAATTATTTTCAATCTCTGTATTTCTGTAAAAGAGGGCCAGTGTCATTAATTGAGAATAACTTTTGTGAACAATGGGCAACATGCAATATACACTTGGTAAATGAATGGGGAACTTTAAGAACAAGAGATGAAAATTCTTCGTTGCCATCTTGGGATGTTTTATTAATGACACGTGTGTGTTTATTAATGAGTTTATTGCCTTTGTGTCATACGTATGTCACCATCAAATATTAATGTTTTCTATATTATAATAATATCTATTGATAGAACTGAAACTTGCTTCCCAGTAAGGTGTCACTATGAATAATACTTCTGAAATACTGAAATCAATAACAAGAATATTAGGGGGGCATTATAGTATGTCAATGAAATGAATTCCACTTAAATGCTGCACATAAAATAAACCAGCTAAATATACCAAATTATAATTTTAAATAGATAACTATACAAGTTATGGATATGAATCTTACAACAGCCAAGAGTATGTTATCTGAAACAATAAAGACACTAAATAGATGAAAAGAGGTCCTGTGGATTCTCTGATTTAAAGTCAAGATCCTGATCATTACTGGAATTAATAAGCACTGGTTTCTTTCAACGTGACAGAATATCATGTAGACGAGAGGTGGACTAAGTGGTTCAAAGAAACCCTAAATTCATTTACTTGGATAAGACGGCTGCCGTTCCTCCCTCCATCGCTCCTCCTACAATTGTAAGCTCTTGTTCAGGAGCCTTTTCCTTTTTTTTGCTTCACGTTGCACAGGATTGGACAGTGTCCATGGGAGCAAGAGGTCTTCCCAGTGAATACCAAGGCAACAATGTTCGCCAGCTCTTAGGGCCTGACTGTCAGGGCAGCTGGGAGCCGGGCTGTGCTACCTGGAGATCAACAGAGGACTTCAGCCTAGTGCTGTACAGAGCTGCTAATAAAGACAGAGGGATGCAGTCTTCCATAACTAAGGGAGAAAAACTATGAGTATTATTCACCTGAGACACAAACCCACCTAGATTCTGGTTAAGTGGCAGAATACCTCTGTCACTGTTCTTTGATTTCTTTCCTAGGCAAAGCTGGCTGGAGGAGGTAAAATAGAGAGCATGCTCCCTGCCTTACCTCTTGCCTTATGCATCCTTGTGCTGTTCATAGAGGTCCTCACCTCAGTATGTCCTGCTGAAACTTTCTTGACTTGCTCACACTTGTGCTAATCGAAGGGCAATTCCCTCTGAGCCTGGCTATCTCATCTGACAAAGTCAAAGTGCATCACAGCGTGATGGCTTACATGTACTCCTCCTGAATCATATTCAACAATTTTAGAATTGTTGCTATCTTAACCCAGAGCATCAAGAGTAGTCATTCAGGCCCCATTGTTGCTCAATAGGAATGAGGCTTGGGAAGCCTTCAAGCTCTGTATCACAGACAGTTCCCTGTTTTACTCTGGACAAAGGAGGGCTAACCATAGCAATATTTGCTAACAGTGTTCTAAACACTTGATACATATTACTCTTCTAAGTCACCATAACAACTCTACAGATTAGGTTCTACCTTTATTTCCACTTTACAGATGGAGAAACTGCTCAGGGTTCCACAGCTTGGAAGTTTTGGGCAGAATTGTGAACCCCAAGAAGTCTGGCTCCAAAGCCTAGACTCTCAACCCCGCAGCCACCTCTTACAGTGTCACAGTATAAGAAGCTCTGGGGTTGATATGTGCAGTTTTTGGCAGGAAGTTTCTATCTGGAAGCCAACTGTGAAGCTGCCCCAATTTGGATGCTCCTGTAGTGACTTTTTTTTTTTTTTTTGAGGATCACCTAGTGCAGAGATTATTGATTTGTACTACCTGAAGGATATCTCTCACTCTGAATGTTGTAAAAGCCATGAAAAGACTTAGTTGAGAAGGTCTAAAACAATACTTAGGGTCAGTTCTGTACATATAAAGGTGAGAAGAGGAGAAACCAAACCACACATGATGTAGACCCAGGAAGTCTTGTGACAGTGTGTCCTTGCTGGGCTCTGTAGTGCTCCAGCCATGGAAGCTACAGGCAGAATCTCATTTCAGCTGGCTAGTTTCAGGGTCCCCAAAGATCCCCAGGACTTACTTATAGGACACATTGCCAGCTCTAACTGCAGGGAGGAACTGAGCTGTCACTGGTATTGCTCTGCCCTCTCTTTTCCATGACCCTGGCCTAGGGTCTGTCTTCCCCAGCCTACCACTTGATGCTGGTCCTCATCTTAACTCTCCATGTTAACTCTGTACTAAGATACTGCACTCGCTTCAACGATCATCTCCTAGAGCCAGGTCTCAGGCCCATCACCTTCTAAGCAAGCTCCTTTCTCTTGTTATTTGATCGGAACCCTCCTCAAAAGACTCAAAGGTCCATGGTGTCCCTGTTCACAATGGCCAGCATGGCCTCATGATACCTACTGGGCACCCCCTAACCATTATTACTGTAAAAGGAGCTAAGGGTTATATCCCATGTTTTCTGTAAGAAACACTAATTTTTGTATGTGGTTTTTAAGAGTGTCTTCAGGAAAACAGAACCTTTATCTCATAAAAGTGGTTCTTAAATTTCAATGAGCATTGGAATCCCCTGACGTGCTTTTTAGAATTATAGACCAACCTCACTTTCATCCCCTTCTAGAAAATTCTGTCTCCAAATGATAGAATGCAGGGATTTGTATTGTTTAAAAGGTAGTCACTGATTATACTTCCAGAAAGACTTTTATGTGGTTTTTCCTGGTTTCTACTTCAACATTGGCCCCTGACTAATTAGTCTGTGTCCCTGGGCCCAGAAAAGACTGAAAAGATAAAACAACAAAATTTTAACTCTACTTGTTCTTAACACATTACCTACTTCAACCACCCTGAGGAAGCTGAGATCAGAGAAAGCAAATGATTTGCTCAGGTTTTCAAAGTTAGTGGTGGGTCTTCGACTATAACACATACGTCCCACCTAGTTCTTTCCTCTGCCACTTACCACCTTCCTTTCCTCAGGTATTTTGAATACGACAATAGGTGGTAAGAATAATAAAACCTGTATATTTGTATATAAAAAGACACCATTTATTAAAAAATTAGAAAATTCTGAAAAAGCCTGGGCAGATTTTTACATGATTCAAAGAATCACAACTTTTTTAGAACTGTAACACAGAAGTAATACAGGTGTCTATTTGGTATCTAAAACTAGTAGTCTTGATATCTAATCCTAGTTCTACCTGTATAGGAGGTCACTTTAAAAAACTCCATCTGTGCCTAGGTTTCCTTATGTGTCATCACCCCAGACAAACACAGTAAAAACAATTAAATATTATAATCAGCGTTCAAAAACTTCAAAGTACAAACATACTCTCACCTTCAACAAATGAAAATGAAAGGTATTCAGGAGAGGAAAACTGAAGTGATTCTTTCCATTACAAAAAGATTTACCATAATTCCCTGAAGAACCTCCCCTAAAAGATCCCAAATACAATCTATCTTATAGAAATGTTCCTTTAGAGCAACTATTCCCAAGATTATGTTTTACATTATGGCAAACTGGAAAGCAAAACTATTCTTCCTGGAAATTTTAGCAACAAGAAAGGCATAGAAACTGTCCTTATATAACATCAAACAGCCAGATGAAAATTATAGAAATTCGGCTATGTATCCAAACAGTTACTATACAACATACCATCATCTAATATTTTAAGAGAATTCAAAAATTCACTTATTTCATTCAGACTGAATTAGAAATAATCACTAAGTGTTCTATGAACCATAGAGCTAGAAACATTGTTATTTGGAAGACTCGGCAATTAAAGGCCTATCAGGAACCAAATATTTTTAAGTTTGTTGAGTAGATGGGGAAAGAGGACAAGGGTGAATTATTTTTATATAGAAACTAATGTGATACCAGACCCAGAAAGATATAACCATTGCTTAAGAATTATGTGACGAGAACCATATCCAATGACTAAAGGAAAAGAGAGACCAATGTATCACTAAATAAAAAACTTTCTAGTTAACATTGCTTTGCAGACAAGATGCAGAAGGGTCCATCCAGAAGATTAGGATCCCCCAGTAGATCTCAAAGCCTTCTTTAGCTAGTGCTTAACAATTTCCTGCACAGCCTCCTTTCCTAATTCTTCCTCCATCACTTTTCTCCATCATCCCCCTCTCCATTCACCCATCTATCATTCAGCCCCTGTAGGGATCTTAGAGTCTGGAAGAAGTATCAGCTTGTTACAGGAAGATTAGAAACCTCTGTGTAGGGCAATGCTCTCTGTTTAAAACAAAATAGGTTTTGTTATTACAAAGACAATCACAATTATAAAATGGTTTCAGTAATGTTATAAATCATGGCAATTATATTTGCAGGGATTTTGTTTTGCTGTTTCTTGACTGTAAAAAAAAGTTTTAAGGAAATTAAGATTTGGTCAAAACATATGACATTTACTTCATTAGTCAGTGCACTAAATTCACTCTAAATAAATCCCATACTGATCTGACTTTCCCCATGAAAATCTGTACAGTGAACTCCTAGTTTATTATGCCTACTTGAAAAGTGTAATTTAATAAGGCATCCGTACAAATACTTAATTGTGCAATGGCTATCGACAATGCCTTTAAACAGTTGCATATTTGCCAGATTTAGCTAATGGAAGTAGAATTGCCACTTAATGTCTCAGCTTGCTCTGATGGAAAATAAATTGTATCTGACATTCCTTTGGCTTTTAAAGGACATACTTAGATAATATTTACAGTCAAATTTATGTTTTCTTGGGTTATAAAAAAGGATCAAATATGTTCTAAAGGATAATATTTCTTTGTATCTGCTCAGTTTGGAATGCTTTTGCACTCACATGCCTCATTTAGTGAGTGCCTAATCAAAGTCTAAATATCTGAATGGAACATGGACATTTCAATCAGGCAAACAGCTATTTTAGCTTTCAGCTCAAAGACCCAGATGTGTGGAAGATCAGTTGGTCAGTGAGCTGGACTGTTGACTTTTCATGGAGGTCAGGTAGACAGAATTTGCTTCATTAAACCACTTGATACATTAAGTATTGCAGTACCTTCTTCAGGTGTTGTGACTAGGAAGAAGAAAAGGCTAAGAGAATAGATCTAATATTTAAATAGCCATACTTGCCAGGCACTATGAAGTTCGAAAACAGGCAAGTCTTATTACTGATGGTGTTAAAAATCAGGACAATGTTTATCTTGGGAGGTAGTAACTGGAAGCAAGCACAAGGAGATCCTTCAGGCACACTGTGATATTTCATTTCCTGATCAGGGTGAAACTACCATCAGGGTGGTTACCTTGATGTGTTTACACATATACCTGTCTAACCCAAACCACTGTGAAGATAGAGAACACGACCATCACCCCAGAAAGTTCCTTGTGCCCTTTCCAGTCAATACCTGATCCTACCCACACCAGAGGCAATCACCGCTCTGATTTTTTTGCACCATAGATTAGTTTCAGCTGTTCTAGAACTCCAATGAATGGACTCATATAGTAGGTACTCTTTTGTATAAGGCTTCTTTCATTTAGTGTTTTTGAGATTTATCATGTTGCATATATTATTAGTCCGTTCCTTTTTATTGCTGAGTAGTATTCCATTGTATGTATATACCACATTTTATTTATCCATTCTCTAATTAATGGACATGAGGGTCATTTCCAGTCTGGGACTACTATGATTAAACCTTCTATGAATATTCTTATACATCTTTTAATAGACATGTTTTTTCATTTCTATTGGAGAAATACCTAGGAGTGGAATTGCTGAGCCCCAGGGTAGTTATAGGGTATTACTATCCTGATTTTAGCATACTATATGATGGATTTTCATACATCCTGTGATAAAGACAGAGAAGTTAGGGATCGTGACAATACAGTTAGGAAAACTTATATCTGAACAAATATCTTTTCTTTTAAAGTGTTGATCAGAATCAAAATCAACAAGAAAAGGCATTTGTAGTGATATGCCGTAGGGCCTAGACCTATTGTAATCCATGTTTTTGTCAGCAAAATTGATGAAGACATTTTAGACATATTCAACAAATATTCATGTTAGATTTACTCAACAAATCTGTAACATACTGAAAGGAATTGTCAATTCAGTCGGTGCAGTAACCATAGTGTTCCTTGAGCATACCATGGACTCTCACCTACAAAATTTTACAGTCTTCCCTCTGCTTGAAAAATATTCTTTCTGAGAGCTGAGGTAACTGTAAGTGCAATGTAGGCCATAACTCTGGCATGGAAAAGAATTTTAAATGCCTAATGCATATTTAGAATTGAAGGAGATACATCAAAGTTGCTACAAGTTCCTCTGGTTTCTACACCAAGACACATCTAGAATATTGTGTCCCATGTGGACACCTCACCCTAGGACAAACAGTAGCAAGCCCTGGTAAATCCGGAGGAGAAAGGACTTCCAGAATAAAAGGAAACTGGAGAACTAAAATAAGAAGAAATTAAGAGACACAGGATATCCATCCCTACAAGTCCAGCCCTACCTCATGGAGCCCAAGTCTTGTTCCACCTGAGAAGAATCTTCATAGACACATTATTTCTGGAACTCCCTCCAGCCTTCCTCCATTATTCTTTGGAATACACAACTATGGCACAAGATACAAACCCTTAATAGGATGGGGGAGAAATGAATAGGATATTAAATGATTGCATGAATTTATTGTACTCACAAGGAAATTTTGTGATTTTGTAAACTTTTTATTTGGTTTTGGGGAAAATAATTGTAATTAAATGTCCTTTATGTTTTAATTCTGTAAGATCCAAATGAGTAAATATTTATGAAAGCAAGTTCAAAACACTTTTAATTGTATGAAGAGGCACCAAAATACAAGCAAAAATTCAGAGAAGGCATTTTAAGAACTTTCTCTGGAAGGAATATATACCATGCAGTGTAGTATCTGAGGTCTATTTGGTAAATTCCCTTCACCAGCTCTGATGTGTATAGTTCAATGTGACTTTTTACAAACCATGCACTATTGTACTCTCAAGCCAGGAGCTGAGGGAGAAAAGTTGGTTTTGCTCTGAACCCTCATGGCTCCAAACTTGGTTTTGGTCTAATATTGAAGAATTGAATCTATTTGTATTTCAGACTTATATTTGGGATCATATTTCTCTACAACAAGTCCAGACAGCTTTCGCCAAGTTTTTAATGAAGAAAGGGAAGCTAGCAGCTCTTTCTCTGCACCATCCCATGTATGTTTCTCACTCCTCTCACCTTCCCATATACCACAGTAACAAAGGGGAAGATGTGAATTATAAAGGCTCAAAGTGTGTTCCTTTCAGATAATTATAATATGGGAAATGCATAAAGAAGAAGGTGTGTTACTCACATGGTTTCACATTCTATATGCCCAAGTATGCAATAAAATTTCACATAAAAGAAAAACTGATCACCCTAGAGTTAAAAGGCCATTTCAACAAAATGCTTGAGTAAGGCATTTCAAAGTTAATAATATTCTAGACAAAGCCTCTAGAATTGGTTAGCTCAACTATTCCAAGTAGTAAGGTAATGAAACTAACGCCTTTGATCTAGCTGCCTTATCTGCCTACAGTCTTCAGAATGTTCTGGTCTCCACACAGCTCACCTAACTCTGACGAGCCTTCTTATCTAAAGCATGACACTGGACAGCAAGGAATATCAAAGAAGACTCAACAAAGGTAATTACTGTTCCTGACAAACTGACTCATAGCGCCTGCTTAGCTTGATGGAGGGTCTAACACACTGTGTTCTGATACACAGTTTTATTGATTTGTGTACAAAAACTGACAGAACATCCAATGGCCTATATTCATTCATTAGTTCATTTATTCATTCATTCTACAAATACTTTTTGAGTACTAACAATATGCCAATATATGCTATACTAGACACTGACTATACATTTTTTAGTCAGTTAGGACAAAACTTTGAGCAACAAACTAAAAGCCCTTTACTGCTTATCCAGTTTTATTTTAGAGACAGGTTTTAGATAAATAGGTTCTTTTTTTTCCAGGATAACGCACTCAAATACTTCAGAAAAATGGAGATTAACTCTGATATACATAATCTGAAACTGATAAGTTTTTGAAAACCAGGGTGGCTTTGAGGACCAGCCATTCTTACCATCTCTTTCTGGAAACATGAGCCTCTGCTTCTTCATAAATGTGATGCATTCCCCCTCTCTCTGTTGGCCCAGTTCCCCTCCCCACTCATTGTTCTTGCTCCTTCACAACTTTTCTGTGTGACCACCATGCTACATTGCAAGACATCAACTTTGCTAAGACTAGGAGCTGCATTTCTCAAAACCTCCTTTCATGTGTGGGTCTGATTGAGAACTGATCAAAACAGGAACCTGTATAAGAGTCGGAAGGAAGAAGTGAAATAGAATCCATTGCTCTTGGGGGCCCATCACAGCCAGACATCGTGCAGGGGTGCTGGTGGGATCCAGCATGCTCTTGATCTCCTCTGCAACACATCTAGTTCATATTTCCAACTGCTGATCCTGCTGACCAACAGCAGTCCAGAGAGTCCTCCTACCATGAACTTGGCTGAGGGGCCACAAACTTCCCCAGAGTGGCTTTTCCATAGACCTCTCCACAAACTGCCCTGTATAGCCCACTCTACAGCCAGATGTGCTTATTCTCTCTGATTTCCCTGAAAGTCTTGACTTGTCTGCCCTTACCAGTGCTTCAGAGGACTGTTTAGTGACTGTTTTCCCCTTCCAGACTTCACTTTCTCAGTTCCTCCCACACTTGTGTGAGATCCAGTTCCTATGGTAAATCCCTTATTTCAATAATATTTGTCATAGCTCTGCCGCAGTGTCCATGTTTTCTGGATCACATTCCCAAGAGCAAGAATTTTACTATTCCAACTCACTTGTTATGCTGGGGCTGTATCCTCAAGACTACAGTTTCCGATTCAGTACTTCTATGGGAAGTTCTTACTGTTTGTATTTTTGAAAATCTGTGTATGTGATTCTGTTATGCAACCCTACTGGGAACCACAAATTTAAAAGTCACAAGAAAGAAAATTAAAAGTAAAATCCAAGAGGATTTTACAATTTAACATATGTCCTCATGGCTGAGAATGTCTGCAAAGTTAAAAAAAAAAAAAAAGAAAAGAAAGAAAGAAAGAAAACCTGCATAGCCAGGTAGCAAACCTACACTGCAACTTTATAAACTCCAACTAATAATAATAATAATAATAATAATGTCCAAGCCCTTTTAAGGATACAGATTGTAAAACAGAGAAATCAGGCATCAAGAAACAAGAGTGGGTAAATTCAGACCCAGGCAGCAAAGGAGAAAGCCAATCCAGGGTAAGCCATGTATGTTTTGAGAAGGGCAATTGAAAGTCACTGAAAAGGAGAGACAAACCAAGATGCTCTTAATTTCTCTTCTTCAAGTCTGCGTTAATGTCAAGGCTCGTGGAAGAAGAATTAAAACAGTTTGAGTCCTCAAGAACAAGGAAGAGGGGGCTTCCCTGGTGGCACAGTGGTTAAGAATCCGCCCGCCAATGCAGGGGACACGGGTTTAAGTCCTGGTCCAGGAAGATCCCACATGCCGCGGAGCAACTAAGCCTGTGCACCACAACTACTGAGCCTGCACTCTAGAGCTCATGAGCCACAACTACTGAGCCTGCGTGCCACAACTAATGAAGCCCGCACGCTTAGAGCCTGTGCTCCGCAACAAGAGAAGCCACCGCAATGAGAAGCCCATGAACCACAACGAAGAGTAGCCCCTGCTTGCTGCAACTAGAGAAAGCCTGTGAGCAGCAACAAACACCCAACGCAGCCAAAAATAAATATTAAAAAAAAAGAAAAGAACAAGGAAGAGGAATGTAGGACACTCCTGACCACTGGAAACAAGCTGGACAACCTTCCTTCAGAAATGGAGGAAAACCTAAGATGATATTCATTCTTCACAGTGAAAAAATGATCAGAGATAAATTTATAAGGGAGCATGCACTTTTGGGACTCTTGTTTTGCAGGGTTTCTAAGTATATAAGAAATTAATATTTTTGTATAATGAAGATGAATAGTCCATGTGATTTGGCCCTCCTTCTCCTTATCTGGACTAAAGGACATCAATATATTTTAGCTCAAGAACAGATACCACAGTTCACCTGGTGCCAGATAACCATAGTGGGTATTTAATTCACTCCTGTGCAGTTAGACCCCCATCCACTAAAACAACACATAGCAAATTTTACAAATACCAGCTATTATAGCCAAAGTATACAATAGCTTAGCAGACTTCAGCTAACTTCATTTTTTACACAATTACATGCAATTGATAACTGAAGGTGAAAATTAGATTGTTTAGGACTTCCCTGGTGGCGCAGTTGTTAAGAATACACCTGCCAATGCAGGGGACACGGGTTCGAGCCCTGGCCTGGGAAGATGCCACGTGGCAACTAAGCCTGTGCGCCACGACTACTGAGCCTGCGCTCTAGAGCCCGGGAACCCCAAGTACTGAAGCCCACGCACCTAGAGACTGTGCTCCACAACAAGGGAAGCCACCACAATGAGAAGCCCATGCACCGCAACAAAGAGTAGCCCCCGCTCACCGCAACTACAGAAAGCCTGTGCACAGCAACAAAGACCCAACGCAGCCAAAAAATTAATTAATTAATTAAAAAATAAAATAAAAATTTTTAAATTTTTAAAAATTAGATTGTTTACATATCTAAAAGAAAGGTCTTTTTCAAACATTTCTTACTTTCATATTACATTATGCTTCCAGATACACAGACAGGATAAATTTTATCCTTAGTATGCTAAAGGGCATTTTTTTAAATTCAATAATACTCCAGAAAGATCAAAAGTGCCAAGTGTTTACATAATTGAGTTGAACAACTGTTATTAAATCGGTGGCAAAGGTTACCTTTTTCGATAAGAGGTAGTTTGGATAAATACTAAAACTATTTCAAATTCCCATGGAGTCTCCACCAATAGTTAAACTTCCATTCCTGTAACTAAGAAATGCCCGAGGGGATTATAACAATTTTCTCTTTCTCCTTCTGTTTTGTTAAAAACTAATAATAAAAAAAAAATCCCAACAAGGAGTAATGAAAAGCTACAGAATGAGGTCCCATGTACACACTGTAAGAAGGCAGGGTTTATGAGGATCTTCTTATTCCAATCGGAGATTGTTCAAAGTGCTGGATTCAGTTGTAAATAATATTGGAATGAGACAGGTTTAAAGTGACAAAATTTCATCCTAATTCAGAAGATCAGAACATGAAATGAACCGGTCAGGAAATCTGATGGGGGTTAAGGAAGGATAAAAGAAACAGAGAAAAAAAATACATATTTTTAGGCCAAGTTTATGCTGTCAAAATAAATAAGGGAGAACAATTATTCTGGGACATCCATTATTGTGGGTAATAGACACAATCAAGATAATTTAAATCAATCATTTTTCAACCTGAATTTCTTTTATTCGGCTAACTGGACTAACTATCCTGATCACAAATTCACAGAGTGACTGATTCAGAAAAGCCATCTGGGATAATTTACTCCCTTCTTTTCATTTTACAAGATGAAATTAAACCCAGAAAAGAAAAGTGGTTTCCCAACAGTTACCCAGTTACTGATAGGCAGAGCTGGGTTTAGAACCCAGACCTTTAGACTAATGCTCTTTATGCTACACTCCCGGTCCTCTTCTGCAAAGAAAAACAACAGCTAACAATTACTGAGGACATACTATACACCAATAACTACATAGCTGCTCTTTTCATCCTCTACAATAAGACTTAGGGTCTGTTACTGTCCCCACTTTACAAATGAAGAAACTAAGGCTTTGATTATGTAATTTACCGAAAGATATGTAGCTAAAATAAGTATTGTTTATATACTCTAAAAATAAGTCAGGATCCCTAAATTATGAGTTATTTACAGCTGGTCAACATTGAGAAGATTTCTGACCTTGAGGGTTATTGAAAAATCAGCTTAATTTCCAAAAGAGTCTGTCAGTTAAACTTGATATCTAATGTGTTGTCTGTAATCCTCAAAGCACAGAACTAAGTAACACAAGAAGTACACCTACCATATGTATGAATTAGGGCCTCCTATGTCCTGTGAATAAGATGTAGCTCCTTCTCAAAGAGCTCAAGATCTAGCAGTAGAAAATTAGATAATTTTATAAAGACCAAGTGCCATACAAAGCAACACAGAATCTCTTAAGACATACAACTAAACCCTTTGAGGATTAAATAAGAAAGGATCACAATCCTAAGAACATCTCCTACTCCTTAGAAGTTATTTTCATTTGTTTCATTTTGTGTTTTTTAATATAATGACCTTTTAAAAAATGATGTTGACTCATTTTTTTAAATCAAGCTATATTGGAAAACATTTAAAATTTTAAAATTTACCTAACATCTTACCACCAAGATATATCTATTTTCCATTAAGCTTGAGTGAAAATTATTATAGCCATTAATATATAGACAAACAGAAACAGATGAGAGATAGATAGATAGATAAATTGTACCTGACTTTAATCAAAGAAAAAGAACCTGAAATGAAATCAAGGAAATTGCTAGACTCAGTTAAACATTTCTTCATCACCTTCTAAAGAATCATCTACAGTTTTAAGGGTTTGGAGCCATCATAGTTTGTTTTTTATTGCATTTCAACTTTACACAGTAATTATTGACTTTTTGTTTTGAAAGCGCTCAACAGTCACATATGGATAGTAGCTGCCCTAATAGCACAGAGGATATTTATCTTAGAAAA
The DNA here is from genome assembly GCF_005190385.1 of Monodon monoceros. Lineage (NCBI taxonomy): Eukaryota > Metazoa > Chordata > Mammalia > Artiodactyla > Monodontidae > Monodon > Monodon monoceros. The sequence goes on along the minus strand of NW_021703778.1, from coordinate 56,938,524 downwards.
GTTCTACTGGAAAGCACAGTTTGGGAAAATTATTTCTGATGTTTTCACAAAATTTTATTGACATAAATGAACGTTACGTGAACAGTGCCAAATTTTAGAGGTTTCACAGATTAAGAAACATTTTTGTATGTCACATTCCTCAGATCTTGGTTGTTTTTTGTTTTGTTTTTTTTTCTTTTTCTCATTCAACTCAAGTATTTCTTCAAGGGATTATATCAAAAAGGTTGCAAGGTCCCCATACTTCTGAGAACTTGGGTGTCCGAAATGTCTTTCCATTGCCTTCGCATGTGAATGTGAGCATGGCTGGATATAGAATTCTGGGATCAATGTCTTTTTCACCCAAAACTTAGTAGACATTGCTCTATTTCTTTGGGAAAACCTGATGCCAGGCTTGCCTTATTAGACAGGCTGTTTTTAATTCCTATGTTCTTATAGAAACATTTTACTTCCTTTAAATTAAAAAACTTCACCAGGATATATCTCACAGGGGTTCTCTTCATAAATTTTGCCTGGTAGTTGGGAAGCATACTTAATCCAAACATTCATGTCTTTTTTCAACACATAATTTTCTTCTACTAATTTTCAGTGCATTTCCTCCATCTGTTCTGTTCCATTTATCTAGAATCCCTATTACATGTATATAGAAACGCTGGGATTCATTCTTCATGTGGTTATCTATTCTATGTCCCTATTTAATCATATCCTTTCACCAAATTCTTGGAAAATTTTTTGGACTTATCTTTCATCTTCACTCATTATGTATCTTATTGTTAATTATAACAAATCTTCAGTTCACATCTTCCTTTGTATTTTCATTTTGTCACTTACGGGTTTTTTAATTGTCTTAAAGCAATCTTCTCTGATTGACTATTATCACCTTTTGAAAATATCATTGTTAAATTTCACTGATAATAAAAATTAGAGATTTTCTAAAGTTTTCTCTTATTTTTTTTTCTTTCTATAGCTTTGTTTACTGAGGGGTAATTGCTCTGTTCCCAATCATTTATTGGCTTTGGAGTTAAAACTAGGTTCAAATCTCTGTTCTGCTACTTACTTGAACAAGTTCTTTAACCTCAGAGGGAACTCTGTTCACTTTAGTGTGATCTATGTATAATTCCCAGGTTTTAGGATTGTTTTAAGGATTAGAAGAGTCAATTTATGTCAAGGGCTTGGCACACAGCTAGCGCTCAATAAGTGTTAGCTATTTATTACTAGATCCTTTGATGTACACAATTATTTCTCAGTTTGTTCCTTCTTTAGACATAAGAACATATGCTTGTCTTGGGAGTTGAGATGGAGTCTGGCAGACATGCTGCTGGCTTCTATTTGCATATTTCACACGAGATGAAGGAATGAGGGAAAACTTTAGAAATCCTATCATTTTTACTTTGCTAGATCACCAGTCCAGTTGCCAGTAGAAAGGAGACAGCTATACTCCAGCACTAGGTAAAAGAGTCTTCTCTGTTTGTTAAGATAGTTCGAAGGTTGTTAATACAGAGTCCCCACTCTCCACTGGCATTCCTTCCCACTCCAGCAGGGCCAATTAGAACTGAATGTACATAGTCCAGTTCACAGTACTTCACTCTGTTTGGACCCTAGCACATCATGCCTTTCCCCAAGGTGCTCTTATGATCGAGACCCTTAACAACTGCTTCAAGGCCCGCAGTCCCTACCACTATGAGATACATGTTCCAGTGGCATCTACTGAAGGGCTCCTTCCAGTTGTTTCCCAGGCCAATCGCAGATTAATTCTCTTTCCCCTCGATTCAGTAATCCCAGCCTGGCTTGAAGAAACTCCTTAAAGTTTCCAGCCTTTCCCTTACTTCACACACACCACCATTTCCAGATTCGTTCATCCATTTCCATGGAAATTTGGGACTGGAGGAATTAAATAACAGATTCATCTTAAACATCTTGGTTTTTAACCATAATCTTACAAGCGTGTAAGTGGAAAAAGAGACAAATAATGACATTGATATTGATCTTGTTTATAGGAACTACAGCCAAAAAAGTTGATTGTGGCTATGTCATTATGCAGCATTGCCTTTGCTTCAATCAAAACAATGTCTAAATTCTGCTTGGGGCAAATTATTTCCCTAAAGCAAGCTGTCCACTCACAGAGTCATGGTTGGTTAAAAGTCAGCACAGTGTAGGCCAACTCCAATTTTTATTCTTTTTTCAGGATATACGCTGGTATCTAAAAGCAAGCTGTTGAGATGAACTGGTCAGCACCAGTGGAAACAGAAGAGGCTTTCTTCGCAGCCAAGCTAGGCCGCCTGGCAATATGTTCCAGTAAACTGTGAGGTTTGAACTGATCTGTTCTGTCATAAGGCAAGAGGTTTCCAGCTGATCTGTTTGCTGATCGGGTGAATTACTCTCATGTAAACAATAGAAACACCATAGAGAGATACTGCTGTAGCTACCCACTTACAAACACAACCTGCCTACAACTAGTGAGCATGCTCAGCCCAGACTGCATCAATTTTTTATTAGAGAATTAAAAAGGCAGGCATGAGAGGGAAGACAAGAGGGAGACTTTACAAAAGTGACTGAGCCTGAAAAAGAAAAAGGCACAGCAGAGTGCAGGGCAGAGATGGAAGATTAGGGCGGGGATGAAACGTGGGGGCAGCAGTTGCAGAGATCAGACGTGCCCTTAGACAAACTCTTTTATTCCTGATCAATTCTCCCTGTGCTTTCTCTGCAGGGCAAACTCACTCCTCTCCATGGACGCCCAGAGAGTCCTGGAGTTATTTATAAAGCTAGTGAAAGTAAGTTCATGGTTGTTGCTAGGACGTCCCATTTAAGTGGCTAAATTCTGATCATCCTATCACTGAGACAGATGACCCTCACTTCGTCAACCATGTACCTGCCTTCTCAAAGTATTTCAGTACAGGTCGCAAAGCTAACACCAACAGAGTGGAAGACAAAGAGGACCCAGGGCAAGAACAGGGCAGGGGGACACTCTCACCCTATGTCAGTCTTGGCTCAGCCTCGGCTCAAATCAGATTTTCTGTTGTTGGATCATGTAAGAAGACAGAAAAACTTGATGATAAAGCTCTTTGCTGGAGCCCAGGTCTGGTCATTCAAGCATCAGCTCGGGTCCCACAGATACGTACAGAAGGAGCATGGGATTCATATTCAGAGTTCTTCAGGCGAGGCCACTCTCTGACTCTTTCAAGATATGTGTGGGATCCAGGGAGCTACTCAGGCAATAAATAACCTACAAAGCCCACTGGTATGAAGGGCATTGTGAGAGAGCGACTGATGATTCATGCCCCATCACCTTGTTTCAAAATTCCAATTGAAAGAAGATAGCTATAATTCTCCAGTTATGTGCAACATAGCTGGGTGAAAACCATGGATTTCAATGTGACTAGCTATTATAACTGAACATGTTCAACTGGGCAAATATATTCAAGTCATAACACTAAGAAGCACATCATTATTCTTAAAAGAAATATTTCCCGTGGACAGTAAAGGTTCATCATAAATGCATTTAACTCAAATTACATTATATGAGTTAGGGAGAGAGAAACCATCATTTAGTGGTGCATTCTGCTTGAAAACACACTCCTATTAGGAATGAGATGGGGGATGTAAACTCACTGTTCCCTCCATTGACTAGGGGACCACACACACACACACACACACACACACACACACACACACACACAAAACCATCCTATAGTGGTGTGTGGACGATTTTAGGGCCATTCATTTGGGAAAATTTTGACCACCTACCATTGTCACCTCCTGTGCAGACTCTATACCTAAACTCATTGTAATAGGGTTTGAGTGATTAGAAACCTGGCTCAGAACAGCTTATTGCAAGGTGTCTCAAACTTTCATGAGTCAGCTAAGCACCTAGGGATCTTGTTAAAGTGCAGGTTCTGCTTTAGTAGGTCTGGCATGGGACCCAGGTTTCTGCATTTCTAACAAACTCCCAGGCAATGTGGATGCTCCTGGACCACAAAACCACACTTTAAGTACAAGGTGCTTACTTCAAGGATTTAGATAGACAACATTCAACATTCAGCAAATATTTACTGAGCGCCTACTACATGCGAAGCATTATGCTATTTGCTGATGACAGAGGCAAGACGCTGTTCCTCATTCTCAATGCATTAGCAGTGTAGTTTGATGTAAGTAACAATAGAAATACTGCATGAAATAGAAATCTGCCCCTAAAAATGTATGCCTTAAAATAACCCTTAACTCTAACATGGGTATAGTGCCTTACCACTTACAAAGCATTTTTTTAAATCATGTCCCACTTAATGCCTCAAACACAGGATCCCACCCTTCCCTCAGTTGTAACAGTTTTTAATGTTGGCATTGCTGCATACATACTCCCAGTGGTGAGAAGGATTTCCTCACTACCCCATTTCATGGATCGTTGAATACTAAAACTAGATTAAATAAAAGCTATTCAGTTATGCACCTATTGCATGCACACACATGTATGATCCAGTAAATAAAGCAAATTTTGATTTTTCATAACCCATGTACAGTAGCAAAAAGCCCAAGAGGACACCTCTTTTTTTTCTAGTATGGGGTTCTCTGCTGACTAGCTGTGTAACCACATGCAAGTTAGTTAACCTCTGAGGACCTCAATTTCCTCATCTTTAAGTAAGGAGCTGGACCAGGCGACCTCTGAGAGCCCTTCCAGCTCTACAATCCTATGATTCTATGACCCGTCCACCTTGAATTTGCTATTATCTGTGTTTTAGATCCCAAAGACAGATCTTTTCAACAGCATCAGCACAACCACACCTCCCCTCGAGCCTTAGCTATGCTGGTTCACACAGCAAAGCTTTGAAATTCCCAAATACTGTAAGCTCAGGCCTGCCTGAGCTGCATGGAGTGCTACTCCACAATTCAAGTAGTCAGCTATTGACTGGTGGCAATCTATATCTGCATTAAAATAGGGAGTTTTGGATTAATGTGGAGCTGAAAGCCCGACTGAGGCTCTTTGCTGCCAGCCTGTCTCTGTAATTGCAGCATGGATTTCACCAACCACAAAGGGCAAAATGAATGTGATCATCCCCAGTAGTCGATAGTCCATCGATTTTTTCTTTTGACTCTATGATTCACACAAATATTGAAGCTCATTTTTTAAGCAAGGAGCCTTATTAATCTACATTCTTCAAAATTAGTGGCCCCTTCAATGAGGTGAAGTCTGAATGTTACTTAATATGCAAGACATGAGTAGATTAGTCACATTAAATTATTTTAAATTCTTTTTCACATACACATGCACACACACACACTCATGCCCTCATTTTTATTTAAAATTCGCATTCCATGTAGACAGTGGAACTTTGTGTTCATTATCATGCATCTGATTGTGTAGGAATGATTAGGAAGGAAATGTTGCAAAGCTCATTCTGGTCCATGGTCACTGTTTTCTTGGTTAGGTGTCGTTTTACACTCACCCCTAGGATTATAAACAGAATGTGTACAACAACACCTGTGGTTCCTAAAATGGAAGAGTGATCCAGGGTCATTTCTTCCCCAAACGGAGGCTATTAATCTGCAGTAACAAATACACTTTAAGGCAGAGAAACAAAGGCAGCTCTTGCAGAGTTCAATCGTGGTTGCTCCAAACCATACCAGTTCTTTTAATTTCTTGTGATGCATTTTCCATTTTATGTTGCTGCTGGTTGTTATGTTCTCTGATATTTCTTTAGTCTATTGCCTCCTGAATTTGGCTGGAAATTCAGACTCTGAATGGTTTGAAACCACACGCGTCAGATTTGCTTCTGTGTGGTTTGTTGTAAAAATGCAGTGGCCTCCTCTCTTCTAATACCTCTAGCTTTCGAGAATAATCAGTAATGATAAAAATTGGTTATCAAATCCCATCAGCTTTTTTCCTTAAGAAAATGTCCTAAATTTTGTTCCTACTCTCAACCCCAATTTTAAATGAGCTTTCTCAGTTGCAAGGACCAGAATATAATTTGGTTTACTTCAGGCAAAGAGGATTTGGGGGATAACATGTAGAAATGAAGATGATGAGAATCTTGACCATGGAGATTTGGCTCAAAGCAAGGTTCAAAGTGGTCAGAACTTGCTTGGGGAATGTGAAGTTCATTCAGGATCCAATATGCTTCTAGAAACCAAGGTATCTAGCCATCAAGAATTTATTGATCACAGCCCTACTGTTCCACCACTCAGTGATTCTGCTTCTCTCTATGTCCTCTCAACTTTCACTATGACTTCTATCTAATTCTTTCTCTATTTCTCAAGTTCCTCAAGTCACAAGGTCTAATTCTACTGCCACCATTGGTCATGGCTTTTGTGCCAGACTATCCCACTGACTACTAGCCAAGTCTATAGACAGGCTATTCTTAGATGAAGCACCCATTCTTTTTTTTAATCACTTGATTGAGGTATGATTAACATACAAAAAAGTACTTATTTAATTAATACCACTTGATGAGATCAGAAATATGTATACATCCATGAAACCATCACCACAATCTACGCCATAAACATACCCATCACCACCAAAAGTGTCCTCTCACCTTCTTTATTATTATTATTTGTGTATGTGATAAGAACATTTAACATAAGATCTACTCTCCTACCAAATGTTTAAGTATACAATACAATATTATTAACTATAGGCACTATGCTGTACAGTAGATCTCTAGGACCTTTTCATCTTGCATGACTGAAACTTTATACCCTTTGACTAATAACTCCCCATTTCCCACTTCCCCCAACACCTAATAACCACCATTCTACTCTGCTTCTCTCAGTTTGACTATTTTAGATTCCTCTTATAAGCAGTATCAGGTAGTATTTGTCCTTCTATGTCTAGCCTATTTCACTCTGCATGTCCTCTAGGTTCATCCATGTTGTCACAAATGTTAAGCATCTATTCTTGATCTAATAGATAACTAACTGTATCAACTTGATGCTTTATGTGAAAGAGGGTTGTAGCCAGAATCCTATAAAAGGAAAATATAAGCAAGGTAGCATATTGAGGCTTGTCCTACCATCATGCTCATGGCCTCTGTTGAATTCAAAACCACACCATTACCTACCTACACCTTTGCAGTAATTTCTTTACTCCTTATATATCTCATCTATTAAATGGGTTTAATAGTTGAGAGGACTTGTAGAAGAATGCATATAAAGTACTTGGTCATTTTTATCACTGTCCTATGAATATCCTACCTTGGTTCTAAGAATTATATTTGTTTATAAGAATCTTTCTCCCACAAGAATGTGGGCTTCTTAAGGTCAGGATCAAGTCTTCTTCACCTCTTTAGCCCCTAGTCCCTGGCCCAGAGCCTAGCATGATCATCCACTCAAGATACATTAATAAATGAAAGCATCATTCAAGTCCCAGAGAATCCCATAGCAAGCCTAAGATGAAAAGATTAAACCCATGTTTCCTTTACAAATCAAATTTTCTTAATTTTCTTTATAACAAAATGAATTTTTACCTTTGTGTAAGACAGTCTAAACGGAGAAGATTGGTTATGCATCCCTCTGTGCTAGGAAAATGGAATGGGACCCCTCATAAAGAGAGTACTCAGCTACAAAACTGTCTCATGTCTCCTAACATCACAGAATCCCAAAACCAAAGGGACTCCAGAAATGGTATCTCCCAACCCTTTATCTTAAAAATAAAAGCCTGAGGCTCAGACAGGGGACATGACACACATGACTTCACAGGTGTGCTAAGAACATGGGTAAAAACCAAAGTCATGTGTGTAGACTCCCACAGATGTGTTCTACCAATGACTGGGGCATTTCCCTGCACAGAGTGAGGTCATGCATCCTGTACAGAGTGACCACTTACTCAACGTGTTTTAAATGGGCCTAAAGAACAGTCTCTGGGTAGACAACTCTACTCACATCTAGTGAAGTAAAGATACCACATATTTTCCTCTCAGAAAAAGTGAGTGTGGATTCAAGGCAGGTTTCTTCCTTCTACCACTGGCCTGGAAATATGAAATCCTAGGTTTGCACTGTGGCTCACTTGCCTTCTTTGGATTCTACTTTCTGCATCTGTAAAATGAGAAGGTTGGGCTTGGTCACTGGTTTTCAAACTAGGTTGCTCAGAGCCCTTGAGTTCCACAGGAATGCCCCAGGGTCTGCCTCAGGAGTGAGAGGAAGGAGGCCCAATTAGGGCCCAAGTTTTTCCCATCCTTTTTTAGCATTTTGTTCATTTCTCAAAATTGGACATTTAAAAATTTCTAATTTTCAGTCAAATATATCTCTACTGGTTTGGAAATGTTTTGATTATATAACTATTGACTATTGCTCAAATTTAATTTCTTGACAGAAATAGGGCAAATGAATGGTTCCAATGTTACCAACTACTAGATGGTATATTGGTAGTTTTACTGCACCCAAAAAGGACTGTAAGGCCATAACACAAAGTTATAAGGATTCTTCAAAGTTCACAAAACTGAACCACAACCCCTTAAAATTCCTGAATATGGATAATAATGCTTAAAAGTATGTATGATATTGTAATATCATCTACTTGGAGCACAAAATTTTGTCAAAATACAAAAATTCCAATGAAGTGAAATTTTCATTTTGTTGTCCCCATGGTCAGTCTTAACCAATTAGTTACTTTGTCCAATATGTTTTCAACTAGTCCATTTTTTACCAAATTGTCTGCTTAAGGATAGCCACAGTCTCTTGCTTCTAGCCCTAGAGAAAAACTAACATGGAATTAATGGGAGTTTGTCCAGGACTCAAGGCTTCCTTCTCCCTTAACAATTCTCACTCCATCACTAAGAAGTCATCAAGATAGTCAGATATAGCTGGTGTATCACCTTAGTTCATTCATTTATTTATTCAGGGATTTAAATGGACCAGGTACAAAGTTGAAAAAGACAAGGTCTTTGCTCAATAAGCAGACAGGCACATAAGTCATTAAGATATCCTGGGATAAGTGATAGTATATATAGTCTACCAGGGACTAAGTGTGAAGGAAACAGTAGGATATAAGAAGATGGTCAAAAAGAAAGATCAGAGGAGAGAGTTATCTAACACTTGCAGGTTGCAGAGGAATTCACAGAGTCGGTCAATACCCTAGTGGGATCAGGTAAGGAGGGAAGTTGTGTCTGCAGAAGAAAGTTCTTGAAGAAGGGGACCTAGAAGTTATTCCAGGCATATAGATTACCTGTTCAGAGTTATGTAAGGGTGTGGTGTTTCCAGGGAATCTCCAGTAATTCAGAATGGCAGTAAGCATGGTTCCCATTGAGACAGGAAAGATGAGATGGATCAGGTAATAAGGTGGAAAGGTGATGAGCAGTCAGGGAAATGCAAAGGGTTCCTGAAAGCATCATGAGAGAGGCTCTATGAGAAGACTGAGTGGAGAGAGGGAAAGAAGTGGCCTGGACAATTACATTCCACAGAAGAGACAGGAACACAAGAGAAATTCTTTAAAGACAGATGATTCTATATAGCAAAATAAAAGATGTCACTGTAAAGTGTGCAAGAATAAAAGCCCAAACACAAGTAGGTCACTCTGGAATCAGAGTAATGAGTGACAGAAAGAAGAGCTGGGAATGAGGAAAGGGCAGGGAAATGTCAAGTCAGCGAATAGAGATCGTGAACTCCCTCCAGAAGACAGAGCTCAGAGTAGGTAACAAAATAACTCAAACTCTAAAATAAATTTACTATGCTTAGGGTGCTATCTTAGACCTAATCAAGTGTTCTTCGACCTGCCCCAGGAAACATCATGATCCCATAAAGGACAAGGCAGCCAAAAGCTGAAGATAGCTGGCTAAGGAAGGGGATTGAATGGGAAACAAAGGGTAAAGCCTTTCTTTAGTATCCCAGGAAAGAAAAAATAATCACAGATACCAAAAGCAAAAACAAACAAACAACAACAACAAAAAAAACCCTCCATCCCATATTTTCCATTCAGTTCCTTACTTAGCCAGGAAAAGGTCAAGAACTTTAATTGCAATGGATAAGAGTGCCATAGGAAAGCCAAAACATGATCCAAAAGGGAAACTCCTCTAGGTATCTTGTCCAAGAAAGTGGTCACCTACAGGTATAAATTCAGAAATTGCAGAAAGATCCCCTTCCCTAGCCACCCTCTGTAGCTGTCTCTCCCACATTACACCCACACACCACCATCCCCAAAAGAAAAACATCGCTGATACCTGAAATTCCCATAATTATCACTCCATTCGTTTGTCTGAATTTAACAGGGGCTTTTTCACAGTTAAACTGTGAACAACCTGTGGGTGGAGGAATTGGAGGAAGGTGGTCAAAATGTACAAATTTCCAGTTACAAGACAAGTAAGTACTAGATATGTAATGCACAACATGATGACGATAGTTAACATGCTGTATGATACATGGGGAAACGGTTAAGAGAGTAGGTCCTAAGAGTTCTCACCACAAGGAGAATTTTTTTTCTTTTTATTATATCTATATGAGATAATGGATGTTAACTAAACCTATTGTGATAATCATTTCACAACATATGTAAGTCAAATCATCATGCTGTACACCTTAAGCTCATACAGTGATGTATGTCAACTATTTCACAATAAAACTAGAAAAAAATGTTTTTAATGTGATCATCCTGAAGGATGGAGGGACACATAAAGAATTTTGTCTATTAATGTACATTATTGGAAATACTGTATTGTTTTTCAGGATCAGCAGAAGTGGATAGGAAGGACGTTGTACGTTTCCTCACCAGACAGAATGGTTGCCCCTGCAAAGGTGGGATAAAGACTTCTGTTCTACTGAGGAAGAGTTTTTCCAGGGGTAGCTGGTTATCAAAGTGCAACACTGTCATGGTTCTGCCTTGAGGTGTCTTTGGTCCTGTCTCTGTGGCAAGGATGACCAAGAGTCCTGATCTAAGCCAAACCTCTGGGTAGTGAGCCCTAGTATATGCAAGACATTGGGCCAGGCAATGCTGGTGAGGTTAGAAAGACAGGATCTGTGCTCTTCAATGGCTTGGAATTTAGTTGTGAAGACATGAATGTCTTCATTCATGGAAGGAATGGAGGGAAGTCCACCAGGCCAGGCTGTCAATGTTAAGTGAGGGATGAGACTTGAGCTCCAGGATCAGGGGAGGGAGCAGTCATTTCCATCAGGGGTAGTGCTCTACTTCTCAAAACTAGGCCAGCCTCTGCTATAGGGTTTGTGGTCCTGGTTCAAGACCAGGGGCTGCATTGACCTAGAAAATAACTGGAAATGTAGTTGAGAACCGAAATGGCTGTTGCCCAGTCAGTAAACCTTAAAATTAAGTAAGTTAATTAATTAATTAAAATTTGAAAGTATGTGATTGACAGATGAGAGAGAGAATGAGAGAGAGAGAGAAGAAGGAGAAGAAGAAGAAGGAGGAGGAGGAGGGGAGGGGGAAAGAGGGAGGAGGGAAGGATGGAGAGAGGGAGGAAAAGAAGGAAGGAAGGAGGGAGGGAAGAGAGGGAAGGAAGGGAAGGAGGGAGGGAAGGAGGAAGAAAGCCACAGAAGGAAATACTGGCAAAAATTCCTTACATTCTCTGACTGAGAAGCAATGATTTTCAAGTGTCCTTTCATCCCCTATTGTGACAATTGTGGAATCACTACTGTAACCTGGAAGTTTTTCAGCGAAAGCCTACTGTGGAGGTATATATCATTTTTGGATCTTTATAATGGTTCCCTTTTATTGTTACTTGCTCTCTCATTTGGAGGACTGGGCTAATTATCTGTCTTTTGCTACTGTAGATACTCATTTGCTCCAGAAGAGAGGCTTACATAGGACAGAGGAGGTTTCCCACATCCCGAACAGTAGTGTTGAAATCTTGCCACAGATGAGGCTGTGGGATGGTGAAGATCAGAGAAAGCACTAGACTAGGAGCCAGCAGACCTTGTTTATGGTTGCTAATTGTTATTCTGCCTCTACCGCAATGATCTCAATGGTTTCTCTAGGTTTTTATAGTATGTATTCAATGACCTGTTTCTGATAGTAACCTAGATAGCCACTGTTTACTGAGCACTTGCCATAGGCTGAGTGAGTTAAGCACTAACACACATTATCTCATTTAAGTTTCATAATGACCACATATGGTCAGATTACGTACCTAATACTCATGTAGTGATGTCCCAGACCACAGAACCATGAAGGGGTGAAGACAGAAACTGACCCAGAATTGTCTGCTATAAGAGTCCTTATAGTTAACCACCACATGATACTGCCTGCCTGGACAACTGACCAACTATCAGTGGTTGGGGTGAGATAAAGTGAGAGACTACAGGCAGAAAAAAGATCTGCAGCTCTGCCTAGCCCATGGTCCCAAATTTGACCTGACGTACTGTTAAGGAATATAATAGGTAAACTAAAGCCTCCTACAGCCTTTTTTTTTTCATATCTTTATTGAGGTATGATTCCTTTACAAAGTTGTGTTAGCTTCTGCTGTATAACAAGGTGAATCAGCTATACGTACACATATATCCCCATATCCCCTCCCTCTTGCGTCTCCCTCCCACCTTCACTATCCCGCCAATCAAGTTGGTCACAGAGAACGGAGCTGATCTCCCTGTGCTATATGGCTGCTTCACACTATCTATTTTACATTCGGTACTGTATATATATCCATGCCACTCTCTCACTTCATCCCATCTTCCCCTTCCCCTTCCCCATATCCTCAAGTCAATTCTCTATGTCTGTGTCTTTATTCAGTCCTGCCCCTAGGTTCTTCATAACCCTTTCTTTTTTTTTTCAGATTCCATACATATGTGTTAGCATACAGTATTTATTTTTCTGTTTCTGACTTACTTCACTCTGTATGACAGACTCCAGGCCCATCCACCTCACTACAAATAACTCAGTTTTGTTTCCTTTTATGGCTGAGTAATATTCCATTGTATATATGTGCCACATCTTCTTTATCCATTCATCTGTTGATGGGCACTTAGGTTGCTTCCATGTCCTAGCTATTGAAAATGGAGCTGCAATGAACACTATGGTACATGACTCTTTAAATTATGGTTTACTCAGGGTATATGCCCAATAGTGGGATTGCTGGGTCGAATGGTAGTTCAATTTTTAGTTTTTTAAGGAACCTCCATACTGTTCTCCATAGTGGCCATATCAATTTACATTCCCACCAACAGTGCAAGAGGGTTCCCTTTTCTCCACACCCTCTCCAGCATTTATTATTTCTAGATTTTTTGATGATGGCCATTCTGACTGATGTGAGGTGATACCTCATTGTACTTTTGATTTGCATTTCTCTAATGATTAATGCTGTTGAGCATTCTTTCATATGTTTGTTGGCAATCTGTATATCTTCTTTGGAGAAATGCCTATTTAGGTCTTCTACCAATTTTTGGATTGGGTTGTTTTTTTGACATTGAGCTCCATGAGCTGCTTGTAAATTTTGGAGATTAATCCTTTGTCAGTTGCTTCATTTGCAAATATTTTCTCCCATTCTGAGGGTTGTCTTTTCGTCTTCTTTATAGTTTCCTTTGCTGTGCAAAAGCAATTAAGTTTCACTAGGTCCCATTTGTTTATTTTTGTTTTTATTGCCATTTCTCTAGGAGGTGGGTCAAAAAGGATCTTGCTGTGATTTATGTCATACAGTGGTCTGCCTATGTTTTCCTCTAAGAGTTTTATAGTGTCTGGCCTTACATTTAGGTCTTTAATCCATTATGAGTCTATTTTTGTGGATGGTGTTAGGGAGTGTTCTCATTTCATTCTTCATGTAGCTGTCCAGTTTTCCAGCACCATTACTGAACAGGCTGTCTTTTCTCCATTGTATATTCTTGCCTCCTTTTGCAAAAATAAGGTGACCATAGGTGTGTGGGTTTATCTCTGGGCCTTCTATTCTGTCCCATTGATCTATATTTCTGCTTTTGTGCCAGTACCATAGTCTTGATGACTGTAGCTTTGTAGTATAGTCTGAAGTCAGGGAGCCTGCTTCCTCCAGCTCCGTTTTTCTTTTTCAAGATTGCTTTGGCTATGCAGGGTCTTTTGTGTTTCCATACAAATTGTGAAATTTTTTGTTCTAGTTCTGTGAAAAATGCCAGTGGTAGTTTGATAGGGATTGCACTGAATCTGTAGATTGCTTTGGGTACTATAGTCATTTTCACCATGTTGATTCTTCCAATCCAGGAACATGGTATATCTCTCCAGCTATTTGTATCATCTTTAATTTCTTTCATCAGTGTCTTACAGTTTTCTGCATACAGGTCTTTTGTCTACTACAGTAGGTTTATTCCTAGGTATTTTATTCTTTCTGTTGCAATGGTAAATAGGAGTGTTTCCTTAATTTCTCTTTCAGATCTTTCCTCACTAGTGTATAGGAAAGCAAGAGATTTCTGTGCATTAATTTTGTATCCTGCTACTTTACCAAATTCATTGATTAGCTCTAGTAGTTTTCTGGTAGCGTCTTTAGGATACTCTATGTATAGTATCATGTCATATGCAAACATTGACAGCTTTACTTCTTCTTTTCCAGTTTGGATTCCTTGTATTTCTTTTTCTTCTCTGATTGCTGTCGCTAAAACTTCCAAAACTATGTTGAATAATAGTGGTGAGAGTGAACAACCTTGTATTGTTCCTGATCTTAGAGGAAATGGTTTCAGTTTTTCACCACTGAGAATGATGTGGCTGTGGATTTGTCTTGTGTAGCCTTTATTATGTTGAGGTAAGCTCCCTCTATGTCTACTTTCTGGAGGGTTTTATCATAAATGGGTGCTGAATTTTGTCGAAAACTTTTTCTGCATCTATTGAGATGATCACATGGTTTTTATTTTTCAATTTGTGAATATGGTGTATCACATTAAGGGATTTGCATATATTGAAGAGTTCTTGCAGTCCTGGGATAAACCCCATTTAGTCATGGTGTATGATCCTTTTAATGTGCTCTTGGATTCTGTTTGCTAGTATTTTGTGGAGGTTTTTTGCATCTCTGTTCATCAGTGATATTGGCCTCTAGTTTTCTTTCTTTGTGACATCTTTGTCTGGTTTTGGTATCAGGGTGATGGTGGCCTCGTAGAATGAGTTTGGGAGTGTTCCTCCCTCTGCTATATTTTGGAAGAGTTTGAGAAGATGGATGTTAGCTCTTCTCTAAATGTTTGATAGAATTCACCTGTGAGCCATCTGGTCCTGGGCTTTTGTTTGTTTGAAGATTTTGAATCACAGTCTCAATTTCAGTGCTTGTGACTGGTCTGTTTATAGTTTCTATTTCTTCCTGGTTCAGTCTTGGAAGGTTGTGCTTTTCTAAGAATTTGTCCATTTCTTCCAGGCTGTCCATTTTATTGGCATATAGTTGCTTGTAGTAATCCCTCATGATCCTTTGTATTTCTGCAGTGTCAGTTGTTACTTCTCCTTTTTCATTTCTAATTCTGTTGATTTGAGTCTTCTCCCTTTTTTTTTGATGAGTCTGGCTAATGGTTTATCAATTTTATCTTCTCAAAGAACCATCTTTTAGATTTATTGATCTTTGCTGTTGTTTCCTTCATTTCTTTTTTCATTTATTTCTTATCTGATTCTTATGATTTCTTTCCTTCTGCTAACTTTGGGGTTTTTTTGTTCTTCTTTCTCTAATTGCTTCAGGTGTAAGGTTAAGTTGTTTATTTGACATGTTTCTTGTTTCTTCAGGTAGGATTGTAGTGTTATAAACTTCCCTCTTAGAACTGCTTTTGCTGAATACCATAAGCTTTAGGGTCATCGTGTTTTCATTGTAATTTGTTTCCAGGTATTCTTTGATTTCTTCAGTGATCTCTTGGTTATTTAGTAGCATATAGTCTAACCTCCATGGGTTTGTATTTTTTACAGTTTTTTTTCCTGTAATTGATATCTAGTCTCATAGCATTGTGGTCAGAAAAGATACTTGATATCATTTCAATTTTCTTTAATTTACCAAGGCTTGATTTGTGACCCAGGATATGATCTATCCTGGTGAATATTCCATGAGCACTTGAGAAGTGTATTCTGTTGTTTTTGGATGGAATGTCCTATAAATATCAATTAAGTCCATCTTGTTTAATGTGTCGTTTAAAGCTTGTGTTTCCTTATTTATTTTCATTTTGGATGATCTGTCCACTGGTGAAAGTGGGGTGTTAAAGTCCTCTACTATTATTGTGTTACTGTCTATTTCCCCTGTTATGGCTGTTAGCATTTGCCTTATGTATTGAGGTGCTCCTATGTTGGGTGCAGGTATATTTATAGTTGTTATATCTTCCTCTTGGATTGATCCCTTGATCATTATGGAGTGTCCTTCTTTGTCTCTTATAATAGTCTTTATTTTAAAGTCTATTTTGTCTGGTATGAGAATTGCTACTCCAACTTTCTTTTGATTTTCATTTGCAAGGAATATCTTTTTCCATCCCATCACTTTCAGTCTGTATGTGTCCCTAGGTCTGAAGTGGGTTTCTTGTAGACAACATATATACGGGTCTTGTTTTTGAATCCATTCAGCCAGGCTATGTTTTTTGGTTGGAGCATTTAATCCATTTACATTTGAGGTAATTATCGATATGTATGTTCCTATTACCATTTTCTTAATCGTTTTGGGTTTGTTTTTGTAGGTCTTTTCCTCCTTTTGTGTTTCCTGCCTAGAGAAGTTCCTTTAGCATTTGTTGTAAAGCTGGCTTGGTGGTGCTGAATTTTCTTACCTTTTGCTTGTCTGTAAAGGTTTTAATTTCTCTGTTGAATCTGAATGAGATCCTTCTTGTGTAGAGTACTCTTGGTTGTAGGTTTTTCCCTTCCATCATTTTAAATATGTCCTGCCTCTCCCTTCTGGCTTGCAGAGTTTCTGCTGAAAGATCAGCTGCTAACCTTATGGGGATTCCCTTGTATGTTATTTGTTGCCTTTCTATTGCAGCTTTTAATAATTTTTCTTTGTATTTAATTTTTGACAGTTTGATTAATATGTGTCTTAGAGTGTTTCTCCTTAGATTTATCCTGTATGGGACTCTGCACTTCCTGGACTTGACGATTTCCTTTCCCATATTACGGAAGTTTTTCACTATAGTCTCTTCAAATATTCTCTCAGAACTTTTCTTTTTCTCTTCTTCTTCTGGGACCCCTATAATTCAAATGTTGATGGTTTAATGTTGTCCCAGAGATCTCTGAGACGGTCCTCAATTCTTTTCATTCTTTTTTCTTTATTCTGCTCTGTGGTAGTTATTTCCAATGTTTTATCTTCTAGGTCACTTATCCGTTCTTCTGCCTCAGTTATTCTGATATTGATTGCTTCTAGAGAATTTTTAATTTCCTTTATTGTGTTGTTCATCATTTTTTATTTGCTCTTTAGTTCTTCTAGGTCCTTGTTAAATGTGTCTTGTATTTTCTCCATTCTATTTCCAAGATTTTGGATCATGTTTATTATCATTACTCTGAATTCTTTTCCAGGTAGACTGCCTATTTCCTCTTCATTTGTTTGGTCTGGTGGGTTTTTGCCTTGCTCCTTCATCTGCTGTGTGTTTCTCTGTCTTCTCATTTTGCTTAACTTATTGTGTTGGGGTCTCCTTTTATCAGGCTGCAGATTCGTAGTTCTTGTTGTTTTTGGTGTCTGACCCCAGTTGCTAATGTTGGTTCAGTGGGTTGTGTAGGCTTCCTGGTGGATGGGACTGGTGCCTGTGTTCTGGTAGATAAGCCTGTATCTTTTCTTTCTGGTGGGCAGGACCGTGTCTGGTGGTGTGTTTTTGGGGTGTCTGTGACCTTATTATGATTTTAGGCAGCCTCTCTGCTAATGGGTGGGGTTGTGTTCCTGTCTTGCTAGTTGTTTGGCATAAGGTGTTCAGCACTGGAGCTTGCTGGTCGTTGAGTGAAGCCGGGTCTTAGTGTTGAGACGGAAATCTCTGGGAGAGCTCTTGCTGATTGATATTACGTGGCACCGGGAGGTCTCTGGTGGTACAATGTCCTTAACTAAGCTCTCCCTCCTCAGAGGCTCAGGCCTGACACCCGGCCAGAGCACCAAGACCCTGCGAGCCACATGGCTCAGAAGAAAAGGGAGAAAAAAAAGAAAGAACAGAAAAATAAAATAAAGTTAATAAAATAAAAAAAAATTTAATATTATCAAAATAAACAAATTTTAAAAAAAGAAGAGAGAAACCAAACCAGTAAACAAATCCACCAATGATAACAAGCACTAAAAACTTTAAAGATAAACATAAAAATCAGAAACTAGTCAGTTGCATACAGCAAACCCCAAGTCTACTTTTGCTCCCAAAGTCCACCGCCTCAATTTGGGATGATTCGTTGTCTATTCAGGTATTCCACAGATGCAGGGTATATCAAATTGATTGTGAAGATTTAATCCACTGCTCCTGAGGCTGCACGGATAAATTTCCCTTTCTCTTCTTTGTTCACACAGCTCCTGGGGTTCAGTTTTGTATTTAGCCCCACCTCTGCATGTAGGTCACACTCTGGCGTCTGTTCTTCGCCCAGACAGGAAGGGGTTAAAGGAGTGGCTGATTAGGGGGCTCTGGCTCACTCAGGCCGGGGGGCAGGGTGGGGGAGGGAGGGGTACAGAATGCAGGGCGAGCCTGTGGCGGCAGAGGCCAGCATGACATTGCAACAGCCTGAGGCACGCCATGTGTTCCCCCAGAGAAGTTGTCCCTGGATCACGGGACCCTGGCAGTGACGGGCTGCACAGGCTCTCGGGAGGGGAGGTATGGATAGTGACCTGTGCTTGCACACAGGCTTCTTGGTGGCTGCAGCAGCAGCCTTAGCGTCTCATGCCCGTCTCTGGTGTCCACGCTGATAGCAGCAGCTCACGCCCATCTCTGAAGCTCATTTAGGTGGTGTTCTGAATCTCCTCTCCTCGTGCACCCCGAAACAATGGTCTCTTGCCTCTTAGGTAGGTCCAGACTTTTTCCTGGACTCCCTCTCGGCTAGCTGTGGTGCACTAGCCCCCTTCAGGCTGTGTTCATGCAGCCAACCCCAGTCCTCTCCCTGGGATCTGACCTTCGAAGCCCGAGCCTCAGCTCCCAGCCCCCACCCACCCCAGCAGGTGAGCAGACAAGACGCAGGCGGGTGAGTGCTGGTCAGCACCGATCTTCTGTGCGGGAGTCTCTCCGCTTTGCCCTCTGCACCCCTGTTGCTGCGCTCTCCTCCGTGGCTCCGAAGCTTCCCCCCCCCCCGCCCCGCCCACCCTCCTGTCTCCCCCACTGAAGGGGCTTCCTAGTGTGTGGAAACTTTTCCTCCTTCACAGCTCTTTCCCAGAGGTACAGGTCCCATCCTATTCTTTTGTCTCTGTTTTTTCTTTTGCCCTAACCAGGTACGTGGGACATTTCTTGCCTTTTGGGAAGTCTGAGGTCTTCTGCCAGCGTTCAGTAGGTGTTCTGTATGAGTTGTTCCACATGTAGATGTATTTTTGATGTATTTGTGGGGAGGAAGGTGATCTCCACATTTTTCTCCTCTGCCATCTTGAAGGCCCTCTCCTTCAGCCTTTTGTATAACAATAAATCATAGTCCCAAACTCCCAATCCAACCCTCCCCTACTCCCCATCTTGGTAACCACAAGCCTGTTCTCTATGTCTGTGAGTCTGTTTCTGTTCCACAGATAAGTTCATTTGTGTCATATTTTAGATTCCACATATAAGTGATATCATATGGTATTTGTCTTTCTCTTTCTGACTTACTTCTCTTAGCATGATAACTTGGGAGTTTGGGACTAGCAGATGCAAACTATGATATACAGAATGCATAAACATTAAAGTCCTATTGTATAGCACAGGGAAATGTATTCAATATCCTGTAATAAACCATAATGGAAAAGAATAATAAAAGAATAAATTATAAAACTAAGATAAATGCTATTTTTAGAAAAGAAAGACAGTGGATAGATGGTACAGCAATTCGAGTTATCTCCTTTTCAAGAGTCTTCTCTGATGTACATCAACTAGTGCTTCACAGAAGCCTAAGTAAATGAATGGGTGAGTGAATTAATAAATGAACCAATGAACCTGGGGGTGGGGGAGCCTGGGTGTGATACGGTAGAAGGAAAGAAATGTCACAAGTAGCAATAATATTACCACCAATTAGATGGTTGCATTAGATAGTAGAAGCAGCTAGTTTTTATTATTAATGTTCTCAAAACTGTCTAGTATTTGTGCTCACAGTAATCTGGTCCCAACCCAACTTTCTGGTTTTCTCTATCCCTGAGGCGGTAGATAAGCTTTTCTTCAACTCCAGCCAAATAAACTCCTCACTATCCTTATACTGTATTTTCTCTGCATATCTGCTGAGTTCACACATTTCCCCTAAAGAGCTTGTCTTTCCTCTCTTCACCCCTAGTCAAAAACCCTACCTACCCTTCAGAATCTCACTGAAATTCTACTCTTTCCCTGCCACACCAAGAACAGGGCAGTAGAGCTTCTAAGAGCCTGCCAGTGGTTACAGCAGTCAATAGAGACATTTGGCAGGAATTGTTCCCAGATGTACATGAGTGGTTTCTGTTAATGGTTGATGCTGGGGCAAATGAGGACCACCCATGCAGGCTCAGTATGTCTCACCAACTCATCTGGATTTAAAAAAGCTTTTGCCTGTCCCTAGTGAGATGTTGGTGTCCTGGTCTCAGGCTAAGCATAATCCAAGAGAGAGGATGAACACATCATTATTGATAAAAATAAATCTTCCCTGCCACCAAGATGAGCTCACTTAACCCTATACATCTTATAAGCCTTGCTCCAAAAACACCTTACATTTGTTCTGTGCTGTTTTTGCCTTTTGGCCACTGCTTATGCTGGCTCCCCTGTCTGCAATGTCCTTGCTTTCTCTCCCTGCTCCCTTCCCTTCCTTCCTCTGGATAACTGCTCCCATTAATTAAGACACACCACTCAAACATCACCCCCTCCAGTAAACCATTCATGACTATCTTTCAGGATTATGCGTGACTTCCATGTGTTTCCATAATTTATTATGTGCATCTCTATCACTGCCCTCGCTATCTATCATTGATTTTTATTTATTTCCTTAGTCTACCTCCCCCAATAACTGCCAGCTCCTGTGCAAACCTATGTCTCATTCATTGTTATATCTTTTGCTGCCAGGAGAGGGCCTGATACATAGTGGTATTTAATATTTTTGCTGAATATGAATGAATGAGCAAACAAACTGGAGATCTGTCTGTCAGGCCAGGAGATGTGGCCTCTTTCTTCTAGGGTTGAACTTCAAAGTAATGAGAGTAATTCTCTGAAGACAAGTCCTTGTCCTGTACAGACGATAAGTCTAGCATAAAGCCTCTTTAAAGGATGAAGCTGCAGAGGAAATTGTCAGGAGACATGCATCTGGGAGCTGTCCAGGGTACCTGACTGTCTGTAGGGCTAGCCTAACCCAGCTGGGCTCTCTGCTCTGTCGCCTCAGCTATACTCGAATTTTGGCCTCTGATAGTAATCCCCACCCTTGCACAACTGCCGCTGCTCACTTGGCCTTCCTGGCATTGGCCATTCTGCAGTCACTGCCCTGATTTAACCGTCTTGAACTCACAGGCTCCCTGCTTTAGGTTTTGCCTAACCAGACCATTAACACCTGCTATATCCCTGGCTACTTCCTGATCTAAGAGCCAGTTCCCTACTATACTGAAGTTTTCCAAGTGCCTTCCTTAACCACCATGTGGAAGGTTCCCACTGACACAGACTTCCCAGGCTTGAATCTTCACCTGCCCGCCCCCATCATTACCTCATGCCACATGGCTTGGGTATGGAGTAGTGAGGCCAACACCCCTGCTACCTCATCCACTGGACTTGAAGCTCCACAAATGCTTGGCCAGTGAATCCCCAGGAACTGAAACCCCCTTCAAAGTCAGATTTCAAGCTCCCTGCATTTTACAGCCTCCTTGCATTCACCCAGCCCTTAGGTCCAGCCATAACAAAAGTCCCTCACAGAAAATCCTCCCCAGCTCAATAGTCCTTACTCCCACTGTAAGCATACTTTGAACTAAGGCATTAGGCTTTCCCAGAAATGTCCTGCTGCCACTCTAGAAGCTCTTGGCATGTAAATGCCCTTCTCTTTCTCTGTGTCATGAATACACACACACACAAGTGTGAGTGCGTGTGTATAAGTCATCTGGGAGTAACTACTGGTTTGTAGGTCAGAGAAGATAAGAGAACCCTAAGTCCTTAGCCTAAGGCCTTAATGGCCTGATAATTGTCTACTCAGGGGCTAGCAAAATTTGCAGGTTGCTACCCTTCTCAGCTTAGCTTTGGAAGTGTAACAACCACTGAGTTCAAAGGACACCCTGGCCTTGGAGGAATTAAGGGGTGCCATTAGGAAGCTGATGACCTCGGCAGCTGTCAGAGGTGAAAATTGGCTGCCTTGTGCCTCTTGGCCAGCCCCCTTCACATCTGTGAAAGAAACTAGTCACGCTTGAATCACTCCTCTTTTGTCTTCATGGATTTGAAGCTTTCCTCCAAGCCTAGGGGTGTTTATCAGGGTATCAGAGAAAGGAAAGGAAAATATGATCTGTACCTCCTTGCCCACATATCTCACTCCTATATTCTGCTAACAAATAAGGCAGCCAAAGCGGAAAGCTGAAATCAAGTATTTTCTATGTCTAGAGTCTGTCACCCTCAAAACATTGACTTACCAGTAAAAAGTTCTTGCTACTGATAGCCAAGAATATTTCTAATCCAAAATTAAGAGGTGGTAGTACAGCCATTTTAAAGAGAATGCTTTGCTTCACTGGATAATTCTGAGCATCCTCTCTTTTCTGACCAACTCTTTCTACAACCCCAGGGCCCTTGTTCTCCCATGTAACTTACCAAGTGCTCCCTTCACCTAAACAGCTCGAGCCTCTGTTGAGCATCTTCACACTACATCCACTTCCCTTCCAGTTCATAAAGACTCTAGAGCAGCTTCAGAACACTCACCTCCACCATAAGCCTTACCAGGTGGATTAGAAGAGAGCCTGGTAGAGGACAAGGAGGCCCAGACTCAAATGTAGGTCCAGGAGTTTTCTCCGCATTTAACTATCTGTGCCTCTTCCACAAGTCTCTCTAATGCCGCCACCCATAAAATGAGAGGTTTGAACCCCAAAGACCTTTCCAGCCCTAAAAGCTCATGCTCTATGGCACCACTCTAAATATGTATTTCCCACTGACTGTTCTACAAATTTTGAAAAATTATCTATCTGGTGCTCACACCTAGTTTACATACACTTTGCCTCATTTTAGGGTTTTATCTCTGTGGCCTTTTAAAACTCTATTGTTAATATATTTTTAATCAAATAAAAATATGACTACAGCAGCTGCTTTCACTGGCATCTATATGACGTCCTGATGACTTCTGGACATTTTAGCCAAAGAGTGTCTCTAAGGCTGAGCATGTGGATATACCTAAATATCTGGTTATTTTACCATAGGGAAGCAAAACATTCAGAGCATGACTCATTTGGAGGTTTTGCCATCAAGGAGGTCCCCTGAAGAAACTTTGAACATCTGCCCACCACAGTATTTGCTGCTGCTGAAAAAAATTTGAATGGCAAATATTCTGGATTATGATGAATTGTCCCTTTGCCCTCAGAGAGGGCTCAATTTTGGAAAACCATCGAGACCCTACTGAAATAGTAAACTATGTTGCTATCATCTTTGTCTTCCAGATCCTGAAACTGAAATTTTCCAAGCTTTATTCTGTGATCTTAGCACATCCAAAAATTTGCCGTTTTTTTCATAAAATGCAAAGCTTATCTTTGTATGGTAAAAATTAGACAAGATAATGATTAGCTAAGTCAAGAACGCAAACTGAATACCAAGTACAAAATGTTTAAAGGAAATATCTCTTTTTAGATATCTAAAGTTATATTTCTTTTTTTTAAGTTAATTCTTTTTTTTAACTGGGATATAGTTGTTCCTCTAAAGTTATATTTCTAATTTTTCTTTATGCTATCCTTTCTTACAGACAGATTTTAAGCAAATAAAAGAAAGCAAAGCTATGTACTAAATTAGCTATCAGGTTTGCTTGCAGAATTCAGAATCCATAACTCAGTTTTTTTTTTTTAAATACTGTTGGCTTTTTCCACTATCCTGCCTTGTATGCCTGTAGGATAGGAAAAACCTTGGCAAGCATCCTCAAATCGCCAGGGGGTAGGCAGCAGAATGTGCTTCCAACCACTGAAATACTCTCATTGTTCACACACTAGCCACACCAAAGAGAGTGACCTCTTTCCAACACTGACAAGTGAACATGAACAGCCCTGCTGACTTTGATTGGCGGGTCACTGGGTCTCTGACCTTGAATGACATTGCTGGCAGATTTTGACTGGCAGGCTGCAGCACAGCAGAGCACCTCCAGTACACATGCCCACTCTCCAGAAATTAGTCCTTATCTTTTCAAAAACGCTCTTGTGTTCCCAAAACATGGACTAAACATGAACCAAAATGTGACTGAGGGCGTCAAACACATGAAAAAAAATGCTCATTAATTTACAACCCTCAGATCCCACTGTAATTGACACATCCAGTGATGCAGTTAGTCTTTGGCTGCATTTCCATGAGGCCAAATACCAAAATTAGGTGAGAGAAATTCAGGCAGTCATACAGATACGTTGTCAACAGCACACCAAATATTCAGATACTTAAGCATCTCCGGATGGTTCTTGACATGCAAACAAAACATCTGGGTGACTGAACAAAGGTTCCATTTTTCTCTGGATACTTAGGCATATTGAAGGGAAGTCTCAGTCTTGGCCAGTGGCCCTCATCCTGTGTATGCCTGGGTGACACTAGGGCTAATGAAGCCCTTCCCACTATTCTGGCGAATGAAAATATGGTGACTTTAACCCACTACTCTACATAGCATCCAAATCAAATTTTTCCCTTAATAAATAAAAATATTTTTTCAAATAAAAA
This sequence comes from Monodon monoceros, assembly GCF_005190385.1. Classification (NCBI taxonomy): domain Eukaryota; kingdom Metazoa; phylum Chordata; class Mammalia; order Artiodactyla; family Monodontidae; genus Monodon; species Monodon monoceros. The sequence goes on along the minus strand of NW_021703778.1, from coordinate 56,913,747 downwards.
TGCCACAAATGTCTTAAGAAACCACTGCCTTACTTTTAAAATAAAATCAAGATGTTCCAAAACTGGCAAAAAACCATGAACCTCCCATACTCCTGGTTAAACAGGGCATGTTTTACACCTGTGCTCAACGCTGGTTCCTCCAGAAGCTCCACTAAAATGAGAGTGAAAGAATGTAAAAAATTTTTTAACTTTCAAGTATAAAGAAAATGAGAAGGAGACAACACAGGTGAGGGACAGGAAAAAATTGGGGGAAGTTGGAAAGTAATTGGAGGAGTTAACAGAGGTGAACATTTTGACAACTAAATACCTACAGAGAATAAGAAATAAGCTAGTTCTCTCAACAGAAGCTGGGAAGTTTCAGGAATTAGAGACCCCAGGTGCCATGGAATAAAGGGGGACTGAAAACAGGACAAGTAGATGAATGTTAGTATAGAGACATTCAGATTCCCAGGTTCCCTCCCAAACAACTAAGTTACCAGCCTTCTCTTACCCCACAGAGGAGTTTATTCTATGGAGAAAATGAACCAAAGAAAGTCCAATCTTGTGACACAGAGGCAGGGCAAGAGCACTGTAGTGAAAACAGAAGAATAAGAAAAAGCCCACATCCTAAACAGTAACCTCCCAACCTCCTGCTGCCACTCAGCTGAGATACTGCTGTCAGCCAGGTGTAGACCTCCTTGTCATAGGTCAGGGTCCCTGGGAAATAAATGCTGAAAGGAAGATTTGTGTGTGGAAAGTGTATTGGAAATGCTCTGAAGATCAGCACCTGTGGAGGAGGGCAGGAAGCATGACTAGACAGAGGAGAAAGTGTAAGAGCAATGCAGCAACAACAAACGACTCCATCAATCACATGAGGAGCTCTGGTGTTGGGATGGCCCTTCAGAGCTACCCCATATTGAAGCAAGGAACCAGACCTTCGTAATGCCTATATTGTGGCCAGTCACTGGATGCAGGCTGCTCTCTTCAGCTAGAGGCAATTCAAGAAAAGAGACCCAGGGGCTTCCCTAGTGGCGCAGTGGTTGAGAGTCCACCTGCCAATGCAGGGTACACGGGTTCGTGCCCCGGTCCGGGAGGATCCCACATGCCGTGGAGCGGCTGGGCCCGTGGGTCATGGCCGCTGAGCCTGTGAGTCAGGAGCCTGTGCTCCGCGACGGGAGAGGCCACAGCAGTGAGAGGCCCGCGTACCGCAAAAAAAAAAAAGAAAAGAGACCCAGCTGAGAACTGTCAATCACAAACACCCCTAGCAAAGGGAGGAATGATTGATTTAGTCCTCAGGGGGAAAGGAAGAGATCTGGAGGTACAATTCATGGATGAGTAGGATGCCATCCCTGTCCTAATCAAATTCACATTTGCCAGCAATTCAGAATTAAAATTTTACACCATCAGGAAGACAAGCTGGTAACTAAATATTAATACAATGAGTCAAATGCTCACTAAAGTTATGGGACAAACGTTTAGTTCTACGAGGGGAAAATAAAAGTGTGGAGGTTCTGGGCTGTTTTTCCAGGTTAAAAAATATATGAACTGGATGTGAAAGGATGCATTGAAATGAATCAGTGGGGTAGTCAGGTAGTTACAACTGCACCAGATGTAAGGAAGACCCTGAATCAAGGAATGGAAATATGTACAAAAAACTAAGTGCAATGGGGGTAAGTAGTGAAGCAGAAAGGGGTGAGAGATATGTCTGTTAGGGAGCCTTGACTGAAATTAATTTCTCTGTGCAATGTGGAGCCACTGAAGATTTTTGAGCAGGGAAAGAAACTGACAAATGTCATGTTTCTAGATTTTACTGTCAGTGATTGTAGAAAATATTGGAACTGGGAATGATTCCAGGCAGAAACGTGAATTGAAAGAAATATTAGAAAGTGCAGAGAGGCACTATAAAAGAGTTTTTAAGAATGTATGCTGTGGTCAGAAAGAGAAATACAAATACCATATGATATCACTTATATGTGGAATCTAAATTATGGCACAAATGAACCTACCTACAAAACAGAAACAGACTTACAGACACAGAGATCAGACTTGTGGTTGTCATGGGGGAGTAGGGGAGGGAGAGGGATGAACTAGGAGTTTGGGGCTGGTAGATGCAAAGTATTACATTTAGAATGGATAAACAACAAGGTCCTACTGTATAGCACAGGGAACAATATCCAATCTCCTGGGATAAACCATACTGGAAAAGAATATTAAAAAAAGAATGTCTATATGAGTATAACTAAGTCGCTTTGCTGTGCAGCAGAGATTGGCACAACATTGTAAATCAACTGTACTTCAATTTTTTTAAAAAATGCATGTTGTGGACTCGGGTAGGCTACGGTTTCAATTCTCATTCTGCTACTTAAGCTAGGAAACCTCACACAGATCACTTAAACTCCCTAAAACTCAGCTTCTCAACTGTAAAATATGGGATAATAATACCTGCTTTAAAGGATGTGGGGGGACAAATAAATGAGATGATATATGCAAACTGCTTAGTACAGCCCTAGCACAGAAGGAAGTGCTTATTACATAAAATCTGATTGGGAGCAGCAGCAATAGCACCATGCTATGGGATGGAATTATCATGTAGGCAGAAGGAAGGGAGCACTATAAGAAAAACTTTTGAAGAAGAATCAAGGAGAGTTGGTTTTTTCTATGAAAAGGAAAAAAAAGGGTGGATTCAATGATGCCTTCATGGTTTTGAGCCTGGGTTCCTGGACCAATGGTGACACCACTGCAAGAATCATGGACATCTAAAGGGTGGGAAATTTGGTACAATTTTGAGATTTTTTATTTTAATAGGGCTAAGTTTTACTTGCTCAGTGTCAGATTATGGATGGGGATGGAGCTGAAGATGTGTGAGGGAAAGAGCGTGTCAAGGAACTGTTTAGAGAGGAAGAATAGAGGCTCTGAAGGATTTCCACATTTAGGGATAAGAATAAAACTAAAGTTGTAGGGAAAATAAGCAGAAAAGCAGATAAGACAAATGTTATGGTTAATTTTATGTGTCAACTGGAGTAGGTCCTAACGTACCCAGATATTTAGTCAAACACTATTCTAGGTGGGTCTGTGAGGGTATTTCTGGATGAGATTAACATTTGATTTGGTAGACTGAATAAAGCAGATTGCCCATCCTAATGGTGGTGGCCCAATTTATTAAAGGCTTGAATAGAAAAACAAAAAAGACTGATCCTCTCGCAAGTAAGAAGGAACTCCTCTTGCCTGAATGCCTTAGCTGGGATGGGTTCTTTGCCACCCTCAAATGCAAACTGAAACATCAGCTCTTTCTGGGTCTGCCAGCATTCAGAATGGATTTATACCATCAGCTCACCTGGGCCCCCAGCTAGCCAACTCTAGGTCTTGGAAATTGTCAACCTCTACAATCACATAAGCCAATTTCTTATAATAAACATACATATTTAAATCATATATACATAACTAAATTACATAGATAGATAGACAGATAATCCTTTAGTTCTGTTTCTCTAGAGAACCCTGACAAAGAACGCAGTTCCAAGGAAGGAGATAATTTCAAGAAGGAGCAGGTACGTGATGTACTAAGTGTCCATGTAGTTAAATGATAATGAGAGTAACCTCAGGGTGGGATGACCTTGATATTAAAAGTTTTAACAGTCCAAGGAAGCTGGATTGCTATGTAGCAGGTTTATAAAGTCTTTCATTTTCAACCTAACAAACCTCATCAAGTATTTTCAAACAATATCTCAGATTAAGGTTGAAGGTCAAAAATCACATTCAAAATTAAACTTGAAAATATAAAAATAGACACATACATGAAGGATAGTATAGCTGCAGTCCATCTGCCTGCAAGGTACATTTCTCAGAACCAGGGATTTAGTCCTGGCAGGGATGGTCTTGTTTGATATATAAGTTTCCTATGGCTGTTGTAATAAATTACCTCAAATTTGATACAACAGAATTTATTCTTTCACTATTCTGGAGGCCAGAAGTCCAAAATCACTTTTACTGGTGCTGCCAGAGCCACAATTCCTTCAGAGGTTCTTGGGAAGAACCTGTTCCCTTGCCTTTTCTAGCTTCTTAAACTGTGTTCCTTGGTTCATGACCCCTTCCTCCATCTTCAAAGCCAGTGGCCTAACATCTGCTTTCTCAGGCTCTTCCCTCTGCTTCCTCTACCTGGCTTTCTTTCTGTGTGTGTCGGTATCAAATCTCTCTCTTATAAGGATACATGTAATTTCATTTAGGGCCCACTTGGACAATCCAGGATAATCTCCACGTTTCAAGATCCTTAGGTTAATCACAACCTCAAAGTCTTTTTTTGCCATATAAGGTTCAAGAGATTAAAATGTGAATATCTTTGAGGGGCACCATGATTCAACCTGCCACATTTGATAATCCCAACACTGCGTCCAGATGTGCACCCTGGCAACCCAGCTTATTTCATTCAGCCTAGGTCCTAACCCCAAACATCTAAACTCAAGTACTTAAAAGAGAAGCTCTCTAAAACCCAAGCCTAAGCATAACCAGAAAAAAATACAGGCATTTTAAAGGGAGAACAGGAGATAAGATCCCTTTAAGAAAGATAATCTACAGTTGTGGAAGGCCTGTCACTTAGTGAGAGCTGCGAGCCAATCAGATGCTCTGTCAGGAGGCGAAGCAACAGAAAACCTGCCTAATTGGATTGGCTGCCTTAATGGGCCAGAAGTCAACAAGTCAGAATGAAAAATATACTCAATTCAGCCACCTGGAATTGGTTGTAAAAAGGATGAAATAAAATAGGTCAATTTTCTGAAACTAGTAAGAAGGTCCATACCCAAATGGACTGAATGCTTCTGTCTTTATGCACCTGTTTGTCACTTTGTGACTATAGCTTTAAACCACTCAAGATGTGTGAATCTATCTTGTTTTTAAAGGGTTAAAAACAGTCAATGAATTTATTCATTTTGAGTTTCCTTCCCAACTACTGCCAGTCAACTAAATTTGTTATGAGTTTAACTAATCGTACCAGTTCTCCCCCTGCTCAATGACACAGCTCATCCTTTTTAATGCATTAACACTGTTTCAGTGCATGTCTTCACCAAGGTACATCTGGATGTTCCCTCTTCTCAGAACACTACCACACTGCATGCAATTCTGTTTTTATCTGCCTCCAACAGAGAAATTGTTTTTGTAGTGGATTAAATATTTGTGATCCAAATGGTTCACATAGCCACAAAAGTCGACTCACAGTTTTGACTATTCATAGCACAGTAAAATGGCCATGAAAGAAGTGGAAATGGATATTTCTGAGAACAGCTTCAAACTCAAGGTCCTTCTCTTAGTCCTGACCTGCCATCTCTGGTTTACTCTTTCAGAAAATATTTACTAAACTGCCATGCAAGCCTCTCTACACAAGTCCCTGCTCTGAAGGCTCTCACAGTAGAATGGAACAGAGGCAGGAAGAGAGCCTCACACTGCCCTGATTCTGGATTTTCAGCATATGTTAGAGCTGTATTAAGCCTGCTAGCCCTGTGTGCTATAATGGGTTGGTTGAACAGTGTCCCCACAACATTCACATCCACTCAGAACATCAGAATGTGACCTCATTGGGAAAAAGGGTCTTGGAAGATATAATAAGGATCTTCACATGAAATCATTCTAGATTTAGGATAGTCCCTAAATCCAATGACCTACTGAGAGTATCATCTCCCTTTCTAATATAATGTAAGAGCATATTGCTTTATCTACACCTTATAGTAAACATATTTCCGGGATATTTTTCTAGTTCTCCATTGGGTTCTTTGAAAGTTGACAGTTCATTCCTGGTTTAATGGTGTTGACCTTATTCCTACAAGCCTTTGCTTTGTGTCTTGTGTTAGTGGCAGTCCCACATGGTACCTGCTTATAAGACCAGCATTCTTCTACTTTCCTTTGGCCAATAGGTCTTTAGGTCTATTAAAGCCAAACACCATGTTTACAGAAAACTACCATTTGGACAGAACGGACCAAATAGATGATACGACATTTCCCTATACTCACAACTGATCGTGTGCCTGAGTGAAGAGATCAAGGTGAACAACTATTTTGACATTAGTTTAATTCAATGCCTTCAGTTTCACATAAATCACAGCTTTGAGCATCTAGCCAGGTGTAGATATTAAGAATAAAAAAATGTTGTTGGCCAATTACAAGCTGATATATCTGCTAGCTTGAGCTGGTTAGCTGATTTGTCCTCTGTGGGTCAGGTCACCGGAGCACCTGGCTCTTAGTTACTGACGGGTGGATGGAACAGGCAAGAAATGCCAACATTAGGAACCAAATCACGGTTGAGGAAAGAGATGCTTTAGCTGCAGACAGAGGAGAGATATGGCTCCAGCATTACTAGATCCAAAGTCCTGCGGGCCAAGGAAAGGCAAAGGGAACTCTAGTCTGCAAAGCTGCCCAAAGACCCAACCCAGATGTGGGAATGCCACTAAGATGTCGTTGAGGACAGATAACTAAAAGAAAGAGCCAAGGGTTGTAGGAATAAGGTCAACCTTATCTAGACAGGAACGTTTTTACAAGGGGATAGTAAGAGCAGGTGCCGTTCAGACAGGAAATCAAAAACAGGCATGACTGAGGAAGAAGTTAAGACAAATTAATTCCAAGAGTGTAAAATTCTCTGGAGTCCAAGATAGCAAATAGAACCAGGGAAGGGGATGGGAATTTTATCATTTACGGAGCACATCCTACATATCAGGCACTGTGCTAAATACTTTCAATATATTATTAGTTCACTGTGTATTTCACAGTTGAGGCTCAGAGACATTAAATGACTTGCCCACATAGCATAACTGATGAGCAAATTCAAACCCAAGTCTGTCCGTGTCCAGAGCCCAAGCTCTTTCTACCGTATCAACATTTCTCAAAGTGTAGACGGAGACCACCTGCATCCAAGTCACCTAAGACACTTGTTAAATACATAGGCCCAGCAGTCCTGGATCAGGTTCTCTGTAGGTGATTCTATATACATTGAAGATCTAGAACCACTGTACTCACCACAGTGTTCCTCTCTGAGGGAGGCCTGTCCTCTGGGTGTTAAGTATTCTGGGCCTCGGGTTGAATGATGGTCCTAGGTTCTGAGTGGGACTGAGCCCTAAGTGAGGGTAAAGTGCCACCGCCACACAAAGGCAAGACCAAAAATACAAACTGATTTTGCACAGAGCAGGGTGAGTCCAGCAGCCCCACCTCAAGTTTCATCCAAGAGCCTCCACACCCAATACAAGAAGGAACCGACCAAGTGGTTGAGGCCAAATGGTCAGAATTGTGGCAGCAATCAGGAAGTCAGCTGTGGCACTGGACCCCAAATCCCTGATTCCGAGAGTCGGTTTTTTCTTTCTTCCTCTGTGTGAACTTCTCTGTGTTTCTTAACCACCCACCCCCCGGCCCCGACACACACCAGTCTCAGCTTCCTTGTCAATAATCATAGCAATAGCTGACATTTACTGAAAACTTCCAGTGTACTAGGCCCTGTTCTAGGACTTTTATATATGTTTATTCATGTGAAGCTACAATCACTTGATGAAATAGATAAGAATTTCTATCCCATTTTACAGATGAAAAAAACTCAGGCACTAAGAGATTAGGTAACTTTCTCAGGGCCACCCAGCTGGCAAGCACTAAGCCTGGGATTCTAATAGAAAGAAGCCATAATCCCAGTCACAACACTGTTCTTCCTCTCCAACAATGTCTACGGCATCACCTTCCACGCAACTGGTGTTCATTAAGAAGTTTTATGTGCCATCTTAGGACTCAGATTAGTAGTCAAACACTACCCTGATCACGTGTGTCTGAGCAGCTGTGATGGGGAGATGGGAGACTTCAGAACATTTGATCCAGTCACATCGGATTCTGTTGTGACATTGTGAATGGACATGATCCAAGACTGTAAGCCAACTGGGCAGAGTGGCCAAACCCAGCAGACACATGAATCCTGTTTTGTTTACCATGAGTTCAGAAAGCATGATGACATCACCAAGAGGCCTAATTTGGAACCCTAAAAAGAAAAAAAAAATACTCTGCCTTGGAAACAGAGAGATAAAATCAATAGGAAGGTGGATCATTCAGGAATTCCTGGGGAAAAAAAAGAAAAAAAGCTGCAGCAGGACATGCTAGAGTGTTGTCTTCAGTGGCTGAAGTGTCTACAACTGCCCAACAAGGTAAATCAAATCTGCTGCCAATACATTCTTCTGCTGTTCAGATAAAACGGCAGACTAAGCTGGTGAACTTTCACCCTTCACCCGTGCTCTTCAAGCCAAAGTACAGATTAAAAAAAATCAATAACCCCAATCGATGGGAAAATATTTTTAGTCTCTAACTGAACGATATGTTTTGACAAGGCCAAAGAGGAGCACAAAAGAATGGCAAAAGATAAAAGACAGAAAATTAGGAATTTGTTTTACTGGAGGAGGTGGAATCACTTTCTTTTTCCCTTGCTGACATTCATCTAAATTATCTTGCAGCAAGGAAATAAAGTGTAAGGAGATGAATTTATAAAATGGCATGATTCACTGCCAAGCAACTTAAAACCTATTATTGCTGCCATTTTCTGTTGCCATTTCCAAGAAAGCAATCTAGAGAAATGCCCGTGTTCAGAATAGAGTCCGAGGAAGGAGCATTTCCCCAAAGTGGATAGAGCAGTCAATGGGACACAGCCTCTGCCCCCACCCGACCTGGAGATCACATCCAATACTAAACAAGTCGGAAAGTGTTTAAAATCCACCCAATCTGGCTCCACTTTCTCTCAAAATAACCACTGTTTTTCATAACCTAATACCCTGCAGGTCCTTTCATAACTGAGCAAATTAACCACATAATATCACCTTGTCTTCTGGCCCTTTAAGCAGTCATTTATTTTTGTACATAGAGCCAAGCCTAGTATAGTTCCAAAGTTTATTTCTTTTTTTTTCTATATTGAATAAAGATGATGAAGAAACATGAGACCCTGAATAAAATAAACAGAAATTATCCAGCATTTGTTTGCTTTTTTTGTCCAAGGAAATTCTGAACACAGAGAATCATCTTACCAACCAATTAACATTTTCAACTGTTTACAGCAATAACAATTGGTGAATAGATTTATGGGATTCAAAAATCTGTATAAATCCAATAGACTGACAGTTGGAATAGCAGCAACCTTTTTTACTTATTAATGTATTTCCTTCTCTTCCCCCCCACCAATATCAATCCCTTGTCTTTTATTTGACAAGCATTTGGCATGAATTTAATAACTACTGTTTTGCTATAATTTCTTATTTGTCCCTCTACCATAAGTTAAATATACACATTTCTTATATATATATATATATATATATATATATATATATATATACCAGGCTGATGGCTACATCTATGTAATAGCAGCCAATTCAACCCACAAAAATCAGTCAATTAAGTTAAAAAATGGTTGCCAAACCAATGGCTTGGCATCATATATTTTGGCAGTCAAAGCATCTATTTAATAGCTATTTGATTAGCCAACTTTTTACACTGTTAGTAAGTTGTTTTCTGTTGAGATTGACATAGACTCTATAATGGCAATCATTCTAGCAGGATGAAAAGATTTGGACAGTCCTGCTCCCCGGGACTCTTCCACAAGATCAGGTGACCAGTCTTGAACACTTATGTTCTATTTATGCAAGTGATAGAAACATTCACAGACTGTTGCTACCCTCACTTCACAGACGCCCCAGCATACTTTGATCTACTCATACTTTTGTAATACGAACAAGGTACTTCTCTGTCTCTAGTAATAAAGATCATATAACACTTGCTTCTCTTCCCTGAGCATTTACTACATGCCATGCTCTCTGTGCTTAGCATTTTTTACAAACCTGATCTCATTTATCTTCAGAATAAACCTACAACTTAGGTAATATTATCCCTACATTACAGAAGAGAAAAAAGTCTTAGGGAAATGAGATAATTGCACAAGGCTACAACAGCTAAGAGGTAGAGCCAGGGAATAAACCCATTTCTGTCTGATTCTGATATCTATACCTCTAGCTCATTCAGCTGACGGTACCACCACCTAGATGGAATGGAGCTGATAAGATTCATTAACAATAGTAGTTGGAATGATCAGAAAACTACACTTGATCAAGGCTTTAGTTCACAAACCATTCTGTCATATTCACATGGGCATGAAAATCCCTTTTATTTATTAAGTACTTAGTTATAATACATTTATTAAGCATCTTTAGTTCTGGCTTATTTATGTAGATACAGTTCATTAATAAATTTCCAGTAGGTCACCTTGTTAAGGAATACTGCACAGTGAAAGATCAATAAATCATAAGCACATTATAAATACATTATAAGTGCATTCTGTGTGTACTTCAAAGACAGGTGGTTTGCCAAAGAGTGTAAGGTATATTACCCATGAAGACTCATTTCCTTAGACTCTTCAAAGATAATTTTGCAATGTCGAATTCCCATATTTCACAGATTTCCCCCCAAGTGGGTGTCAATAAAATGCCATGCTTTGGGTTGCCCATTTGTCCACTTCATTTTTCACACAATGCCCAGAGGGCTTAGGACCATGTGCTCCCTCTTTTAAAAATTCCCTTTAAGTAGTTACCATGGTGGTTGTTGAAGCACTAGAGATTAAAATGAGTGAGTAATTATGATGTTGAAAGTGTTCAAAATGCCCAGGGAAGTGTGATGACTACTTGAATTAGCTGACAAAAACATGCCAAGTCACTACCAAAAGATCTGTCACAAAAATCCATTCTTTGCAGTTGGGAAGTTACCAACACTGTGAAAAACCAGAATGACCCTTTATAACTTTGACTAGATAATCTGTGACTCCATCATTTGCAAATAAAGTTGAGTGTACATATGAATCCCAAAATTTTCAGAATGGGGAGACATGCAGGACTCAGTGATTCAAAACATTACAATGTTCAAAACATTCATTTCCAATGGGGCTGACATTTCCTTAGTGCAATTAATTTATTAGCTCTTTTTCTCTTTCCCATAAACCCCAATGCTTGTTTCAGATTAATAAATAACATTAATAATAATCAAGATGCTAACACTGTGCAAGGCACTTTGTTAAGTGCTTTATATTTATTATATTAATTCACTTAATTCTCACCAAAATCTTATTAGCTACTATTATTCTCCCCATTTTAAAGATGAGGACTGAGATTAAGTAATTTGCCCGAAGGCATAAAGCTAGTAAGCAATGTAGCCAGGGTTCATTTACTTATGCATCATCAGCCACATACCAGGCACTGGGGCAGGCCCTCCAGAAGAGCCAAAATGAACAAGGAAGACACAGCTCTATTCTTGTGAAGCTTACAAATTAAACCCAACACCAGATCGGACTTCAAAGTCCAAGTTGTTAATCACCATATCAACCCATCAGCAGGTGTATATTGATGGCTCTCTGTTGGGAAGGCAGTCTAATGCATGCAGTGTTTCTTGGGCCTGGAGTACTTCCTTAGCAAGAGATAAGAAGCCACTCACAGCCTATGCTGGGCTTATCACGTTGTGTGGGAGCAGTATTCCCTGTTCAGTCTCTATGTGTGTTCCTTTGTTCTGCTTAAAGGTGTGTCTCGGGCTTCCCTGGTGGCGCAGTGGCTGAGAGTCCGCCTGCCGATGCAGGGGACACGGGTTCATGCCCCGGTCCGGGAAGATCCCACATGCTGCGGAGTGGCTGGGCCCGTGAGCCGTGGGTGCTGAGCCTGTGTGTCCGGAGCCTGTGCTCCGCAACGGGAGAGGCCACAACAGTGAGAGGCATGCGTAATGGCAAAAAAAATTTTTAAAATTAAAAAAAAAAAAAAAAAGGTGTGTCTCATATGGCACCTGACCAGCCCACTCCTGCAGGGAAGGGATGGGGTTCTTTATATATATGTATTTATTTATTTATTTATTTATTTATTTAATGTTGGCTGTGTTGGGTCTTCGATGCTGTGTGCAGGCTTTCTCTAGTTGCGGTGAGTGGGGGCTACTCTTCGTTGCAGTGCACGGGCTTCTCATTGCGGTGGCTTCTCTTGTTGTGGAGCATGGGCTCTAAGTGTGCAGGCTTCCATAGTTGTGGCTCTCAGGCTCTAAAGCACAGGCTCAGTAGTTGCGGCGCACAGGCTTAGTTGCTCCATGGCACGTGGGATCTTCCCAGACCAGGGATCAAACCACTGTCCCCTGCACTGGCAGGCAGATTCTTAACCGCTGCACAACCAGGGAAGTCCCTGGGATAGGGTTCTTTTACTACAGAGCAGGAGGGGTGCATACAGGCCAATGGCCCTGCATCAGGTGCCAGGATGAACTTGCTGACTACAGGGGACTGACACCCACTACTGAAGTCGATCTTGTTCTGTCTTTTTTCTATGTGAGTAAAGCATTGTTCCATCCAGTGCTCAACTGTGTTGTGTTTTCCTTGGCGACTCTAATACCAAGATGCAGTGAGCAGAAGTGCTCAGACTTCTACCCCTGGTGATAAGTAATAGATGCCACCTGCTCAAGAAACTTTGTTCAGACACTTTAAATATGTTCTTTCTCTCAATCCTCAAAACAGCCCAGTGAGTGGCAGAACTAGAATCTGCGTCCACAGGTAAATCACACCAACATCCTCAGGGGCAGTGAAGGCTCCCTTTGGCGTGGGAGGCCATCCAATGCTCTGTCCCCTCTCTGTGCCTTCCCCTCCCATTCCCACCACCTTCCCCTGAGAACTCATTACCTGAAGCCCAAATTGTGAAAAATCCCTCCTGGCTTCTCTCACACATACTGGCTTCTCTCTTTCGTTCTTGAGGTCCTCAAGGATCAGCTCAAGCTTCCTATGTGCTTCATCATCACTCAGAAATCCCCATTGGTTCTCCTTGCTGCCTACCCACTAAATTCCCACTCCATATCCCAGCATTCACAGCCCTCTGCCATATGGGCCCAGCTCCCTCTCCAGCCATATAACTTCTGCTCCTGGGCATGAACTGCCCCCTCGGGCACACTCTTACCCCACTGCCCTTCACCTGCCCCACACACACAACATGCTCAGTAGGGACAGGAGCCTCTGCTCACCTGGAGCTCCTACCTAGAGTGTTCCCCTCTCATCTCCAGGGGCAAACCCAAGTACCTTTGTCCATGAGGCTCTCCTCCACTCACCAGTCCATGTCCATGTTGCCTCCCATTCACAAGTCAGTGCCACACAGCTAGCATTCACTCATTCAACACACACAGGTTTGAATACCCATTTTGTTCATCTAGGGCACGGGGGAGACAAAAGGATAGTCTCTGACACGGGAGCTCTTTAATTTAAAAACTCACACCATCAAATATGTGAAGAATTCATGCAGTAAAAATGTGTATGCAAGGTAGAGTGATATCTTGGGGTGGAGCTAGTGAATAGGGGTAAGGGCCAGACAGGAATGGCTTCCTGATGAATCAGTAGAAGTACCCAAGGCAATCATGTAGGAAGAAGAATAAGATGAGAATCAAGGACTGATTTGTATAAATAATGTATAGTTTCCTTATCTGTCCTGCTCAGTTCGGAGGATGTTTCGAGATTCAAATATGTTAGAAAAGAGAGTTCATCAAAAACTCTAAGGCAAACCTAACTGTACTATTATTGTGCACAGGTTTGACCTCTCCAGTTAAATCCTAAATTCTTGAGAGGTAGAGACTGATACCAGAAGTTGATGCTCCAAGTCTAGCTTTCAGTTTATTTTCCTTAAACCTTCCAATACTTCTAATGGGACTGGAATAAAATCTAGATTTCTTTCCATGGCCTGAGGGTCCTGGCACCTGTGTGGCTACTGCCTGGGATACTCATAGACATTTACATGGCCTGCTCTTATGGTCATCATGAAAGTTTCATGTTTCAGGTCTCAGCAGAAAGTCAACCCCTCAGAGACACACCTCTGTTTCACCATCCCTCACTCCCTCTTTATTATTTTGCTTTCTATCCTTCATAGTATTTGTCATTATCAGAAGTTATCCTACTAGACCTCAAGTTTCATGTCCACCATTAGCTCTCCCGTCTGGATCATAGCTTAACAAAGGGAAAGTATTTAGTATTTGTGGAATGAATGTCTCCAGTGCAATGATGGACAACTTGGACTGAATCAAATTTTGTATTAAGCCAGTTTGTCTGTGTTTAATCTATATACTCAGATCCCTTTACTCCAGGAACAATGTTTCCTCCTTAGAAATTCTTGCTTTAAGGACTTCTGCAAAATCCCAAAATGTGGGAAGACAATGGCTCTTCCCTTCTATGCCAAAATCCTCAACTCATCAAAGTGATAATGCACTGAGCCTTTGAGGGCAACCAAAGGTAGAGAGAAATATTTCCCTCCGGAAACAATGCTGGGAGGGGAGAATAGAGGTCCACACCCTGTAGGGGAGCATCCAAGGAAGGCAGCAAGATACCAGGGGTCTTGAAGGTACATTTAAGGAAGTGAAACCACAAAGATGGATACCTTAAAAGTGGCAGCAGGAAGAGACCTTCAAAATGGAGGAGGAGTAAGACGTGGAGATCATTTTCCTTCCCACAAATACATCAGAAATACATCTACGTGTGAAACAACTCCTACATAAACACCTACTGAACGCTGGCAGAAGACCTCAGACTTCCCAAAAGATGCCCTCAGGCGGCCTACATGCAGAGGCGGGGCCCATGAAAGCTGAACCCCAGGAGCTGTGCAAACAAAGAAGAGAAAGGGAAATTTCTCCCAGCAGCCTCAGGAGCAGCGGAATAAACCTCCACAATCAACTTGATGTACGCTGCATCTGCGGAATACCTGAATAGACAACGAATCATCCCAAAATTGAAGCAGTGGACTATGGGAGCAACTGTAGACTTGGGGTTGGCTGTATGTGACCAACTGGTTTCTGGTTTTATGTTTATCTTAGTTTAGTATTTAGAGTTTATGATCATTGGTAGATTTCTTTATTGATTTGGTTGCTCTCTTCCTTTTCTTTCTTTTCTTTTATATATAGATTTTTTTTTTCCTTTTTTTCTTTTTGTGAGTGCTGTATGTGTATGCTCCTTTGTGTGATTTTGTCTGTATAGCTTTGCTTTTACCAGTTGTCCTAGGGATCTGTCTGTCCTTTTTGTTGTTGTTGTTAGTATAGTATTTAGCACTTGTTATCATTGGGGGATTTGTTTTTCGGTCTGGTTGCTATCACCTTTCTTCCTTTTTTCTTTTTTTTTTATTACTTTTTTTAAAATTTTTAATAATTTTTTTATTTTAATAATTTTATTTCCTATTTTTTTTCTTTTTATTTTATTTAATAACTTTTTTCTTTCTATTTTCTTTTTATTTTCTTTCTCCCTTTTCCTCTGAGCCATGTGGCTGACAGGGTCTTGGTGCTCCGGCCAGGTGTCAGGCCTCTTCCTCTGAGGTGGGAGAGCCGAGTTCAGGCCACTGGTCCACCAGAGACCTCCTGGCTCCACGTAATATCAAATGGCAAAAGTACTCCCAGAGAGCTCCATCTGAACACTAAGACCCAGCTCCACTCAACGACCAGCAAGCTACAGTGCTAGACACCCTATGCCAAACAACTAGCAAGACAGAAATACAACCCCACCCATTAGCAGACAGGCTGCCTAAAATCATAATAAGGTCACAAACACCCCAAAACACACAACCAGATGCAGACCTGCCCACCAAAAAGACAAGATCCAAGCTCATCCACCAGAACACAGGCACCAGTCCCCTCCACCAGGAAGCCTACACAACCCACTGAACAAACCTTAGCTACAGGGGTCAGACACAAAAAACAAATGGAACTACGAAACTGCAGCCTCTGAAAAGGAGACCCCAAACACAGTAAGTTAATAAGCAAAATGAGAACACAGAGAAACATACAGCAGATGAAGGAGCAAGGTAAAAACCCACCAGACCAAACAAATGAAGAGGAAATAGGCAGTCTACCTGAAAAAGACTTCAGAGTAATTATAGTAAAGATGATCCAAAATCTTGGAAATAGAATGGAGAAAATACAAGAAACATTTAACAAGGACCTAGAAGAACTAAAGAGCAAACAAACAATGATGAACAACACCATTAATAAAATTAAAAATTCTCCAGAAGGAATCAATATCAGAATAACTGAGACAGAAGAACTGATAAGTGACCTGGAAGATAAAATAGTGGAAATAACTACTGCAGAGAAGAATAAAGAAAAAAGAATGAAAAGAATTGAGGACAGTCTTAGAGACCTCTGAGACAATATTAAACACACCAACATTCGAATTATAGGGGTCCCAGAAGAAGAAGAGGAAAGAAAAGGTTTGAGAAAATATTTGAAGAGATTATTGTAGAAAACTTCCCTAATACGGGAAAGGAAAAAGTCAATCAAGTGCAGGAAGCACAGAGAGTCCCATACAGGATAAATCCAAGGAGAAATATGCCAAGACACATATTAATGAAACTATCAAAAATTAAATACAAACAAAAACTATTAAAAACAGCAAGGGAAAAACAACAACATACAAGGGAATCCCCATAAGGTTAAGAGCTGATCTTTCAGCAGAAACTCTGCAAGCCAGAAGGGACTGGCAGGGCACATTTAAAGTGATGAAAGGGAAAAACCTACAACCAAGACTACCCAGAAAGGATTTCATTCAGATCGGATGGAGAAATTAAAACTTTTACAGACAAGCAAAAGCTAAGACAATTCAGCACCACTGAATCAGCTTTACAAAAATGCTAAAGGAACTTCTCTAGGCAGGAAACACAAGAGAAGGAAAAGACTTATAATAACAAACCGAAAACAATTAAGGAAATGGTAATAGGAATATACATATCAATAATTACCTTAAATGTAAATGGATTAAATGCTCCAACCAAAAGACACAGACTGGCTGAATGGATGCAAAAACAAGAACAGTATATATGCTCTCTACAAGAGACCCACTTCAGACCTAAGGACACATACAGACTGAAAGTGAGGGGGTGGAAAAAGATATTCCATGCAAATGGAAATCAAAAGAAAGCTGGAGTAGCAATTCTCACATCAGACAAAATAAACTTTAAACAGAGTATTACAAGAGACAAAGAAGGACACTACATAATGATCAAGGGATCAATCCAAGAAGAAGATATAACAATTGTAAATATTTATGCATCCAACATAGAAGCACCTCAAAACAAAAGGTAAATGCTAACAGCCATAAAAGGGGAAATCGACAGTAACACAATCATAGTAGGGGGCTTTAACACCTCACTTTCACCAGTGGACAGATCATCTAAAATGAAAATAAATAAGGAAACACAAGCTTTAAAAGATACATTAAACAAGATGAAATTAATTGATATTTATATGACATTCCATCCAAAAACAACAGAATACACTTTCTTCTCAAGTGCTCATGGAACATTCTCCAGGATAGATCATATCTTGGGTCACAAATCAAGCCTTGGTAAGTTTAAGAAATTTGAAATAGTATCAAGTATCTTTTCTGACCACAATGCTATGAGACTAGATATCAATTACAGGAAAAAATCTGTAACAAATACAAACACATGGAGGTTAAACAAAACACTACTTAATAACCAAGAGATCACTGAAGAAATCAAAGAGGAAATCAAAAAATACCTAGAAACAAATGACAATGAAAAAAAGACGACCCAAAACCTATGGGATGCAGCAAAAGCAGTTCTAAGAGGGAAGTTTATAGCAATACAACCCTACCTCAAGAAACAAGAAACACCTCAAATAAACAACCTAACCTTTCACCTAAAGTAATTAGAGAAAGAAGAACAAAAAACCCTCAAAGTTAGCAGAAGGAAAGAAATCATAAAGATCAGATAAGAAATAAATGAAAAAGAAATGAAGGAAACGATAGCAAAGAGCAATAAAACTAAAAGCTGGTTCTTTGAGAAGGTAAACAAAATTGATAAATCATTAGCCAGACTCACCAAGAAAAAAAGGGAGAAGACTCAAATCAATAGAATTAGAAGTGAAAAAGAAGTAACAACAGACACTGCAGAAATACAAAGGATCATGAGAGATTACTACAAGCAACTATATGCCAATAAAATGGACAACCTGGAAGAAATGGACACATTCTTAGAAAAGCACACCCTTCCAAGACTGAACCAGGAAGAAACAGAAAATATAGACAGACCAATCACAAGCACTGAAATCGAGACTGTGATTAAAAATCATCCGACAAACAAAAGGCCAGGAACAGATGGTTTCACAGCCGAATTCTATCAAACATTTACAGAAGAGCTAACACCTATCCTCCTCAAATTCTTCCAAAATATAGCAGAGGAAGAAACATTCCCAAACTCATTCTACGGGGCCACCAAAACCCTGATACCGAACCAGACAAAGATGTCACAAAGAAAGAAAACTACAGGCCAGTATCACTGATAAACATAGATGCAAAAATCCTCAACAAAATACTAACAAACAGAATCCAACAGCACATTAAAAGGATCATACACCATGATTAAGTGGGGTTTATCCCAGGAATGCAAGGATTCTTTAATATACGCAAATCAATCAATGTGATAAACCATATTAACAGATTGAAGGAGAAATACCACAGGATCATCTCAATAGACACAGAGAAAGCTTTTAACAAAATTCTACACCCATTTATGATAAAAACCCTCCAGAAAGTAGGCATAGAGGGAACCTACCTCAACATAATAAAGGCCATATATGACAAACCCACAGCCAACATTATTCTCAATGGTGAACAACTGAAACCATTTCCTCTATGATCAGGAACAATACAAGGTTGTCCACTCTCACCATTATTATCCAACATAGTTTTGGAAGTTTTAGACACAGCAGTCAGAGAAGAAAAAGAAATAAAAGGAATCCAAATAGGAAAAGAAGAAGTAAAGCTGTCACTGTTTGCAGACGACATGATACTATACATAGAGAATCCTAAAGACACTACCAGAAAACTACTAGAGCTAATCAATGAATTTGGTGAAGTAGCAGGATACAAAATTAATGCACAGAAATCTCTTACATTCCTATACACTAGTGAGGAAAAATCTGAAAGAGAAATTAAGGAAACACTCCCATTCACCACTGCAACGGAAAGAATAAAATACCTAGGAATAAATCTACCTAGGGAGACAAAAGACCCGAATGCAGAAAACTATAAGAAACTGATGAAAGAAATTAAGGATGATACAAACACATAGAGAGATGTACCTTGTTCTTGGATTGGAAGAATCAACATTGTGAAAATGACTATACTACCCAAAGCAATCTACAGATTCAGTGCAATCCCTAACAAACTACCAATGGCATTTTTCACAGAACTAGGACAAAAAATTTCACAATTTGTATGGAAACACAAAAGACCCTGCATAGCCAAAACAATCTTGAAAAAGAAAAATGGAGATGGAGGAATCAGGCTCCCTGACTTCAGACTACACTACAAAGCTACAATCATCCAGACTGGCACAAAAACAGAAATATAGTTAAATGGAACAGGATAGAAAGCCCAGAGATAAACCCACGCACCTATGGTCACCTTATTTTTGCAAAAGGAGGCAAGAATATACAATGGAGAAAAGACAGCCTCTTCAATAAGTGGTGCTGGGAGAACTGGACAGCCACATGTAAAAGAATGAAATGAGAACACTCCCTAACACCATACACAAAAATAAACTCAATGGATTAAAGACCTAAATGTAAGGCCAGACACTATAAAACTCTTAGAGGAATACATAGGCAGAACACTCTTTGACATAAATCACACGGACACGCGGAGGGGAAGGGTAAGCTGGGACGAAGTGAGAGTGGCAAGGCCTTTATATACTACCAAATGTAAAACCGATAGCTAGTGGAAAGCAGCCGCATAGCACAGGGAGATCAGCTAGTTGCTTTGTGTCCACCTAGAGGGGTGGGATAGGGAGGGTGGGAGGGAGGCGCAAGAGGGAGGAGATATGGGGATATATGTATATGTATAACTGATTCACTTTGTTATAAAGCAGGAACTAACACACCATTGTAAAGCAGTTATACTCCAATAAAGATGTTTTAAAAAAAAAAAAAGTACAGTGAAGCAGACCCTCCTGGCTTCAAGGTTTATCCACTGAGGGGCTCAGTGACAATGAGGATGGGCTGGACGTAAAAGACCCTGGCAATATTTCCCAGGTAACACATAGCCTTCTGGGTTACTTAGAGAGGGGAGAGTTCCAGGTAATGATTAGGGATGAATTTTCCAGCAGCCTATCCAGATGGATGTTCTGAGGCTGATTTCAAGAAAATTAAGAAGTGGTCATTTCTTTCATGCCAGAAGTATGGACTGAGGCTCTGACCTGCTACAAAGGCCTCCACTGATCAGTGTGGCCTGAGCCAGGAATATACAGCCTTCCTTTTATCTTTGCAAGGGAGAAACTGGCTGATATAGGGTTCTTCAGCTTGCTTTTTCCTTATGGAAAAGCAGACTTTATAGATACACACAGAGTGCCGCAAGTCTAGGATTTAGGGTTTGAATCCTGAAGTTATGTGGCCTTGGGCAACTCACTATATCTCTCTGAGCCCCAAGTCAGTAAAATGCCATCACCTCACAGGGCTGTGCAGAAAATGAAATAATTTCAAGTGTAAGAAAATGCTATGTGAAATGAAAAGTCATAACATTAACACTTTTTTCCCCATGAAATGGAGAAAAGAGTCAAAATTAATTTCAATTTTACTTTCTAGATCTGCCTATAAAGCCAGTTTAGAGTGAGCCATAAAGATATCTGTTTATCAATGTATATGCTCAATATCATGCAGAGGATGGAAGGTCTCTCTGTTCATCCCTGTAGTTTTTGCAGTAATGAAGGCAACTTGATGCAAAGCACCTGGGGCAAACCAGCTCCAAACTACATCCCCATGCTCCCACTCCCACTACTTCGTTATATGGACTATATTATTTAAGGTAGGCCAACATCTGGGACATACAAATCCCAAAGTTTCAGTGCATTAACACTGCAGAAGCTTATTTCTTGATCACGTAGTCATTTAACATAGGTCCAGGTGGGAGGAGGATGGAGGGATGGGTGCTGTGCTCTATGCAGTCATTCACGAACGCAGGCTGCCAATGAGACTCCACCGTCTTCAACATGTAGCTTCCAAGCTACATGACATTGACATCCAGTCGGTAGACAGGAAGAGACAGTGAGTGCATAAGATACATACTCAATTCTTAAACATCTCAATCTGGAAGTGATACATACATTACTTCTACTAACATTCTGTAGGTGAGAGCTAATCACATGGTCCCACATAGATGGCCAGGAGGGTGCAGGGACCAAGATATGTAGTCCTTGATTTCCCAACCACTTCCCAGGAGCAATTTTATATTATGAAAGGAGATTAAGGAGCAAAAAGTTTCAGTGGGTAGCTAACCATCTCTGCCACATACTCAAAAATCTGATCTACTGACTTGACACTTCAGATTCTCCTTGACATTCTCCAAAGATACAATATTCTCCCTCCCATTTTCCCATTCTTGTACCTTTGATTTTACTACTTCATCTATGTGGAGTGCCTTTTCCTCCCTGTACCTATCAATATAAATCCTTCAAGCCCAGCTCAGTTCTGACCTCCTCCATGAAGTCCTCCCGATCCATTCTGTAGGAAGTAATTTCTCCCATCTCTGACTTTCATATCTTTCTGTAACTTCCATTATGGTACTGGTGGTCTACTTCACATTTTGTATCTATTTATCCAAATCAGCCCCTTTACTGAATCACGAGCTCTTAGAGAATGAGGTCTGTCTCCTTCATCTGTCTGTCCTTTGCAGGATTCAGTATCATGCATGGCATGTAGTGGGTGCTCCATATATGATGGCTAAAGTGATCCTTCATGGGCCTGAAGCCACTCTTATACTTCACTTGCTTGAGGGAAGATCCCTGCCTGTGAAAAAATGAGGGCAAGAATGGCTATGGCTATCCCTTCACCATTCAAAGGGGGAAAAAAAAAAAAAAAAAAAAACCTTGTAAATTCCATCTCAGCTATTTCTACTTTGTCCACTCAAGGCAGCAGGTACTTCCTGACATGCAATTCAAAGCTGCCTTTTATGCAGTATAATTAGAGCATTTTGAGTGACTGGGCTTCTATTTTACTCCATCACAGATACCCAGGTAGCTAAAAGACAACCTCAAGACCACCAAACAATCAGAACCAGGGTCAGCAGCCTGTGCAGGAAGAATGAATGAGTCATTCTCCAGAGCACAGCTCCCCACATGTTTGGCCAAGAAAATAAGATTTGTTTTATTTGTTCAGATAAGTCATTTGGGAAGCCCTGATTAGTCATACTTTTAGCATTTAAATAAATGCTCTAAATCAAGAGAGAATTTGGTAAATAAATAATTGTGGTATATCCCCATGATAGAATTTTCTATTTTTATTTTAACAGATGATGTATTTACACCTAAAGGAACTAAAATAAGAAGAACAAACTAAACCCAAAGTTGGCAGATGGAAGGAAATAATAAAGATTAGAACAGAAAAAAATTAGATAGAAAATTAAAAAACAACATAAAAAAAAATCAACTTAAGAGATGGTTTTTTTGAAAAGTTCAGTAAAATTGACAAATCCTTAGCTAGACTACCTAAGAAAAAAGAGAAGAAACTCATAATAAAAATCAGAAATGAAAAAGAGACATTTTAACTGATGCCACAGAAATAAAAAGAATTATAAGAGACTTCTATAAACATTTATATACCAACAAATTGGACAACCTAAAAGAAATGGATAAATTCCTAGAAATATACAAGCTAACAAGAATGAATCATAAAGAAACAGAAAATCTGAACAGACCAAAAATGAGTAAAAAGACTGAATCAGTAATTAAACCCCACCCCCAAAATAATAAAAGTCCAAGACCAGACAGCTTCACTGGTGAATTCTACCAAACATCTAAAGAAGAATTAATACCATTCTTCTCAAGCTCCTCCAAAAAACTGAATAGAAGGGAACACTCCCAAACTAATTTTATAAGACCAGCATTACCCTGATACCAAAGCCAGAAAAAGACACCACAAGAAAAAAACTTACAAGCCAGTATCCCTGATGAACATAGATGAAAAAATCCTCAATACTAGCAAGATGAATTCAGCAACACCCTCACACCCATTAGGATGGCTGCTATCAAAAAAACAAACAAAAAATCCAGAAAATAACAAATGTTGGCAAGAATGCAGAGAAATTGGAAAACTTGCATACTTGATGGGAATGAAAATGGTGTGGCTCCTATGGAAAACAATATAGAGGTTTCTCAAAAAATTAAAAATAGAGTTACCATATGATCTAGGAATCCCACTTCTTTTATATACCCAAAAGAATTGAAGACAAGATCTTGAAGAGATATTTGCACACCTATATTCATTGTAACACTATTCACAATACCCAAGAGGTGAAAGTAATCTAAATGTCCACTGACAGTTGACTGGATAAAGAAAATGTGGTGTACACCTACAGTGGAATATTATTCAGCCTTAAAAAAGAAGGAAATCCTGCCACAGGCTACAACATGGGTGAATCTTGAGGACATTATTCTAAGTGAAATAAACTAGTTGCAAGAAGTCCAAAACTGCATGATTCCTCTTAGGTGAGGTGTCTAAAATAGTCAAACTCTTAAAAATAGAAAGTAGAATGGTAGTTATTAGGGGCTTAGAGGAGGGAGAAAAGGGAATGTGTTATTCAATGGGTAATTCTTCAAGATGAAAAAGTTCTAAAGATCTGTTACACAACAAAGTGTATGTAGTTACCACTACTTTACTGTACATTTAAAAATGGTTAAGATGGTAAGAAAAAAAATAGTGATGTATATTTATTGAAATTGAGATATTGATGATACATTATTATGAAAAGAAAGTTACAAAATAGGATATGTAATACAATCCCACTTTTGTAAATATATGTATATATGATATATGTATACTTATATTTCATGCATATATATTTATAATACATATATTGTATGTATGCTTATGTATTTTATACATATATGTACATATGTGTATTTTATATTTATATATTTATATATATATATCTTTATATGTTATATACAATAGAATATCAGCACAATCTGACAGATTTCATGTGTATCTGATCTGTCATTTTATCCCTAGTGCTCAGCACTTAGATGGCTAGAAATATTTGATAAATGAATATGTGCTATAAAAAAAAAAGACTGGAAAGTTATACATCAAAATATTAACAATGGTCATCTCTGTGTTGCAAGATATTTTGTATTTACCAATCTGTATTTCTAGAATCTTTTCTAATGAACAGTATTGTTTGTACTCAAAAAAAAGTAAGGTAATGGATGGAGAGGAAATGGTCTGAGTCCAGATGCGTACATAGTGAAATGGTGAATTTTTAGTCCAAATACGTTTTACTTAAAATTCCCTGATAAAGTGTTTAAATTTCCTTTTTTTACTCAGAGGGAGAAGGAGAGCCCTAGAGACATAAAGTATGATGATAAGAGAGGGAGGTTATGTCTACATGGTAAGGTCAGGAGAGAGCTTGAAGAAGAGGTGTTGCCAGAGACAAGTCTAGAAGGACATGTGGACTTTCAATGAGTAAACAGTAAGGAAATTCATTTCAAAAGGGAGACAAGACCAATAATGGCATGAACACTGGGATGTATGAGGTGGGCTTTCAGTGACAGATAGTTGGGGTAGACTTGGGTCTTTAAAAGAAATGAGATTAGAAGAAGGGTACTGTCTGATTGTAGATGGTTCTGCCTTTGGAAAGTTAGATTTTTGGACTTTGTTCTGTGGGTGGTAGACAGCTATCCGTAATTTGTTAACAGAGGTGTGGCTTGGTCAGAGGGCTGTTTTGCAAAGATTTACCTGCCAGCTATTTACAAGTGGCCTAAAATTGGAGAGACTGGTTAGAAAGCTCAGGCAATATCCCAGGTTTCAGGTGATAGAGACCTGGACCAGGGGAAGAGGAGAGGAGCAGAAATAGACAGCAAAGACAGATGTAAAAGACTGTGAAGAAAGAATCAATCAGACTTAGAGATCAGCTGTGGCAGCCCAGGAGGTTACAGGCCCAAAGAAAGCACTGTGTACCCTCGCCTCCCCACCCCCACCCCCCACCCCGACCTGAGGTAAAATTATGTTAAAACAAACATCCGGAGCATCTTTTAAGGTGGAAAACAATTTCAAAAGGAGGTCTGTGTAAGCAGAAAGACCAGCCCAGGACTTTGGGTTTGTGGGGGGGAGGGTGGTTTGGAGAGGGGGGTGGGTAGCGAAGTTACTTTTTGTTTTCCAACTTTTTGGAGGGAGTGCTGTGGGGATCTGAAGGTAGAAAAGAATCAGACAATGGGGAGAGAAAGACTGAAGACTAAGAAGGGGCGGGATGCCTGAGATGGATCTCCCAGGCAGGAGCAGAGGAGGGGATCCAGAGTAAGGCAGAGAAAAGGGAAGACACCCCATCTCTTGAGTCTGAAAGAAAGATGAGAGGGTACAATTTTCTGAGACAGAAAAAAGTGGGGACTCTGAGCTCACATGCCATCAGATCATCTCCAGTTTTGCTGTAAAGGAGTTACAGAGGTTTCCCACCTTGCATGGAGGGGGTAAAAACTGAGCAGAAAAGAACGCATCTAAAGCACTAATGTGGAACGGGCCTCGGAGAAGCACAAGATGAATAGAATCAGACAGCTAGATGTGGCTGTAGAGTCAGGCTCACAGGACTCACCAACTTGAGTGGGTGCCATGGAGCCCAGGTCCCTTAGCAAGGATGGGCCAGGGCTGGGAAATGCTTGACAAGCCAGGAGAAAGTCATGGAAGGTTCAGGACACACAGAGGGCTGTTTAGGCTGAGATGGACAGATAGGAGGGGACCCAAGACTCGGGTGAAGAGAGAGGCTGACCGATAGAAAGTTGATCTGTTTTCAAACCCCAATCATAACCTTTACTGATTTAGGATGACAATGCTTCTTGCACAAGTCCTTAAACAGGATCATGGGGGAAGACAGGTCTCTGCAAAAATGGTAAAAAGGCCCCTTTGGCTGGGCATACTGAGGAGAGCAATGGTCTCATCAGAAATAGGAAATAGCATTGCATTGCTTATTAGAGCTTATTCTCCTCTGCCTTCAAGGAGACTGAAGAAACACCAGTAAACATATATGACAGTGGGGCCCCAGAGGGGCAAGAAATGTGGTAATCAGAAATATGTTTAGGCAAAGCCTATACGAAGTGATGAAATAAAAGAAGGCACTGGATGACTTACTACCAAAGAGCTGAGTGTCAAGCCAGAGATCTGAGCACACAGACTGACAGAGGCTCAGCACAAGAAGGAATCCCTATGTTTCACCCACAGTCCACGAGTGGTCTTAGGAGGGACATGTGAGGCATGTGCGATTCTCAGATTCATTCGATCTCAAATCTCATGATAGCTAAGACTAACTAGATATATTAAACTCAAGTTGATATTTTTAATAATAATAACAACATGTGTTAACATCTCTTGAGTGCTTTCTATTTGCCAGGATCTTTAAAGGCATTATCACATTAAATTCTCACAACAACCCATTTTCTGGGTAAGGAAATTGAGACTTAGAAAAATTAAAATTAACTTTCACAAGATCACAGAACTAATAAGTAGGAAGTCAGGATTTGAGCCCATGTCTTTGTAGAGCCAGAGCCCAAACTCTGAAACAGAAGGCTTTTCTGTGGTGACTGCAAGAAGGAAACACCGGTGAGGCCAAGAGGTGAGGGCTTTCCAGATAATTATGTGATAATTCAGGAGCCTCCTTGCCAGGGGCATCTGCAACACTCAGGTTACCCAGATATAGACCTAAAAGCAGTTTCTAAATCAGCTACAACTAAAAAGAAAAATTGATCGAAAAGCCTGTTTGGTAGAATAACTCTGGCAACATACCTAGCATCAAAGACAGCCCAGATTAAAAGGAGACAATGTTTAAAGAGCTTCCCAGACACACACCAGCAACCCTCACAAAGCCAGTCAGGACACACTTCAAGGTGATTCCATTTATCACCCTTCTCAAGAGATCCCAGTGTAGACCTCCTAATATCATCATATCCTCAGGACTATAGGTTCCCAGGTCACCGGCCTTTAATATTGGTCGTGACTGCGAGTTATTTGGAGTGTATGACACCTTGTATCAGCTGGGACTGGAGGAAGCCAGGAGAGACAGATATGGGTTCAAACAGCATTTTTCCAGCAGCTTCTTACATATGTGTATTCTCCACCTGTGTGGAGAATCTTCCTGCTCCCCCCACCAATGTAGAGGAACAGGCCCAATCCACAGACCTCTTTTTAGGATCAAGAGGCCAGGTTTTTAGGAATGGATGCAAGCCAACATTTCATAACAATCAACAGACTAAGAATACTATGTGCCAAGGTCTGAGCTTGAGCCCGTGTGTCTCCATCTATGTAAGTAAGGAGGTAAGTAGAGATGGGCAACGATAATGGGATGAAACAAGGCAACAAGGCTCTGACATCTTTATGTAAATTTTTTATGGATCAGTTCTGCATTTACTGTACATTAATCAAATATGTCCAATAATTTCCATTTTCATATACAACATTTTTTCTCCTAAATTCAGCTAAATAGATCTGTGAAGACAGAATTCTAGTCTGATTCATCATTCCCTCCCTCACCTACTGAGCTCAATACCTGGCACACAAGTATTGATAAATGTTAGTGTTTCTAAATGTAGCCTATTGCCTACTTTTTTCTTTTTTTTTTTTAACCAGAAATTGAAGTGTGGCAATCAAACCTCACATCTGAATCATACACAATCTAATCTACCTCAGTCTTTCTCCATGGTGCCATGAGTTGTTTGGACCAGGACCCAGGCCATCATTTTTAGGACCATAGTAAGAAGCCATGGTAAATAACACTATCTGTTTTAACATGACTGGCTCCACTGAGATTTTATACATTAAAAACTCTGAATTCTTTTGCAAATCATCTGAATCACACCTGAGAAAGCTATTTCTAACGGGCATAGCTTTCATGTAAATGGACCCTTTTAAAGAGTCATAATACTTCAGAGCCAAAAGCTTCATGTGAATTATCTAGTCCAGCCCCCTTATTCAGCAGATGGAGAAGCACAGGCCCAGGAAGACAGGGGTCTTGCCTGTGGTCACACATCTGGTTGGAGACAGGACCAGGATGAGAGGCCCTGCCCAGATCCACATATTCTCCACTCTAACTCTTTTTCCTTCTTCAGGTCTCAACTTAAAGCCTTCACTGACCTCCACCTCTATCTAAATTAGATCCTCCTCCTACTCCCCTCATAGTGTTCTACATGTTTGTACATTAGTTTTTAAGATTCTGTGTTGAATGCCTGCCCTCTACCAGGACTATCCACTATCAGTAGCCTGCCAGGCACAGAATAGTCAATAAACATTTGTAGAATAAATGAATGAATGAATGAGTAAATAAATCCTCTCCAATGCTTTTCCCATTATACCATACAGCCTTCGTTTATTTATGTATCTAATGTATCCCTTTTACTTTTTCTGCCTATCCCCCAAAATTGCCTTTTCTGGCTATCCAGAAACATTGATAAGAAAACCTCAAAAATTAAAACAAAATAACTGAGAGCTTCTAGGCATACTTGAAACAGAAGTTTTATAAATCATTTTCATGAACCCCCTCATTTCTCAAGAATTCAGACCATACTTTCTTGATCTTTTGGCACGCTGCCTAGCACATTGGAATGGCAAGTAGTAGGAAATCAAAAGGCATTTATTGAATAAAAGAATGAAGAAATTAACAAGACATGTACATTGTACATATGGCCAAATATTGGTAAATTATCTGAATGATAAGCTGAAATATCACCCAGAATTTTTTTATTTTACATATTCTCCAGGATGAGCCATCCGTGCCCTCCGGATGGAGCCACATTCTGAGAACTAGGCAGGAGGTTGATGGCACAGAGTTTGAACCGAAAGTGAGTACTCGGTCTCTGTTACAAGAGGTTAGGGGCCCTGTGTCCTCAAAAGTGAGAATAAGTTGGGGGTCACAGAAAGGACAAGGAGTACAACATCCCCTGCCTACCGCAGTAGCAGGGACTCTGAAGCCAGGCTGCTCCCCTCTCTTTGTCGAAACCCAGCCAACGCTGCAGCCCACTGGCCAAGCAGCAGCTGAAGAGAAGCCACCCACCGCTCCAACAGAGGCGCTGCACAGCCAATAGGGCAGCAGTGCGGCCCCCGCACAGCCCAGCAGGCCTGACCTCAATGCCCTCCAAACAGAAAGCACTTTTCTGAATTTGAGAGAGAACGACTGCAACCACCCCTGTGGTAGCTTTAGGTTAAGTCCACGAAAGCAAGGGTTAACATAAAGTGCTGTGCCGTGAAAGCACTGCCTGTATTATGTTAAACCCCCTTTATAAAAGGAAAATCCAACTGTTGTGCAGAAAATCCCTACCCTTTCCGATCGATGCTTCCTACCACTAGGGCATCTAGTAATTTCTGATTCAGTCTCCTGTAGCCTTTACTTCAATGACAGGGCACAGCAGGCCAGAGGCAGACAGCAGCCAGGCTCCAAGGGGCAAACCCTCAGCCCTGCCAAAAGGTGTGAGTGTTGGGGGATGATGCACAAAGCAGAGGGGATGTCACTGTGGGTCGCCCTGGGACTCTTTTAAGCCATGCCCGGGTCCTCAATCATAGACTCAAGAGTTCAAAGGGCTATTAGGCTGTTGGTCACTGATCTCATCTCAAGGTGATAGTCACCTCTGGCCTTTCGGCAGACAGCAAGCCCACTGTCCATCCATCTTGGAGCAGCTTGACACTGGATTCTCTACCCATTTTACAGCCAGTGAACATTCCCTATTGATTTATTGACCTGTGTCTGCCTGTGGAGGGAACTCGGAACAGACCCTGTGTGCACTCATAGCCTCCCGCATGGATTTTTTTCCCTCCTTTCTTTTCTCCTTTTTATCAAGGCATGTTAGCAGTCCAGGGTACAGCAGGAATTAGAGCGTGCAGGAGCAAAATTTACTGGATGTGAATGTGCCCAGCTCCAGTAGGTTGGTCAAGTCTGCTTTTCTTTCCTTTTCCCATTTTTTAAATTTTGTCTCAAACTCTGAAATACCCACCCCTCACTCATTCTTATTTTGTCCTGTGAGTCCCTCCTTTCCCTTACCTTTATTTGAAATAGTTCTTAAATCCAACACAGAACAAGCAGTGAGAAGGGGGTTAGGAGAACCAACAAATTCTTTTTCCCTATTGTCTGTTTGCTGTCACATCCCATTACAGGCGAGTACCTTATTTCCAAAAACGAAAGAGTTCCTCCTCACCCTTGGCTTTTGAATAAGCAATATTCAATTGCTTTGGATCATTTATAATTCAATTCTGAGTCATTCTGATTGTACCGGTTTCTCTTCTAGAAAAATTAAATTTTTCCAGCACACTCTTCCTTACTGGAATTTCATGAATGAGCACTGTGAAGTCATAAAATCTGTGTGGTCCTTAAGCTTTTTAATCAGCACAGCAAGGTTAAGAAATTGCCTATGAAGCAAATCTCTTTATTCAAAGGAGAGACAGAAAGTGCAAAATCCTTATAAACACCAAACATCTACAAGGTATAAGCTGCAACAACAGAAATCATTGGAACAACAGCTAGTGTGTCTTAAGCAGAGCACATGGCTATGCTTAGCAGTAATTACTTCCAAGCCATCTCAGATGGGATCTACAAATCACACCTCCAGATCCCACAGTTCTTACTGTCTTTGGAGTTTTCCGTGAAAGGAATCATTTATCTCCTGAAAGTAATTAGATGGGAAGATGACTATGGTATTTTATAAGCAAAATATTGCATTGATCAGGACACTGGTTATCCAGGTCACGTTTACTCACAAATATATTTTCTCAAAAAATAATAACTTGTTTTGCTTGAAATAAACAAATTGTTACTCACCAAAGCAAAATTTCCCAAATAGACACACTTGAGGGTAAGGCTCCTTTAAATGCCTGCTATCCAGCTTCAGAGTTCTAGAAATTTCTGAACATGTATTGACTGATTTCAGACCCAGTAGCCCCATTTTAATTCTCCTCCCCCCAAAAAACCTCCTCATTTCACTTACAGCTATCAATTGTCCAAGACACCTAATGTGACCAACATAAGCTAGTTTCCTGTTTCTGTCTGCTTATTTAATCATATAGGTGTGTTACAAATTTTTGTCTTTTTTAATTACCTGTGTTTAATCTTTTTAAAATTTAATTGAACTCAAGATTCCAGTGACAATCAAAGTAAGCAAAGAATTAAAAACAAATCAAAAATGCAAATTAAAACAGGTTACCATTTTTTACCTATCAATTAGCAAAAAAATTTAATAATAATTCATAAGGCTGGTAAAATATGGTAAATAAAAATCATGTAGGTAGTATAAGTTGGTAAAACCATTTTAAAAAATAATTCAACAGCATATAACAATAGTCTTTAGAATGAATACATCCTTTTGATCTAATCTAAGAGACAACTTTAAACAATGAAAAATATTTATGCTAGAAGAGGTTTAAGCAGTAGCACATGAAAATAGCATAAAAAAGAGGAAAAAATTTCAAAAATATGGAATAATTAAGTTGTGGTATGGTCACTCAATGTAATGAACCATTACAAAGCATGAATGGCTGTGAAGAATGTAATAAAGAAAAATTCCTCTACTTTAATAATAAGTGTAGAGGACTACCAAATATCATCAACAACGTAATTATAACTAGATGAATGGAAGTGGGTACAGAAAAAAATACATTGGAAAGTAATTCCCTAAATGCCAGAAATAATGTTAGGTTGGAACTATAAGATAAATAATTATTTTCTCACCCCAATGTTCTTTCAACTTGCATATATAATATTTCTAATAAAAATAAGCATAAAGGGACTTCCCTGGTGGCTCAGTGGTTAAGTATCCCCCTGCCAATGCAGGGGACACGGGTTCATGCCCTGGTCCAGGAAGATCCCACATGCCGCGGAGCAACTAAGCCCGTGCGCCACAACTACTGAGCCCACGTGCCAAAACTACTGAAGCCCATGCACCTAGAGCCCATGCTCTGCAATGAAGACAAGCCACCTCAATGAGAAGCCCGTGTACCACAACGAAGAGGAGCCCCTGCTCGCTGCAACTAGAGAAACGAAGCAACGAAGACCCAACGCAGCCAAAAATGAATAAATAAGTAAATTTTAAAATATATATATATATAAGCATAAAAACTTGTAAAAAGTGTAATGACCACTTGCCTTTGAAATAATTTGGGATGGTTTTCAAACATGTAATGAAAGTTTCACATTTTGATTTGCCTAACGTATGGAACAGAGGTAGGGAACTGGGCTATTTGCTTTGGTAAAATGGTTTTGAAAGTTACTGGACTTTTTTCCCATAAGCAGTAGAAAACTTTTCACCAGTGGGCAGCCAGCAAACCAACAATAACACAGGGCTGACTAGGTATCTTGAGATTGTGTGGTGCAGTAGGAAAAGGCTTGTGGTCAAATATTCTGGATTCTAGACCCAATACTGCTATCAACTAATTGAGTAAAATATCACTCAGCTTCACACTTCAGTATTTTTTTTTCCATTCAAACAGATAAAATCACTTTTAGTACATAAACCTAGAAGGTTATGATTGATCATTGGATAAAATACCTGACATTGGGTAAAATATCTGACATCACTCAGTTCCAGCTCTCACTTCTCCCCTCTGGAATAATAATTATTGATTTTTTCCACTCTTATTCTTGTTGGACTGGCCACTTTAAGTAGCCCCTCAGTTTCATCATCTAGAATGGTGCCAGTGTAGATGTCATTCACCCTTGTGGCAGGATGGTTGTCCAGATTTCCACTACACATATCCAGACTGATGGCAAGCCCACCTCCTTCAGAGCTAAGTGCTGACCAATGGCACAAGCCCTAAGGGGGGTGTGACAGGAGGACAGGCTGAGTCAGTCCACTGACCTGCATATATCTGGAAACTGGGCTGCAAGAACAAACAAAAGTGAACTGTAAGCCGAGATGTCCCAGCAAGAAAACAAAGGTTAAAGCTAGGCATATCTTTAACAAGATGAAGTCAACAGTTGGACAGAACTTTCTACCTGGGATTCTCTTATGAGGAAGAGTCACAGTCATCAGATCCAAGTATCACATGAACATATTGTCCACAAAAATGACCAGAAGTCTAAGTGAACGTCCTCTTTGCCGAGAACAAATACCAATGCTTTTCCCTGAGCCCCCCTAAGAGTCCAGATGGTAAAGTAGCTTGTAAGAGCTACAGAGGCAAGTCTTAAACTGATTTCTTTATTCAACTAGCATTGATCAAACTCCACAAAGTGCTAAACAAAGAGGATGCAAAGAAGAATAGGCACAGTCCTGGTCTCTAAAGGTCTGCGGTCCATGGAAATATCCAAATGTTACACACTTAGCATCCTGTACAAGATCTAGTGCTTTCAATGCAGCGCTGCATTTAAACTTCCAGCAGCCGTTTGAGGTTTTGATTGGCATAGGCTGCCAGACTGAGAAAAGGACACAATTAAGACTAAAAAAGCCTCCTCTGTTCATATTTGGGATAGGCAAATATTCAAAGAGCAAGAAGAAAATGGGCACAGAATGTGGCAAGTCCACAAAGTTGAAAGAGTATAAGAATTAGAGTGAATAAATCCCAGCATACTTTTCTCTTGTGCAAAGGAGGAAAGAAATGCATCTGCATGTTCCCCACCACACTGTGTCCTGAGGGTCCCAAGTAAGAGTGCTAAGGAGAAGCAAAGTCCCTTGAGACTCTCAGTTCAGAAGGAAGGGTGTCTGCAATTCCTAAGTACTTCTTGTCCCAATTCCTCTGGCTGCAGGGTTCCAGCACCATCAGTCCCAGCCTTGAGGTCCAAAGAACCTAGAGTTAATAAGAGGAAGCTCCAGGAAGAGTCCTGAAGTTGACCCACTCAGCTGCAAATTTAGCACTTTTTTTTTTATCAAGTAGTCCAGCAATCACAAACCAGGAAACTTTTCCCAGGAGGCAGAGAGCCCTTTACCACCTCCATTCTGCTCAAACCAACTCCCTATCCTGCATCTTGTTGCCCTTGAGTAAAACCTATGGAAAAAAAAATCTTAAAACGTCAAAACTGGCATGGACTTTAGAAATCATTTTGTTCAGTCTCTCATTTTATAAGTAGAAAATGGAGGTCCACAAAGAGATCACACCTTGCCTAAAAGGCCACACTTTTTGTGACATGGGCCAAGGTAGACCTATCTACTCATACACATCCATGCATCCATTTGTACATGCCATCTCAGAGCAAGTGAGTGAGACACTAAGTCACTTGTCTAGACTGTATGTTTGTCATTTTAAGGACCACCTGTACTAAATATAAGTATTGTTTGTGCTGCAAAGGAAATGCAGTTGGGCATGTACTTCTCTTCCTTATTTGTATTGCAAATAAGATCGTGAAGACAAAAAGCAAACACTAATGTTATCTTAAAATGATTTCACCAGTGTTGGTATTGGTATTCCTCATTGATTAGAACTTGCTTTTGACTTATTCATGGATTAATGTTGCTTGTTAAAGAAAATAAAGCAGACTCCTAACCATCCAACATACCTGAGGTGCAACACTTACAGCTTTCAACGTTGTACTGGTTAGACAAGCTGGCCATGATACAAAATCATCCAATCTTGCCACCTTTCTGCCAGACTCTTCCTGCATACACACACACACACACACACACACACACACACACACACACACACACA